>NC_137046.1:40609603-40747103 GCF_032717465.1 Coenobita brevimanus
TTGCAGGTACTGATAATATATTGGAGTAAATGAGATTGTTACGGACAAGGCTAACTGGTGCAGAATAAAATGAAAAAGTTGGTATGGAACTTTCATGTGATAGGTTGCAGGCACCGGTAATAAATTACCGGTAGTTTAGCAGTAATCAGTATATCTGGAATAGTCATATCTATACATTTGGACACTTAAGGGAAATATTGATTCAAACCAACCAGACAGCCTGGTTAGCCAGTCCTGAATGTTATTTCACCTCAGTCATTTCCAAAGCAACACTGACTCAGTTCAAGAGGTAAAAGGAATGTATTGACTAGTTACTGAGTAAAAGGAATATCAGAGTGATGGGTGTTCTTAGTGATAAGGGCTGTCAGGGTGCATCCAAGTACAGTACCCTGTATACAGTATACCGGTACTGTCTGTATAACTCCCAAAACCTAGGTTAAATAAGATACGGTAATATAAGGCTGTGGAAGTGGAAGTTTTGGTATGGAATGGGGTGGTAATGCATGAAAAATGCTTTGTCCATCACATAGTATGGTCTTTAATTCTGTGTTTAATGATCCAGGAAGAGAAGTACTGTAGTTCGTGACCATTTTATGTGTATTTTCAGGTTGTACTGTGGCGTTGTATTCGAGCTTTAGGATGTCTCCTCGTACTGCAGCTGGTGCTACCAATGGCTTTATGCAATGTATATTGCACAGTGGTTGCTGAAGGGATAATTAACCCAATCACTATTGCAAGAAATTTGTTAATGTCATTTGTCCTGCCTTCACAACTACTGAACCTCACAGTGCCGGCAGTTTGTTTTCTCATGCTTGGTCGGGTTCATATTCACTCCTACACAGGTGTGTTGTGCTTTTATTATAAGAATAATAGCTACTGTATTTGACAGTGTGCTTACATATGATGTTTATTTTTGGTGTAAGGAAGAGTGTCAGAGATATGGTTTTACTGACATTATAATACATGGCTGAAACAAAAACAAAACAATTAGCCTACTAAGGTTAATACAGACATCAGGTAGTTCATGCATGAAGTTATTTTAATTTGACCATTTTGAGCCATTTATTGTTGCATCCATTAAATTTTTAGCCAGTCAGTTAAAAAAAATCAAGCTATGGTATAATGCTGGAACTTGCTGTGTAGAGGCATTATGCTGTAGCTACAGTACTCGACTTGATCCTTCTCCCATGTCTTGTACTTTACAATGTTAACATGAAATGGGGAGATTAAATGCATGTCTGTTACATTTTTAGGGACTTCATTAAGAGGAACAAGTCTTAAGTATTGGCTCTCCAGCTCCCCCACCAACCTGTCCACTTTTTGTCAGTTTAACTATAAGGCTGCTTGTGGTAGAGGTGTTGAGCAGTGGGGTCACCCCATTCAGATGCCATTTCATGACTTATCACTTAGTAGGACTGAGGGAGATGTTGCAGTCAGAAAGTACAGTACACTAGGCACTAACTTACTGTGATTCTGCAACTCAGTTTGTGCATTAGTAGATAGGATTCTTAATCTAGACATGGCAAAGTGGAGAAAAGGTCTGACAACACGGGTTATAACCTATTTAAAAAAAAAAAATCATTCACTGATACTGCGGTTTTTCAGGCGTTGATAAGTCCACAGATTAGAGATGTACCAATACCGATATCACAAAATTGGACTGATACCGATACTACTGCCGACACCCGTGCCAGTGCATTGGAGACCAATCTGTTAGGCTGTTGCCCATACTTGTGCAACTTTCTTTTTTATCAAGTTTGTCATTAAACTACAATGCACCATGTACTCAAAATATGATACTAAATAATTGGATATTACCAATACAATAATTAATTTTTCATCCCTTTAAAACATCCAAATTCTGTTTAACAAAATAGCTGCCAGTGAGTGATATGCTGTGCACTAAATTCCTTTTAAGTATCATAGTATCAGCAGAAATCAACTGATACCGATACTCTAAAAATGGGTTGATACCACCGATACTGATACATCGGTACATCTCTACCACAGACCATCCTTTTCCCTCATCTGGACTAGCTGCTTCTGCTTGCTTCTCATAGTTTTGCATTTTTTTTTTTTTTTTTTTTTTTTTTTTTTTTTTTCCCCTTAAGGCTTCCTACATACAGTACAATTGATTTCACTGATTAGGTACACCCTGAGTGTAGCTTTACATGCTATGATCGACTACCTGAAAATGAGCTATTAGGATTCAAGAAGACCTCTGTGGTGCACAAAAAATAAAAAGGGGGGGGATTCAAATTCTTGTCTTAAAGATTGATAGGGTATGTGATGAAGTAGCTACCGGTAAATGTTCCTAAATTTGTAGGTCATTACATGCTCTAGTTTAGGTGCTACGGATCTCTAAAGTTATGGGGCCATGGCGCCAAGCTGAAAAAAAGCAACTTCATTCATTCATTCATTGCCAGACGCCATGTATCCCAAACGGGGTGGCCAAGGGCTTAGAGTTAATTGTTTTACAGGGAGGGGCACTAATCCTCCACCAACCCCACTTGACACGTACAGAGAACATTATGCCAACAGCATCTGGTGTTCCCAGGCGGTCACCCATCCCAGTACTAACCAGACCCAACGTTGCTTAACTTCGCTGATCGGACGGGAAGCGGTGTACTCAACGTGGCATGGCCATTTTATTGGAAACCAGTTTAAGGGTTATGAGGTGAAACAAGAAGTTACTGTATGATAAGGTAAATTAGAGGTGCCTCCATTTGACTTTCAAATGAACAGCTGACCACATTTTGTGCCCAAACAGAGTGCAGAAGATATGATCTTCTGTGATGTATATATTTTGCAGTCATACACTGGGCAGTTTGGAATGTAGATTACTCACAGTTCTCAGGTTAATGTGTTGCTGATGTTTCAAGAACATTTACTGTTGAAGTTTGTCAAACATTGTTATGAGTGGACTGCTGAAGTGCTGATAATAATATTATTTAGTTTACAACAGAGTTTCAGTTGGTGGCTGTTTGCAGCACTCAGAAAGTTTCACACTTTCAGTACTTTTCTTTTCCCATTTGACCCGTAAATTGTGACTAACAACCTGAGCCACACCAAGGTTGAGTGCAACTGACATCTCAGACTAAATGTCGAATTCCTGACCCCATCATAGCCCTGTCCTCTTCCCCTCTCCCATGCTCCTCCTCTAGTCCTACCCCCACCTGACCTCTCTTACTAGCTACTCGCCATCTCCCCCGGCACTCTACCTCATCCCCATCCCTTCCTCCGTACCACAACACACGGTACCTAATTTCAATATGCTGCAGCTTCAGAAATATGCCACATATTGACTTAGAAATTAAATTTATTTCCCATACATTTACTTCATCACATCCTCAGTCAATAGGCAAGAGAAAGAATAGAATTCTGAGAAACTTGTTTTTTGCCCACAGGATGCACATTCGATTTTTCTCTCTTAATTTACTGGTTGATGTATGAATCAGAATTGAAATTCAACATATTTTCAATGTTATATTATGATGATGCAACATCTTTTATGCCATGTGCTTCCCCTTTTTGAGGGGCTAAGGTATTGTCCTCATTTTTGAGGTAATTTGTTGGTCTTTGTAGACCTTGCTACTGGATGCCCATCCTGATGTCACCCAGTAGCCCTTGGGTGAAATAGGATGCTAAACCCCCATTAGGCTGCTGGGGATTGTAACTTTACAAGTTGATTTCAGTGTCATTATCTCTTCTCTTTCCTACACAGTGGTGTAGTGCAGTAGGGTCCAGAAAGCAAGAGGAAAAAAAAGAAAAAGAAAAACTAGGGGATTTTTTCAGTTGTACTCCTAATTAAATGAGCTACACATTTATTCACCCACCATCTAGGCCCCCAGAATTCTGACTCCATTTCACAGGCACAGCCATCCCAACATACCAGTAATGTGCTGCATGGTACCTATTAGATAAAGTCAAGCTGATGACTTTCATGTTAAAAAATGGGGTTCCAGATCCTTGTCATTTGCTCCATCTTATAAAATTTATCCAGCCAGCCCCATCACTTATCAGTTCCTTAGCTTCCTCAATTTTCATACCGTTTTCTCACACTCATTTACCATATTTATGCTTATTCTGTGTCTAGTATGCTTTCTTCCATTTTCAGAATCACTCGGGTATGCCCCTTTTTACCATCCTGTTTATGCCCATTTTGTTGATATGATCGTACCAGCCAAGCATACTAGGCTATACTCTTTCAACTTTATTATCCATAGACCTCTGTCTTGTAGCTACTTCACATTCTTCACAAACCACATTTCTTATTATCCTCTCCACTGTTCACACTCCACATACATATCTCAGTTGCCCATTTCCACTCCTCTAACTCCTAACCTTTCATTTTCATCTCATACCAAAGTCTCACACCCATATGTTATTGTGAGTACAGTACTAAAACTCCTTCGTACAATCCTCTTGTAGCTGCCAAACTGAGACCTCTGTTTCATATCATGGCCTTCATTGCACCATCCACTTTCCTTCCTTGGATCACACAGCACACGCTGCTTTCCACTTGCTTTGCCTATTTGCCTTTTTTTTTCTCTCTCTCTCTCTCTTTCTCTCTCCACTGCACCCAGGTGCTTAAACTTCCCCCCAATTCAAGATTCATCATCCTTCAATGCAACACATTGAGAATCATCTCTCTCAGCAACCAACACTGCACATCTGCAGTTACAGATACTTTTAAAACACCTCACTCACAGGCATCATCATAACTGTATGGTACCAGTCCGCATTTTTCGGTAAAAGACAAGTACATGTACATGTACATCATCATCTATTCTTGTGTTGCCCTTGTGAGGAGCATAGGAGCCCGGGGCTAGGCAGTTGGTCCCGACATTGAAGATGAGAGTGACCACCCTCACTCACGCCTGGGTGACATTACATGAGCAATAAACCCCAATCACCCCTTGGACATAAACCTGCACAGGCTCAACTTGATTGGAGAGCCTTAATTATCCACTAAACCACCAGGTCCATAGTTTGGTTATATGGTTACCACCCAGCATAGTAAATGATTTCCTGGTGTACAGGAAACCATTAGGCATGTCACTTAGTGGAGAGTCACCCATTGACAGAAGGAAGAGGAAAGAATAAAAGACAAGTACATGTAATATTAAATACTGGTAATCACATCCGGTCATTGTTGTCCAACAGAGCTGACCCCAAGTCCGTCTATCTGTCTATTTCCAGATGCCTTAATCCCATAAAGGGTGGCCACAAACAAATTGCCTCCATGTCGCCCTGTCCCCCGCCATTTCACTGCCCTGCTCCCAACTCACATCCCCCTCTCTCATATACCTCTCCACTCCATCCCTCCATCTCATCCTTGGTCTCCACCTCACTCACACACACTCTCCTTGTCAATCTCTCAGTCCCAGTCCTCTCCACATGGCCAAACCACCTCAGTGTATTTCTCCTAACGCTTTCTGTCACATCCATAGCACGATGTTGTTTCACTTCCTCATTTGTCAGTCTGTTTTTCCATGTGACTCCACATGCTCCTTTCATTATCATCATCATCCGGACCTCCTTTCCCACCCTAGGGCAGGGTGAGGAGTAACAACATCCAGACAGCCTAAGTTTGCCCAGTCCAATGGGCCGCTCTTCCATTCACTCATTGTTCAAGCCCCCGGAATTCTGGCTCTGTCTGATACATCAAAAACTTTCACCACATTCGGTAGCTTCACATAAACATCCGATAGAGTCAGTCCAGACGCTGTCACATTAAAAGGGGTGCCAAATCCTTGATCATGCATTTCTAACAACAGTCATCTAGCCTGCTCGATCTCGTCAGTTCTCTAGCCTCACAGACTTCCGTACCTCTCTTCCTCACGCACTTATCCACCATATCCCTCCACCTACTCCTTGGCCTACCTCACCTCCTCCCTCCTTCAAATTCACTTAGGTATACCTTTTTCACCACTGTTGTTATCCATTCTCTCATCATGACCATACCATCCCAGTACATCTTCTTCGATTCTCATTACACTGTCTGCTCCTTTCAGATAGCATATTTCCACTGCTCTCACTCTTGACTTGTGCCCCTCCAGCAAGGCCCAGGCTTCACTTCTGTACGTTAGGGTTCTGTCATGCAATGACTTTTTTACCTCCATGCTCACTTCCCTGTGTCTTATCACTGCTTTCAAAGAACTATAAGTACTGTAAGTATTTTGTAGAAAAAATGCATTTCAAAACTGTAATCAGTTCTTACATACTTGTTATTCACAACTGTATTTAATAATTTTCAGGAGGAGTATAATGCCAAGAGTTACATGAATGTAATACTCGTACCTGTGCTTCACTTGTGGAGAGTAAATAATGAGTAGTTGATCACAATGAAATTGAATGTAAATGTTCTACAGAAAAATGCATCACAGACAGTTTGCACTCTTCTCACAGTTGCTTCTTGCTTGATATCCAGTTTGTTGCTGTGGGATAATAAGTACAGTACTGTACTTTATTTGCAGCCCCCCTCCCCCATGCATATATGATTTTTTGTCTTCAACAGTCTTCAACTTCTGACACTTTTCTCAATGCATATGTATCCTTTCAGGTGCAACACTACAGTATACAATATATTTCTGACCATTTTTAGTGAGTGGCTGGATTCCAACGTATCAGTGGGAGTGGTGGCGAAGGTTCTTCACACTCAGGGTCCAGTTTGGCATTGTTATGACGACGAGTGCTTGTATTTTGTTGGCCGGATTCTACACCTCCCTCGCACACCCAACATTCCCACGGCTCTTTGTTCCATGCTCACATGGGTTTGTATTTTCGTATTTTTTGTGTTTGTTATAATCAAGTTAATTGAAATCTATTTACTGTGAGTATGATGTAAGGTTGTAGGTGGTGGCAACCATCATTCACTCACATGATGTAGTGCTGCCTGCTTCTTCCTTTGCCTTTATTAGTCTTGTCTGTGTCTGCCCAGTTCTCTTCCTATTTCTTCCAGCTTCCCTGTTGCTTTCTGTAACTCATCTTTCCTTTTCAGGTGGCTTTACATTGAGTGCAAGCCTAATGCTTTTCTGTAAGCCAGGAAACAATTTACAGTGGTGGGTGGTAACCATATAACCAGCCCATACATGTTCCCTACGTGTCAGTAAATGGGTTGATGGACGTTTGATGCCCCTCCCTGTAAAACAACTAACTCAAAGACAAATGGTCACCACTTATAGTATTATAGCATCTGGTTATAGATAGAGATAATGTAAAGTCAAGCTGAGGTTAATTTGCATGATGGTCTTGTACATTTTAGTCACCCCTTTACATGTAATAATTTACTGTAACAGCTTTGGCATGAAAACTTAGCTGCCTTACTGCATAAATCCCTTTCAGCATATCAGCAACCACCTTTGCTATTCAAGGTGGTGGATTCCTGTTGCACTTGTAGGTATATACTTTTTATTCATATTCTTTATTTATGCTCATCTTGCTAGAATATTGCATAAATTTCAGGCAAACAGTAAAGCCTGCTGCAGTTGTTATATCCAACTGATGGTTGTGGGATCTCTTTATGCTCCAAAGAAAAGTAAAATGATGGGTACTGTAGAGCACCTGTATTTTCTTAATTAGGTTTGTTGTGTTGATCATCAGATACATTTATATATGCATACCCAAAGGGAGTGGTAATGAACCAATAGTTTTCACTGCCCTGTCATCCATCTGGGTATTTGCTTGTCTCTCCCACTACACATTTTCATATGCTGTCATGTACTGTAGCTGGTTTTCAGTCCCACTTCTTGTGTCCATCCAGCAAAGTCCAAGTGTCACATGTATTATAGTGTAAAGATCACAATGTAGTAGTTATGCAACAGCAGTTTTACTTTCGTGCTCTATTCCCTATTCCATGTCTGTGTATGGATTCTATCTTTCAGTATTTCTTTGCCCCATCAGAAGCATAGGGGGCCCGGGGCTTGGGTATTCAGTCCTGACATAAAAGGCAAGGATGACCAGCTGCACTTACCCCTGTGTGGCAGTATGTGAGCAATAAACCCCAGTCACCAGTTGGATGCCATCCCTTACAGACCCCATCAAATGGAGTGTCTTAACCCACAAGACTACTGGGTGTCATTTAGTCATGTGGTTACCACTTTGTGTTGTAAATGGTTTTATAGGCTACAGGTAGCCATTTGGCTTGTCAGCTGAAAGTAGGAGTTACATCTTGACAGTGAGTGGATGGTGAGCACCTCCACCTACACTGCCTTCAGTGTATATACGGACTCTATAACGTTCGTTCCCTCCTATGCTCTTCCTTACACTTCATCCTCTAAGCTCCCATTCATGCTCACCACAGTGCCTAGATACTGGGAGGCACTCACATTCTCCATTTGCAGATTATTCATCCTTACAGTGCACACTGTGTTGTCATTCCTTTAACCCCTTCGGTAGCATGTTCCATCTGTGGTGCGAGACACCATAGCTTAGATCATTTTGAGCTCTTGCTGAAGCTATGTTATGCATGATAATTTAATTTTTTACCCATATAGTACTTCATTTTTAATAACATTATTTATTCATTTAGTTTCATTTTTGAAGGCTCTGACATGTTTGCATGCGGCGGCCTTTGCCACCTGATGGCAGCTCTCCGTGCTGCTCAGTCTCTGGCAGCTTCCCTGTTCGGTCCCTTATCCTGAGGTCACACTCGATGACCTCGTCCCAGGTCTTTTTCGGTCTACCTCTCGTAGCCCTACCCCTAACATTAGCACCTCTCACTTTCTGCACCCAGTTATCATACCCCATCCTCTCCACATGCCCAAATCACCTCAGTCCACCTCTCCTCATCACATCACCAGTACTCTCCAGTCCTATCCTACTTCTCAACTCTTCCACCGTAAGCCTTGCCTTCCCAGGCCTCGCACTCAGGGACGCACTGCACATTCACCTAATCATTGCCACTTTTGTACGTTTGAGCCTGTGATTATCGTCTTCCTTTACTGCGCAAGAGTCACTACCATACAGCATTACACTCCTAACATCCTGCATACAAAGATCCCTTATCACAGAGAGAGAGCCCGTTCAGTGTCAGGAGAGGCAGTGGCTCCCTGAATGTCTTCCAACCACTCCTCTTTTTAGCCACAGTAAATACAGTAATTGTTAATGGAGAACCAGTAAACAATAATGAGGTAATAATAATAATATTGATACTGTAATTATAATTGTAATAATCCATAAAGATACAAAAGTGCGAAGAAAACCTCAGAATTTAATGTACTTTCCATAATCTAAGTACTTTATAATTATATACCCGGTACATATTTCAAGTAATGCTGTACGCATTTGTACATACCTTTGTCACAAATATGCCTTTCTGTTCAATATATGTGGTATCATGTGGACTTCATCACCTGTGGGAGTTTATTTGAGGTCGAACTATAGTTCTGTAATACTGTACTAGTCATGAAGAAGTGCTGTGATAAGGATGGAAAATAAGCTGCAAATTCGTAAAATTATGGGCCCAGTTAGTGGAAAATGGGTATAGTTTTCATTTTTAATACTATACTAGAAAAAGCTATTGCACTAAATTATTTTCAAATGTGCTTGAAATCCCACCTTGGGGGTTGGGGTGGACCATCAGCTGTAACAGCCTATTGGCATTTTCGGATCAGGCTACCCCTCAAATAGTCTGTTATTGTGAGGATTAGCAAGGAGGGTCTGCTGTATTTCTTCGTTCAGGACAGAATGTTGCTCATGTGCTTGGAAGGAGGAGGAGGAGCCATGCACACACATACCAGCACAAGGGCAAGCAATATAAGCCCTTGCAAAGCCTCTGGTGTGGCAAAAAAGGGACACAGAAACAAACTTAGCCAGCACCTGCACCGGACAGGATAACTGAGGCGGAACGGACAAGCTGGGCTTTGTTTTGGCAGACATTGTCTGTGGCAGGGAGAGCAGGTCTATCTACCTGTCTATTACCAGACACCTTAATACCATAAGGGGTGGCCACAAACAAATCACCTCCATGTCTCGCCATTTCATTGCCATGCTCCCAGCTTATCCCCCCCCCTTCATCTCTCATATATCTCTGCACTTCATCCCTCCATCTAATCCTTGGCCTCCCCCTCCCCCTTCCACGTTCCATCTCACTCACATCGTTAGTCTCATGCCCTCCATCCTCTCCACATGGCTAAACCACCTCAGTGTATTTCTCCTAAAGCCTTCTATCATATCCACGTCCACACCAAAACGCTCTTTCACCTCCTCATTTGTCAGTCTGTCACTCCATATAACTTCACATGCTCCTCTCAAATAACTTATTTTCACTGCTCTCACCCTTGACTTATGTCCCTCCAACAAGGTCCAAGCTTCACTTCCATGTGTTTGAGTTGGTATACTCAATACTGTTGTGCAGTAATTTTTCACTTCCATGCTCACTTCCCTGTTTCTTAACACTGCTTTCAGAGAACCAGCAACCTTTCTTCCTTTTTTGTACACTTTCAAGCACATCATCCTCCAAACTTCCATCTTTACTCATCACACTACCCATGTACTTAAATGCACTCACATTTTCCATTTTTACATCATCCAGCCTCAGTGTACATCCAGTGACTTCATTTCTCATGAAGACCATAACTTTACTCTTCCCAGCATTCACCTTTAGATTCCGTTTCATACACATTCTCCCAAACTCATTCACCAAGCCCTGCAGTTCCCCTTTGTCTTTACTTAACCCTATCAGGTATCTGGGCCGGGCACATTATGTCTGTGCTAGTTAGCCACCCTCACACTGATCCACATCTTCTTGGTGCGATATTTTTCTTTGACCTCTCTGTGTAAATATACTTTTCATGATAGAATGTTGATTTTGGTGTCATTTTAAAGCTGAATAGTTGTACTTTGTTGTATGTTCGAAAAAGGAGGACAAAGAAAATAAAATGTCCAAATGATGAGTTGAAGTTAGGCGAAAACCAAAAATTTTATACCTTGCCATAGAAAAATATTTGGCAAAAAAAAAAAAAAAAAAAACTAATAAAGATGTGTAAATCTGGTTTAAACCATGCAGAACTAAAATAAATTACTTTTACAGTGATATATAGATTATGGTAATTTGTGCATTTTATTGTGCGGTAAAGCGAAAGGAAAGAAATGGACAATTTATTTTAGTCTCGGCTGCAAATTCGCTTCGCAATCTTTTTCTTTGATTGGTCAGTGTAAATACACTTTTTATGATAGGATGCCGATTACGGTGTTATTTTGAAGCTGAACAGTTGTACTTTATCGCAGTATGTTCAAAAATCAAAAAGAAAGAAAGTAAAATGTCAGAGTGACACAACAATTTATACTCTTTCTTTTGCCCTTTCATTCTCACCTACTCGTGCACATATACTCGTGCATCCATACTCTTACTCTCTCGCACTCTCACCTCTTCATTTAGTTTCAGTTATTCCACGTATGTCCCTTTTGCACCCTCAAGCACCTGGACAGTCTCTCTCTCTTTCACCTCATCATTCACATGCCTTACATTCCAGCAGGTGATTTGTAATATTTAGTTTCCCTGTGTGCTGTTGGCTAATACTCTATTGTGAAAACCAGATATTGCCTTAATGCAGTCAGTTTTTTTGTTTTTTCAGATAATGATGTTTGTCAGTTAACGTGGCTTTGATATTTGGTGGACAACTGTACTTCCTTCTTTCATTTGAACCCCTTTCTAGCATCCATTTTAGTCTCCCCCCCCCTCCCCCACCTTTTAGTGCCCCTTTAGTATCGACATCCCATCAAGTTGTATCTATTACACAACGCACAGATTTAGCTTTCCAAACCGTATATTCCATTTATGCACACCACAAGTTTTTCAGATCAATTTGCTTCAAGTTCATTGACCCAAATTTCTCCTCTACCTCAAGCTGATACTCACCCACCTTTGTTTTGTTTCTTAGCTTGTCCACTTTGTCTTTTACTCTGAGATCTTTTCTCTCCCTTTATCCACCACACTCCTCTCAGTTTTTCTTGCTGATCACAATCACATGAGAAGATAACCTATGCATTGTTCTCGCTTAATTCCTTTTTCTTTATAAGCATGTAATCAGTCGGGCTCATTTCGCCATCCTGTGCATTCTGTTTGTACCACATATATGTGTATGCTTCTTTGTCCTTCAGTTGCCATCCATTTTTGCCTTCCCCTGGCACTCTATAATGACACATTTCATCATTTCCAGGGTTAGTGTCACTTGTCGCATTTGTACCTCTCCTGAAACATTATAACTCTTGGCCATCTGTTTTATCACTCCATTTAGTTGGTCCCAAAACCTGTATTTCTTTTCCTCACGTCTATCATTACAAGGTGCATATGCGGTGAGCAGTGTCATATTCACCATCTTTAATAAAATGTGACATATGTGCACCCAAATTTGATACATTTAGAACCATTTATTCATTGATAAACAGAGAAACTCCCACTTTGCTTTACCCACATGTGTGTGCATACCTGACCTAACACACTTAACACACCCCCAGTCATGCATTTTACACCCTTTCATCTTGGTTTCATATAAGCCATCACATCATACCTTGCATTCTTGCATATATATTATTCACTATTACTGTACTTCTCACTTATATTCATCATTCACACTTCTTTCATGCCATACAGCCATACAAACTTGCCTATTTCCTAGCCTTGGGCATTCACAAGGCCCATATCTAAGACTCTGTTTACCTCTGCCAGCATGGAAATTTGAGAGGGTTGGTGAACTGTAGTCCGAGCACTGACCATGTTGTTATATGCTATACCTTTCATAATGAATATTGTATGTTCAACATTTTTTATGTATTAATTCCTTATGATAACCATTACACTGCTGATATATGCAGTCTTTAGTTTCTTATGTTCTGCTGATAACTTATTAATAGATGAAAATAGATGAATTTTATCCCCATTTCAGAGATGTTGTCTGTTGGCCACGTAAGGTGTCAGTAATCTGTGTGGGTCTGTGTACTGGCCTTTCGTATGCCATGAAGTATTTCCTGGGCAATCGTAACGTGATAACGCCTAATCCAGCTCATCCAAGGAAGTTCCAGTTGATAAAGGCCAATTTTAGTTTCCATAAACTGAAGGAGGCCTGTAACTCATATGGGGCCAGCAAATTTTCACTGCTGTGCACACTCTGTATCTGCATGGTTATAAGTAAGTAATAAAACCTTGGTTCTGTTCCACGATTAACTACAGTAAACATCTGAAAATTGTCACTAGATACCAAGTATTGGTAACTTCTGGAAATTATTATATCATACAGCATACAGTACCTAAATGGAACCAGCATCGTATGTCAACCCTTAGTTACTTTTTGCCAAATATTGTAAATTAGGTTCAGTGACTGTCAGAAGTTGCTTACACAGATATTTTCAAGTACAGCTTAGGTACTTCCAGGGCTTCATTTGCTCTCAGTCAGAGTGCAGTATGTGGGGAAAAGTATTTGCTTGCCAGCTACTTTATTTATAAATTTCCCCCTCCCTCTTTCTTTTTTTTAATATGGTAGGTGATTATAGCTCACAAGTTTAGAATTACAGTAAGTTTTTGATGTATCTGTAGAAAAGATAGGATTTCCAGCTCTTACAGCCCTTACAACATGAGCAGTTTAGTATTGGCACCTGACAGAAGTGGTAGGTGGTCGCGACCATCAACCACTCACTTGATGTAGTGCTGCCTAGTTCATCCATCACCTTTGTAATTCATTTTTTGTGTCTGCCCCCCTCTCTTCCTATTTCTCACATCTTTACTGTCACTTTTCCTTAATCTTCTTTCCTTTTCATGTGACTTTACATTGGCTGACAAACCTGATGGTTTCCATAAGCCAGGAAGCCACTTAGTGCTGGGTGGTAATCATATAACCAGCCCATATGCATTCCGTATGTGTCAGCAATTGGGTTGGCAGAGGGTTAGTGTCCCTCCCTGTACAACAATTAACTCAAAAGACAAACGGCCACCCATTACAGGACTTTTATGTCTGGCTATAGATAGATAGAGACCTGACAGTATTAAAGGTCAACTTTTACTGGCTGCTCATATAATTTTACACATGCTTCACTTTCTCATGTGGCATGCAGGTTCCGTAAACTCGCACTTAAAAAATTCTCACGAATTCAGCGCATGAGTTCAGTATATTCACGGTCTTTGGTCACTTTTAATAGTTATTGGATAACTGATATTGCACAAAATCCTGCTGGAAATTCAGTTAAACAACTGCACGATTAATGTTTAGTTTCTCAGAGGTGTTGAAGCAATTGTAAAGAATGTTTTTACCTTGTGCATCGGATTGAGGAGTGTTAATGTTAGTGGTAGTCCCAGAATGTTGAAAAGAAAGAATTCCATAAACTTATTTCTTGTTGTACAATATTGAGATGTATCAAACCAATTGCTTGGTAGTCAAGTAGAATACTGTACAGTACTTGTTTGGGCATAGTGGGTTATGTTGTGCACTGTTATCCCGCTGGGTTGCGGTTCACGTCCCTCTTCTAACTTTGATTATTTATTCAGGTTTGTTTTAGTAATGACATTGGTGTGCAGTGGTGTGGGATGTGAAGTAAAGCTTGGTAATGGCAGTGTTATAAGTATCAGCAGTACAATCTCTGGATGAGCTGAGCTGGCCAGTACCCATATCTTTGCTGCCTGGGGATGGGTTGCAGCTCCAGTGGTGTCCAGGAAACACTATCTCTAGTTATTGTTGCCCAACCCTTGTGTGCCGGGCTGAGCAGACTGGTCAACCACAGGTTAGCAGCCGCCACTATGGGACTATCCCATAGGTTCCCTACACTGTCTGCATCTTAATGTGGCATTTGCTGTGTAGTGCTTCATCATGTGTGTTTTGTTGTGTGGGTTTGTTCTACAAGCAGGACCTGTGTAGCCTAATCTGTGAGTTCACACTACCCGAATCTAATCAAGTAACTGAGGAGGGTTGGGTGATGCCCTGATATGAATCTTGCAAGGTGAACTCAGTCAGTTCTACTTAAGGGTGCCTCTGGTGGGTGGATGTTGGGAGGGAGGGGGGGGGGTTGTCATATAGTTTTCTGATCAGAGTTTTTTGTTGCCGTGTGTGTGAAATGAGTACCAATGCAGAGAAAATTGTTTTCCTGACTCAGTGCCTGGTGGTGTAAGGTAACTTATTTCATATAGTGGTCCACAAGTATGTATGCTTGTTATGTTTAAAAAGAGATGTGGTGTAGGAGGCAATGATGGCATAGGTCTTAGAGATGCTTGGTTGTGATTTAGGGATAGTGTTAGTTTTTTAGTAGGGCCAAGAGGGGTCTTTGGAGTGGCTGTGTTGTGACAAGGATTTTCCAATTTTCTGTTTTGTTAAAACTTCCTACATCCCTGTGGGAAGTTTTATTTCTCTTGTCAGTATTTCTATATTTGAAAGGCTATTTGGCCTAGAGCCTTCAAACTTTCTGTCAGCTTCATTTGGCCAAATATGGTGATAGTCCGTCAGCCTGATCTCCGGATATTATCCGGAACACAGAAAAGTGAGTCAGCGACGCTATCTCCAGCACCGCTTAAGCAAGGAAGCTGAAATTTTACTACAATATAGCCTTAAGGTGGATGCAGTGCAGGAAAGAGTATGGTTCCAGTTGGTTTAGTATTCTCTGAGATCGTTTGGGGGCAAAAATCGGGACTTTTCCAGATATTCCGGATGTCACCTGATTTCTATTAAGGATTAAAGGTAGAGCCACAAAACTTGGTGGGCTTATAGACTGAGATGACCTAAAGTTACATGTACAAGATCAGTGACCTTGACCTCAAGGTCCCTTTATAGCTCGGCTCGTAGTAGGCAGTGGCTGTGGGAAGTTTTTCTTTATCAGAATTGCCCTTGGACAATTTTTCAGTGTTCTTGGTGTGTTAATTTTGTTGTTTAATTGTTGGAGTCATGTAATGATGTTTTGTGTGTGTTCAGGAGAGGGGAGGAGTGTCTGAGTGATTCACATTGTTTGATGATGCAAGCAGTCTCCAGTGTAAAGTTTTAGTTCTAGTGTCTTCTGTTTCCATGTGTATTATGGCATTTGCATTTAAAAATGTGTTGGTAAATTTCATGATGTACTGGTCTGTGTTGGTGACAGGTGTGTTGTTCAGTGTGCTGAAGTGTTCTGTTTCTTCGTTGAATTTAGTCCAGTCTGCTTTCTTGTGGTTTTGGGTAAATGATGTGTGATTGCTGTGGTTTCTAGTGTATTTTTTGTGGTGGTAATGATAAGAAGGTGATCTGAAGGGAGTTTGGGTTCCACCCATCAGGTGGTGGTGTGTGATCTATTTGGCAAACAGAGTGTTATGTCTAGGGAGGAGAGGGAGCAGAATACTTGGTGTGGAGTGTAAATGTATTGTGAGTTACCCTTCAGAATGTATATATTGAACTGTGATGCAGTGTTGAGTCCTAAGTGGCTGTTTTGGTTGTGTTCATACCAGGCAGTGTTTTTAATGTTAAGTTTCCAGTAGTGGTAGATTCAGGTGTCTCTGTTAGGGAGAGAACCTGAAGATTGTATTGCATTGGTACGGCATGAGAGGTGTCGGGGAATGTCATCATCATCATCATCCGGGCCTTCATTCCCACCCTAGGGTGGAGTGAGGAGTAGCAGTGTCCAGGTAGCCAAGTTTGCCCGATTCAGTGGGCCATGCTTCCTGTTGCTTTGTAACTCTTCTTTCCACCCTAGGTGGCTCTACACTGAGTGAAAAGCGTAGTGGTTTCTTATAGCACAGGAAACCATTACAACACTGGGTGGTAACCATATAAGCAATAAGGAGAAGGAAGACTCCGTACATAAACCGGGGTTTTTGACTGGGTTAAGTATCCCCCAGATTCCCCCTATCTAAAATCACTAAAACATGGCAGACGGTCGGGGAATGTAAATGTTAAAAATATTGGTTTCTTGTTTGTACTGTACAGCGAACACACTTAAAAGGAGACCTGACTTCATCTATATATATATATATATATATATATATATATATATATAATTTATATATATATATATATATATATATATATATATATATATATATACACATACACATACATACAGTATACAGTGAGTCCTCGATATACGAAAACTCAATGTACGAATTTTGGATGGTACGAAAGTGATGAATGTAGGACAAATTCCACAATATGAAAAGCCTCTGTCTTGATGGTACGAAAAGCGATTCGAGAGGAAATACGAAAAATTCAAAATGGGCGCGCTGCACAGTGCCACGCTCACTTGCGGCGAGAAAACGAACTAACCCCTCTCTGGTAAACACATTTTCGTGCACTTCTCAGTCGAGTCATGTCCGTCCTCTCCTCTCAGCTTTGCTGTACGTTACGCTGTTTTTCGCTGTTCTTCACCTTTTCGTATTTTCACCATGCCTCCCAAGCGCCCTGCATCATCTCCAGCATCCGGGGAATCAGCTGCAAGGAAGAAACAGCATCATACTCTCACTCCTGAGAGAAAATTGGAAATAATAAGACACCACGAGGAGGGGCAGGGAGTCTCGGAGATTGGGCGAGCTTTAGGCCTTACACTGTCTAATACTACAGTACTAATACTACAGTAATTAGTTGTATGTTTTATTTTTTAATCTCAGTACAATAGTATAGCACTGTACTGTATACGTGTATTGCATACTTCAATATAGGAGGGGTGAAGTTTAAGTGGAGGGTCTAATGGGGTCCTGGAACACATCCCCCCCCCTTTCAATGTACAGTATATTTCAGTGGGGAAAATCATTCTGATATACGAAATTTCGCATTACGAAAGTTTTTTTTGGTCCCTATCCCTTTCGTATATCGAGGACTCACTGTATATATACGAGGTGCTACCCAAAACTTCCAGTAATTTGAACAGAGGGAGCCAACCATTTGCAGTTTTGCCTTTTGCCACTAGGAGGAGTCAGCAGCACCCCTTGTGCATCAGTGTGGCCCTGGCTGTGTCTGTGAGTGGACGTGTTGTTGAGCTACGCATACTATTGTAACGTGGTGTGTAGGTGGTTTGGTGGTTTTGCAATGGCAGATCAATGGCGCAGCAATATGAAGTCGATGTTGATCGTTGCCTTCGATATCCAAGGGATTGTTCACAAGGAATTCGTCCCACCCAGTCAGTCTGTCAGTGGAAAGTTTTACTGTAAAGTTTTGCGGCGTGTGAGGGAGAACATCTGCCGCTAATGTCCAGAACAGTGGAAGAACAACGACTGGGTCCTGCATCATGACAGCGCCCCCGCCCACACATCAATTGTTGTCCGGCAGTTCCTGGCTTCCACTAACACAGTAGTCTTTCCCCACCCACCCTGTTCGCCTGACCTTTCCCCCTGCGACTTTTTCCTGTTTCCCAAGCTGAAATTACGACTGAACGGGTGTCAATTTGACTCGATTGAGGAAATCCAGACAGAATACTGGAGGTGCTCAAGACCATCGTGCCTGAAGCCTTCCAGGGATGCATGGACTTGTGTAAAAAATGTTGGGACCACTGTATACATGCCCAAGGGGACTACTTTGAAGGCGACATTGAGAACTAGGGGACTACTTCGAAGGCGACATTGAGAACTAGGGGACTACTTCGAAGGCGACATTGAGAACTAGGAGGTAAGGTCACTTATTTTCCTACAATATTCAAATTACTGGAAATTTCAAGTAGCACCTCATATATATATATATATATATATATATATATATATATATATATATATATATATATATATATATATATATATATGGGGTAAAATGGGATAATTTTGCCTCGGGGTAATTTTGCTGTGATGGCAAAAATTGCAGTTCAAAGGCCCATAGCTCGCAGACCATTGCATGGATTCAGCTTCTGTTGGGCTTAGGTTTTAGAGGAATGCTGACCTAACAAGGTCATGTGAAGTTTGATCCATTGTGCAAAAAAACAGAATGTTTTTTTCCATTTTTAGAGAAGTGAAATTGTGTACCGAAAATTTTCATCATTTATTGCATCAATAAAAAATGGAAAAAAACATTCTGTTTTCCCAATATTTACATGTTTTCTGAGCTGTTTGCATTGTTCACACACACACACACACACACACACACACACACACACACACACACACACACACACACACACACACACACACACACACACACACACACACACACACACACACACAACAGCAACAACAGAACTCTGCCATGCACTCATGCCATGGGAGTCCCCCGACCAACTTACCAGCTGTGAAACAGTCAGTGAAACAGTGATGGATGCCATCGACATAAAGTTCACCCAGCACAGTGGAATCTACTAAATCGTGCATTTCTGAACAGTGAGTTCAAAATACGCCACAGCATCATGCAGCAGTTTGCAATATCAATTGTTTACCAACCACTGTGCCAACTTGATGTGTCAGTGTATCATGCATTCTAAATCCTCATTTATAGCTTTCAGAGGTATGTTTATAAAAATGCCCAGTAGCTGTGGTAATCCATGGGTAATAAATAAAAACTAACCTGTGAACGACTCATTTCAATAGAAAATATGGAAAGGCCACACCCATTTGGTAAGCTTAACAAATTAACGACTGTTATGAAGACACGGAGGCAGCTGAGGGCTACGATGACACCGCTGCCGGTGCCTCCATATTGAACTTTGAGGGATTCCTGAGGGAGGTTGAAGAGGAGGAAGGAGCACAGAGACAGCAGCATGAAGCAGCAGAACACTCATTTCGTACTGAGAGGTTGTAGTTCGTCTCAAGCCTCGGATCCCCCCCCCTAAAATATAAGTTAGGTTAGGTTAAGTACAGCCTAAATGTCTTCTGCCTAACAGGATCACGACTGTAAATAATTACGGCTAGAGAGTTCTGAACTCCTCCCCCCTTCCCCGTTCAAGCAAACACTGTCATCAGTCAGAGTCAGGAAAGAATCTTACAATATTATTCATTTTCATTAAATATGCTATACTAATTTCATTTCCAGGTTGTTAGTGTTAGCTGGCAACCAGCTTGATTTAGGTTTTGAACAGTTTGATGTAGGTTTGGGGGTAAGGGGGGCAACTTTTCCAAAATGACAGACTCATAAGTAATTTTCCCCATAAGGTTAGTTATGTCTAACTCGCAAAATTCTCAAGTAGTGCCCTGTCCTCAGTCTCATAAGACAGCGATTTAGGAGATTCCACTGTACATGGCATAGGCCTCCTGCTTGGTAGCCTAGGCTACCTGAGCCTAGTTATGATCAGTTGTGTATGATATGTAGTGTGGTATTGTAATAATAATAACAATAAATATTATAACAATAATAACAACAATTAAGTCATGGTGAAATTACCTTGTTGGGCAGGGTATTTTTGCCACGAGACTTTTTTTTTTTTTTTTTTTTAAATCTGTGGCATAGGCCAAAATCAATTTTTTCACAAAAGTGATTATAGGTACCTTTAGCAGAAGGGCAAGATATATAGATGCAGCAATAAAAATATCAATATTCCAATTGCTGCGGTGTATATTTAGCAAAAACAACCTTTCACGTCGAAATTACCCCATTTTATCCTGTACTGTATATATACTGTATACACTATAGTATATACCGGTACTGTATACTGTTACTCGGGAGACATGTTATGTGCTGAGGTGGGGCTGTAGCTAGCTCTGTGGATAGGGTGAGGAGTGGTTGGAAGAAGTGTTCAGAGCTGTTGCCTCTCCTGACATTGAAACGGCTCTCCTTTTGCACTAATGGATCTCTGTTTGCAGCATGTGTGAGGAGTATAATGCTGTATGATAGTGAGACCTGGGCAATAAAAGAAGAGGATATTCCCTGGCTCAGACATATAGAAACGACAGTGATTAGATGGATGTGCATTGTGTCCTTATGTGAGGCCTGTGTGTGCCTAGGTTTACAATGGAAGAGTTAAGAGGAAGGATGGGACTGGAGTGTATTGGTATTGTGATGAGGAGAGGTAGATTGTGATGGCTTGGGCATGTGGAGAGGATGAGGGATCACAGTTGGGTGCAGAAAGTGAGAAGTGTGTGAACACTGGGAGTAGTGTTGCAAGAGGCAGACTGAAAAAGACCTGGGATGAGGTCACACAGTGTGACCTTAGGGATGTGGGACTGAATAGGGAGGCTGCCAGAGTGGAGCAGCATGGAGAGCTGTCATTGGATGACGAAGGTCAACGCCTGCAAGCATGTTGGAGCCTTTATAAACAAAGCAGAACGATACATGAACATACATGCATACAGTATACCCTCAGTATTGCGAACCAATTGGGTGAAAGCCAGTTCATTAAAACCGATAGTTTGTCACATCTGAGGGTCCCCTCATCAAGGTAGGAGTTCAAGGATGTGTTTGAAAATTGGTTAGTACAATGGCATGTTCTTGTACTAAAGATAAAAACTATACCCATTTTTCACTAATTTGGCCCATAGTTTTCTATCTACGTCTATTGCCAGACACCTTAATCCCGTAAGGGATGGCCACAAACAAATAGCTTCCATGTCACCCTGTCCCCCACCATTTCATTGCCCTGCTTCCAGCTTACACCCCCTTCTCTCATATACCTCTCCACTCCATCCCCCCATCTCATCCTTGGCCTCCCCCTCCCTCTCCTCCCCCACCCTCCATCTCACTCACATACACTTTCCTCGTCTGTCTCTCTCTCTCTCCATCCTCTCCACATGGCCAAACCACCTCAATGTGTTTCCCATAGTGTTGCCTTTTTTTTTTTTTTCACATCCTTGCCATTGCACTTCTCCATGATTAGTTCAGTATCACTATAGTCTGTTATTACAACTCAGCAGTCACATTGGGGAGATGGCAGTTTCTGGCCAGGTTGTAATAAAAAGGGTGGAAAACACGTCTTGTATAGGTGGATGTACACTGCTGATAGTGCCACTCTTCTTGAAGGTTGCACACAAATTAACTACAGTATCATTCATCATTGCTGTTGGCAAAGATGGGCTTTCAGATTCCTTTTTATACCAGGTGCTCTGGCTCACTTGTCTGGCGGTGGGGCATGGCAAGACTTGGTGAGAATCATTGAGCTGCCACTGCTGGTTATCATCCTGCTCTCCACCATTCTTTTGGCCAACACTCTCTTCCTCTTCACAGTGATCTTTCAGATCTTCCTGGCAGAGGTAAGTAGAGCATTGTTATGTAGTGTCAAAGCAGTTCTCATAGGTAGTTTAACAGTCTTCAGTCACGAAGGCCAGCAAAATACATACTTTAAAGCCATTCTGAAAGTCCAGTGTCATTTTTTTTTTTTCCAGTAGTACTGTATCAACATACCATTGATGTGTTTGATTATCATGGACAAAATTGAACAATGTACAGTAAACCATCAGTTTGCACAGCTAATGTAGCTATCTGAGAATTTTACCTTGCACATCAAGTCTCGCAAATAGTGCCATTGAGACCCATGTGATATGGTTAATTGGTATGGTGAAATCCCACATTTTCCCCCCATACCCCTCCCCCTCCTTTCCTGACCATACCTGACATTGTAGTATACTGTACTTGAAACCATGAGGACCATTACTGGGTATGAAGCAGGGTTAAGTAGAGTGTACATAATGTGAAATAAGTGGTGATCAGTTGCCAGGACAGGGGACAGAGTGACATTTGATATTAAATAAATGGTAATCACTTACCATCACAGGGGACAGAGTGACATTTGGGTGTCAGGGACGGGGGTATCTTTAGATGAAAATTCATCTACCTGGAGGTAGGTGGAAAACCTATTTTGATAGCATAAATGATGAAAAACTTGGGTAAAAGAAGAAAAAGGACATAATGGTTGGCGCTAGTGAAGTGAGAGAGACAAGAGGTGGGTGGCAAACAATGTTTGTATATATGAATGTATATGTGTGTGTGGGGAGTGGGGGCCCAGCTGATCTAGTGTAAACTGACCATTTCATGTCCCATAATTTTAACTGTAGATTTATGACTACAGTATTTGTCTTAATGAAAAACTTAGTTGAAAGAAGAAAGAGTACACAGTGAGTGGTGACGATGAAGTGAGAGACAAAAAGCAGGCGGCAAACAGTGTGTGTGTGTGTGTGTGTGTGTGTATGTGTGTGTGTGTGTGTGTGCACAAATGCATGCATGCATACTTGCACATGTGCATATGTGTGTGTGTGGCCAGCTGATCGAGTGCAAACAGACCATTTCACATCCCATAATTTTAGCCGTGTTGAGTTATGACCATTTGTTTTTAGCAACCCCCTCCCTCCCCCCTGTGGTGTCTGTATTGTATATGAATGATGTCACAGTTCCTGTAATTGTAAGTGTAAATGAGTGTTGATCATAGTGAATTCCTTAGTAGGAACTGGTGCCTTTGAGAAACAAAAGATCATATTATTATTATTGTTATTAATTATTATTATTATTATTTCGTGATAGATGGGGGCGCTTACCATCCACTCACTCGATGTAGTGCTGCTCTCGGGTGTCTGCCCTTTCCTCTCCATCCGTCTTTCCTTCCATTCTCTTCTGTCTTTCTTTCCTTCATTCTTTCCTTGTCCTTCTGCCTACGGGTGACTTTACACTCCCTTTTCTGTCCTCCTTTCCTTCACTCTTTCTTCTTTCTTCTGCCTGTGGCTGACTCTACTCTGAGTGACAAGCCAAATGGTTTCTTGTACACCAGGAAACCATTTACTATGCTGGGTGGTAACCATAAAACCACATTATGGTGCCTGGTGGTTTAGTGGGTAATTAAGGCACTCCAGTTGAATTGAGCCTGTGTAGGTTTATATCCAAGGGGTGGTTGGGGTTAATTGCTAACGTAGTGGCACTCAGGGATGAGTGAGGTTGGTCAGTCTCAAATGTCAGGACCAACCTGCCTAGCCCCGGTCATCTATGCTCCTCATGGGGCAACTTAGTATTGGATGATGGATGGATGGAAAAACACTATCATTCTTTGCTAACCAGAAATATTCATTCATTGAGTGAAACATATGATTGCTGAGAAGTACTATAGAGGATAATTTAAAGCTTTGTTAATGAACTTTCCTTCAGCCCATTGAGATTCCACTTGCCATTGAAGAGGATGGCAGTGCAGGGGCAGATGAGACCACCTGGAGGCTGTCAAATGCTCTCAGTTCTTCAGGACTTCTGCAGCTTTTGGCATTTTGGGATCTGAAGACACTTGCTTCTGCAGATCCAAGGAATTTCTTAAGGCGTTCTCAGATCTTTGCCATCAGTCAACCAGGTATGTAAGCTTATTTCTTGTAAATTAAGAATACTCCCCCAGTATCCCTGCTTGTCGTAAAAGGCGACTAAAAGGGTTGGCGGAGGGTTAGTGCCCCTCCCCGGAAAACAACTAACTAAAAAAACAAACAAGAAGCCTCGGACAAGGACTGACCAAACGATGACGACCCAGGACCGGACAAAGGACTTGGTAATGAGTACATGGAATGTAAGAGAAGCGAATGATGAGGTGAAAGAGAGAGAGATTGTCCAGGTGCTTGAGGATGCGAAAGTGGATGTATGTGGAATAACTGAAACAAAATGGAGAGGAGAAAGTGTGAGAGAATGGGAGTATGGATGGGGTATATGTGCAGGAGTAGATGAGAATGAGAGGGCAAAGGAAGGAGTGTGCATAGTTGTGAGTAAAAGATGGAAGAAGAGCATAAGACAGTATGGATCAGTTGGGTCAAGGATTGTGTGGGTAAAGTTGAAAGTTGGAATACAAATGTGGGCGATTGTGTGTGTGTGTATGCGCCAACGCAAGATCGTGCTAGAAGAGTGAGAGAAGAGTTCTGGACAAATGTGGAAGTGTGCATGGAAAAGTTTGGAAGGAATGAGAGAGTGTTTTTGATTGGTGATATGAATGGTAAAGTTGGTAATGTGAAGGTGGATGGAATAGTTGGTGAGTGGGGTGTGCCTGCTGAGATAGATGAGAATGGGAGTGCGTTAGTGGACATTTGTGCTGGGAGGGGGTTGGTGATAGCCAATACCCTCTTCAGGCATAAAATGATCCACAGGTATACATGGCGAGTGATGAGAAGGGTGGGTGGTGAACTGAATGAAAGGAAGGCAATGATTGATTATGTGTGTGTGTATGAAAGGATGCGAATATGTGTAAAGGATGCAAGAGTGTATAGAGGTTGGGGGAGTGGACTTTCTGACCACTACTTGGTGGTGGCCAGAATTAGGATGCAAGTAAGATGGAGGAATAGAAGAAGGGAAAGACAAGAGGAAGGAGTAGTTGCAAGGAGAGTGGAAAGGTTACAAGAGGATGAGAAAAAGGCAGAGTATAAGAGAGAAGTGGAGGAACGATTGGGCAATTATGAATTGGAGCAGATGGGAGACGTGGAAGGTATGTGTAAGATATTTACAGAAGAAATATGTGCAGCATGTGATGTGGTGTGTGGAAGGAAGAGAAGACGGAGGGGGGTGCAAGGAACAGCGTGGTGGACTGAAGAGGTGAAACAGGCTGTGGCACAAAAGAAGAAAGCATACAATGAATGGATGAGAAATAGGGGCGTGGAAGAAGTTGAGAGGCGGAAGAGAGAGTTATATGTGGAAAGGAAGAGAGAGGTGAAGAGATCAGTAAGAGAGAGTAAGAAGAGAGTGGATAAGGAATTTGGAAGGAATTTGAGTGTAAAGTGGAGGGACTGTAAGAAAATGTTCTGGAGAGAAGTGAAAAGAGTAAGACAGGGTGGAAGTGAAGTTAGCAGGGGAGTGAAAGATAAAAATGGTAGATTACTAGTGGAGAAGGGAGAAAAAGTGAGCAGATGGAGAGAACACTTTAAGGAATTGTTGAACGTAGAGGATGGAAGTAATGCGAGTATAAGTGGCTGGGGAATGGCTGGGAGAAGGAGGGAGGTGAGAAGACTGGAAGAAATCAGTAGGATAGAAGTTGTGGAAGCAATGAAGAAAGTTAAATCGGGGAAAGCCCCAGGAATTGATGGAGTGTGTGGTGAAATGCTGAAGCATGGGGGAGAGATAGTAGTAGAATGGATGTGGAAGATGTGCAGATTGGCCTGGGAGGAAGGTAGAGTCCCAGAGGATTGGAAGTCAGGTATAATTATTCCCTTGTACAAAGGAAAAGGGGAAAAAGAAGTGTGTGGTAATCATAGGGGCATTTGTCTTCTTAGTATAATAGGAAAAGTGTATGGTAGGATACTTATAGACAGAGTTAGAGAAAGAACAGAGAAATTAGTTGGAGAAGAACAGGGAGGCTTTAGGAAGGGAAGAGGTTGTGTAGATCAGACATTCATTCTTAGATCTTTAGTGGAAAAGTTTCTAGAGAAGGGAAAGAAGTTGTATGCGGCTTTCATGGATTTGGAGAAAGCATATGACAGGGTGGATAGACAAGGATTGTGGAAAGTGTTAAGAATATATGGAGTAGATGGGAAGTTGTTGAATGCTGTGAAGAGTATGTACGATGGTGCGAAGGCTGCAGTGCGTGTGGATGGTGAACTAAGTGAATTCTTCTCTTTGAAAGTTGGTTTGAAACAGGGATGTGTCATGTCTCCATGGTTGTTCAATCTGTACATGGATGGGGTAATAAAAGAGGTACAAGGTAGGGTAGTGGATGTTGGAGTGGCCCTGGTGAGAGAGGATAGTGTTTGGAAACTCCTGTACTGTTGTTTGCAGATGATACTGTGTTGTTGAGTGAAGACGAAGGGGAGCTGCAAGGCTTGGTGGATGAGTTTGAGAGAGTGTGTAAGAAACGGAACCTAAAGGTGAATGTAGGGAAGAGTAAAGTGATGGTCTTTGAGAGAGGTGAAGTTAGTGAATGTACAGTGAGGTTGGATGGTGAGGAATTGGAAAATGTGAGTACGTTTAAGTATTTGGGTAGTGTGATGAGTAAGGATGGAGGTTTGGAAGGTGAAGTGCTTGAAAGGGTACAGCAGGGAAGAAAGGTTGCTGGTTCCTTGAAAGCAGTGATAAGAAACAGGGAAGTGAGCATGGAAGTGAAAAAGTTACTGCATGATAGTATTGTGATACCAAGTCTAACGTACGGAAGTGAAGCTTGGACATTGTTGGAAGGACACAAGTCAAGAGTGAGAGCAGTGGAAATGAGTTATTTAAGAGGAGCCTGTGGAGTCACGTGGAGAGACAGGCTGACGAATGCGGATATAAAGGAGCATTGTGGTGTGGATGTGGATGTGATAGGAAGCGTTATGAGGAACACACTGAGGTGGTTTGACCATGTGGAGAGGATGGAGGGTGAAAGACTGACGAAGAGAGTGTATGTGAGTGAGGTGGAGGGGGGAAGAGGGAGGGGGAGGCCGAGGATGAGGTGGAGGGATGGGGTGGAGAGGTATATGAGAGAGGGGGGTGTGAGTTGGGAGCAGGGCAGTGAAATGGCGGGGGACAGGGCGACTTGGAGGCGATTTGTTTGTGGCCACCCCAAACGGGATTGAGACGTCTGGCAATAGATAGATAGATAGATAGATTGTAATCATGTTTCAGTTAATTCAGTTAATTGAGGAGAGAAATATCACTCATGAATACAGAAGACCCTCTGCTTGGTTATACAGTTATTATAAAGTGTTAACCTAGGGTACCATGCTAACTGAGTCCTGAGTTTGCAGAAATCAATTTGTCATTATAAAAGCTTGATGTGTTAACCGCTTCTCCGGCCTCACCCCATCTTAGCTACTAAAGACCCTCCATGGCCCCAACTAGAGTACGTGTATGCATCCTAAGAGCATAGCCTACTTTATAGAGGGAAAGCAGATAGAGGACAGTGTCATTAAAAAAGTTTTAACAAATAAAAAAATGAAAAACAACTCACCATAGTAGACCCTCATTTTTCATAATAAAAACCCCCCATAACCCCAACTGTACAACAGGTATGCTACATACTGTAAGGGAATAGCCTACAGTGTAGAGGTAAAACAGACCTAAAGTATTGACATTAAAGAGGCATAAATGAATGAAAGAATTAAAGAAACTAACTAGACAGGGGTTCATCTCCCAGGGACCCCTCTTGTATACAAGGTCATTATGGCAAATGGGTAGGTTCACTCCAAAGATATTTTCAGGGTCTACTCATTGTTGTTAGGAAGCATTGTTATGATTTCCTTTTTGACTGGAATGATTTGGAGATAGAGAGCCTGATCTAGGCATAGATAAATAACTTTTTACTAGGCATAGTATAGATCAATAGCATTTCAGACATTTCCACACACACACACATACACACACACACACACACACACACACACACACACACACACACACACACACACACACACACACACACACACACACACACACACACACACACACACACACACACACACACACACACACACACACACACACACACACACACACACACACACACACACACACACACACACACACACACACACACACACACACACACACACACACACACACACACACACACACACACACACACACACACACACACACACACACACACACACACACACACACACACACACACACACACACACACACACACACACACACACACACACACACACACACACACACACACACACACACACACACACACACACACACACACACACACACACACACACACACACACACACACACACACACACACACACACACACACACACACACACACACACACACACACACACACACACACACACACACACACACACACACACACACACACACACACACACACACACACACACACACACACACACACACACACACACACACACACACACACACACACACACACACACACACACACACAAAATCCATCATCTTATATTTCACAGAACCTCTCTTCCATTTCCCAACAGCTCCAAGTAATTTACAAATGAAACAGAAGTAACTCACTGGTTACTGGTCATACTGCAGCATGACTGGTAATTTATAATACATGTCTTCACAAATATTTTTTGTCTGGTTAAATAGTAGAATACATTTTCATACCATTTAATTACCATTTTATTTTTCCTGTTTAAACCAAACATGATGTATGCTGTATGTGTTTTGTGTTCTGATGATGTGGGTAAGTAATGTATTGTGATATTCTGCATTAAATACTGTATTCCCAACAGGTGGTCATCCTCGAAACTGGCTTGGCATCATGAATCCATCTCTCAACTTGATTCGCAAATTCACTGAGCGACTGAAACGTCACAACTGTCCTGAAGAGTTGCCGAAGCCACCTGAGGGAGCCTCTCCCCCGGCAACTGATGTTAACAAAAATGAAGTGACAAAACCACCTCCTGTGCCACTGAGGGAGAGAATTGTAAAGGTTTGGAATATTTATGACTACTCATCACCAAGCAGAGGTTAAAATACTTTACATATCAAATAAACTCATACCAAATATATGTTTACAGATTTTGACAGATTGCAGAATTCAGTTACATAACATGTGATCTTTGCTGTTCATATGCCTCAGGATGACACCATATCATCATTCATTTATT
Organism: Coenobita brevimanus; assembly: GCF_032717465.1. NCBI lineage: Eukaryota > Metazoa > Arthropoda > Malacostraca > Decapoda > Coenobitidae > Coenobita > Coenobita brevimanus. The sequence continues at coordinate 40,638,918 of NC_137046.1, forward strand.
TAGATTTTTTATTCATTTATTTATTTTTATAAGAATGTTGCCTTCTCTTTCACTTCTTAATGGTGCTTGAAGTGTTAAAATTCATCATCGTCATCATCATCATCATCATCATCATCCGGATCTCCTTTCCTGGCCTAGGGCAGGGTGAGAAGTAGCAATATCCAGGCAGCCCAAGTTAGCCCAGTCCAACGGGTCACACTTCCATTTGCTCATCATTCAAGCGCCCGGAATCCTAGCTCTATCTGATACTTCAAAAACATTCACCACATCCTGTAGCTTCACATAAACGTATCCGATAGAGTCTGTCCGGACACTGTCATGTTTAAAAGGGGTGCCAATTCCCTGATCATGCACTTCTTCTCGCAACATTCATCCAGCCAGCTCAATCTCTTGTCAGTCCCCTAGCCTCATCAACTTCTGTACCTCTCTTCCTCACACACTCATCCACCATATCCCTCCACCTTCTCCTTGGCCTGCCTCACCTCCTCCCTCCAAATTCGTCCAGATATACCTTTTTCACCACTCTTTTGTTATCCATTCTCTCCACATGACCATATCATCTTAGTATGGTACACTGACTTCAATTCTGGTGTCTACAGACTTCTCTCCACATCTTTCATGAATCACATTATTTCCAATCCTGTCCACACTCTTTACTCTACATACATTCTTCAGCAGTCTCATCTCCACTGCTCTCACTCTTGAGTTTTCATTTTCATGTCACACCATAGTTTCACATCCCCGTGTTGAAGTGGGCACTATCACTCCTTCATGTAAGCCTCGCACAGCTGCAACACTCAAGCCTCTGCTTCTTATCAAGGCCTTCATAGCACCAGCTACTTTCCTTCCATGTGTCACCCTACTTTCCACTTCTTTAGCACATTTTCCTCTTTTCTATCACTGTACCCAGGTATTTGAACTCTCACCAATTCCAGTCTCTCTCCATTCGCTGTAACATCATACTGGGAGTCACCTTCTCTCTTGATTACCATCACTTTACTCTTTTCTACATATTTTGCTGTCAAGGCACGATGCGTACAGACATCAGCAAAACTCTGCACTGGTCTACCAAGCTCTTGTCCGGTATTTGCAAGTAGTACTGCATCATCAGCACACAACGAATTTGAAATATTCCATCCATCACCATTCATTACCAACGCCACCCCTCTCTCCATTACTTGTGTTTTTACTTCTCTCATCTCCCCATCTATATATATATGTTGAACAACCATGGGGACATCACACAACCATCCATCCATCCATCATCCAATCCTACGTTGCCCCATGAGGAGTGTAGGAGCCTGGGGCTAGGCAGTTGGTCCTGACATTTAAGATGAGAGTGACTAACCTCACTCATCCCTGAGTGGCATTACATGAGCAATAAACCCCAACCACCCCTTGGATATAAACCTTCACCAGCTCAATCCAATTGGAGCACAATAATTACCCACTAAACCACCAGGTGCCAAAATCTGGTTATATGGTTACCACCCAGCATAGTAAATAGTTTCCTGGTGTACAGGAAACCATTTGACTTGTCACTCAGTGTAGAGTCACCCATAGGCAAAAGAAAGAGGAAAGAATGAAGGAATGAAAGACAGAAGAGGGAGTGTAAAGTCACCCGTAGGCAGAAGGACGAGGAAAGAATGAAGGAAAGAAAGATAAAAGAAGATGGAAGGAAAGAAGGATGGAGGAGAGGACAGGGCAGACACCCGAGAGCAGCACTACATTGAGTGAGTGGATGGTGAGCGCCCCCACCTACAACCATGTCAAAAAAAAATTAAACCATAAAAGCAAAATGAGAGTTATATTTAGATACAGTAACTTGCTAATGAGATTAAGGGATACTGGAAGGTATCAGTGTTGTTTTCACTCATCATCATCATTATCTTAATTTTTCTAACCTTGATTACCACCCAAAAAAAGTTACTAGGATCCAGAAGTAAGTAACAAAGCACAAAAACAGAACCATGAACAGTGTCCAGTGAAATAGGCAACCCAGTGTTTAACTTTATCATTCAGACCTTCAAATACTTGGTGTCATCTCATGCTAAGCCTTTCAGCTTTTTTTTTTTTTTTTTTTTTTTTTTTTTTTAAATATATAATCATCTTGACCCTTTTTTTTTTCTTTTTCCCATCTAAGGGTGATGTGAGGCACAATTCAGAATTAAGAAAAGAGAACTGGGCCACACACCCATTGAAACATGGTTCAAGCCCCCAGAATTCTAGCACCACCTGATAGACCTAACCATCTACTTGTTGTAGAAGTTCATTCAGTCTCTTCTCAAACATCTGGCAGCCCCAGACAACTGCAGATTGTGATGGAGCATTAAAAAGAAAAACAATGAACAAATACAAAAAATAAATAAAGTGGATTTAACCACATGCAAGCTTGAACTTGGTGCCCGTAATTTCTACTCATTCTTTTTTGAGTGTGTTTTGACTGAGTGATCAAATTTTTCAAGGATCATTACCAGTGTCCTTTAAAACAAATCTCCCTGGTGGTTTACCGTTTATCCGGTAAACACCCTGTTTTTTAATTTCTGTTGTTTGCTAGTGTTTTTCTGTTTTCTTTTTTTCCCCTAAATTAGGGTGATACAAACGGGGACAGTGCTACATGGGTTTATCCCAGGTAGTATTATATATACTTTTTGTTGTTGTTGTTGTTTTTGTTTTCTTTATTTTTTTGCCAACCATGAGCAAACAACACCAGTGCCCTCGCTGCAGTAAGTCTGTAGCAAAAAGTGCAAAGGCACTGAAGTGTGCCTACTGCAGCGAGTTGGTTCGTTTGGCATGCGAAAATATGGATGCTAATGATTATCCATTTATGAAGAAGAGCCACCAGCTAGGCTTTCGCTGGCTGTGTAACCAAAGTGTTGCACCAGCAGATGAGGTCTTGGCTGGTGGAGGAAGTAGAGTTACTAAGGAGGAGCTGGAAGATGAGGTTGTTGAGCCAATTTTTCAGGCAATCAAAAATATTCCAAACAGGCTGGAGGCACTAGAGACCAAGGTCTCATCACCCACAGCTGTCACCCAAGACCAGAAGAAGTCATTTGTGGATGCTGTTCGGGCGTCTTTCATGCGGGAGGGGAAGGATCTGCCTGGGGGTGTGGTTGAGATCAGTGCTCTTGGCCAGAAAAAAGCCATTCATAGTCAACAGGTAATGATCGTAACACCAAAAAACCATGCTGACGGACGAATCAAATAGGACCAGAATACATCAGAGGTGTACTTGACTCGGTACTGGTTGATAGCTGCCTTAAGACCAGTACTGGTGGGTTAGTAATGAAGTTTCCATCAGTCGATGCCAAAGTTGAAGAGATTGGGGTACTGAATGATCATTTTGGCTCAGATGGCACTTTTTGCATATCAGAGCCAAAGAAAATGCTGCTAAAAATTACTGTGATGGGCCTTCCCTTCTCCCTGGGGGACTCTGGCATCATCCCAAGCATTCTGAATAAAAACAATAAAATTAAGATGCTCGTTGATCGAGGTTGTACCCTCAACCTTCTCCTCACAAGAACAAGGAATGACACTAAATCCACTTTCTTTTAGATGTCGCCAGAGGTAAGATCCTCCATCGTTGAACAGGACAACCACTTCTATGTGGATCTTGCAAGTTGCTGCACTTTTGACAGATTCTGGGTTACACAGTGTCATCACTGTCAGGGTTTTGGTCATACATCTGAGAGGTGTTCTAGAAAAAATGATGAACCTAAATGTGTTTTTTGTGCTGGAGCGCATAAATCAATGGATTGTAGTAACAGAAATTCTCCCAAATGCATCAACTGTTCTTCCTGAAGACATCAAGAAGCTAACACTAATTCACAGTCAGTTGTCCATTTTGCATCTAGTAGAAACTGTCCAATTACGATTTCTCTTAGGAATAGATTGATTGAAAACACCAATTTCGACCATTCAAAAAACTATGTCCCTTTTGAACCAGTTAAGTATGGGTCTTTTAAATGTTTGTTCCATCCGTAGTAAGGTAGACCATATTAATGAAGCTCTTGATCAGCACAAGCTTGACATTTTGTGTTTGCAACCTGGTTTTATGAGTTTGATATTAATATTATTCGAAGTGCTTTGTCTAAGACACATTCTTTTATTAGTATTTCCAGGCTTGGTGCTGACTGTCCGGGAGGAGGTGTAACACTCATCTACTTGGCAGCACTTGCAAACGTTGCTCTCATAGACTCAGACCTGACCCCATCTTCATTAGAATTTAAGGAAGTATTAATAAATTTCCATCAGAATACCTTTAGAATTGCAGTTGTCTATCGACCTGGTCATCTGGGCACAGATCGAGGTTTTATGAAAAAGTTTGGGCAGTTTCTTGAAGTGTTTTCTCTTTAATGTGGAGAACTTCTTGTTTATGGTGATTTCAGTGATTGGACTGACAGTCCACAGTCAAAACCATTTTCTTCAGAATTCCTTGAGCTAATCACCCAGAATAATTTTTTCAATCATGTGAGTGATCCATCTCATGTCTCAGGATATGTCCTAGACTTGATCTTGTCCCCTGTTGGTTGCAGGTGCGTATCTGATGTGGAGGTTGACTCATTGGACTCCCTCATCTCTGACCATGCTCTGATCACTATTAGGTTTGATATCCCAAAACCCCCTTCCTATAAAAAGGTCTTCCAGTTCAGAACTTACAGGAACATTGACCGCCATTTGGTGTGTCTTAAAATTGATTAGCATTTAAACTAATGTACATTGATTTTTCAGATCTTTCTTCTGATGATTTGGTTGATATATATATCAATGAGCATAGGTCAATTTTTGACCATTATTGTCCTGAGGTAGTAAAAACAATCATTGTACACAATAATTCTCCATGGTATGGTCCATCCATTAATTCTTTGTGTAGACAATGTAAAAAGGCAGAACGTGAGTGGCGCTTGCAACGGACCGAATTAACTCGTTTGCATTATGTTTTTGCGAGAAGAGCAGTTGTTCACACTGTAAAAGCCCAAAAGGCAAGGTTTTATCAGAATAAATTTGATTCATGTGGTGGTGATAAAAAAAAAAGTTATCTGCAGTTGTGAACAATTTGGTTGGTCGGAGGAGTGTAATTGTTGAACCAATTTCTGTGTCTGACACCCAGGTGGCTTCTGATTTTGCTTCATTTTATACAGCTAAGATATCTCGCATAAGAATTTATTTAGACAACAGTTCTTCTAGTGAAGCGTACTCAGTTGACTTCCAGTCACAGTGCACAGGGGGTCATTTACTTTCAACATTTTATCCACTGGATGCAAATGAAGTCAAATATTACATCAGAGAACTTAACAGAACATTTTGCCCTCCCAAACCATGTAACATGTGACAACTACCTGACGTGTACAAGCACACAGCAGACTTTATTGGCAACATAATAAACAGATGCTTCTTAGAAAGTAATTTTGTGCAGTCTGAGAAACGTGCCTTGCTTAGGCCCCTAATCAAGAAACATGGCCTTGATTTCGAGAGCATGACAAATTACTGTATTGTCCTGTCTCTAATCTGTCTTTCTTATCCAAGATTATTGAGCGGGCCGTACTTGATCAACTCTTACCACTACTGGAACATAACAGTCATTCCTGTTGTTCAGTCAGCATACAGAAAATACCACTCAACTAAAATTGCATTAACAAGGATTCATAGTGGCTTAGGGGCAAACACCTGCAGTGGGATGTCCTCTTTCCTGGTTCTGTTGGATCTGTCTGCAGCTTTTGATACAGTAGATCATAAACTATTGTTTGATGATCTGTATTTTTATGGCGTTCGTGATAGTGCTTTCACGCTCATTAAGTCGTATCTGTTGGACAGATCTCAGAGAGTGGTTTTTGATTACACTAGCTCTGATTCTACTCCCCCATTGTTCGGAGTCCCTCAAGGATCAGTTCCGGGTCCAATTCTATTTACAATTTACTATACACTATTACTTGATGCATACGACGTGTCCTATCATTTTTATGCTGATGATACTCAGCTGTATGTTAAAATGTCAGATATTAATGATACCAAGGCTAGGCGTGAATCTCTAATGTCTTATATTAAGATTTGAATGGATGGGAGGAAACTTAAGCTGAATGATGGTAAAACTGAGATCATCATCATCAGAGGAAACAGAAGGGGTGACAACACTGATAAGGCCCTGGCTTTGAACATTGGTGTTTCACAGTTTCATCCATTGAGTTCTATCCAAAGCTGGGTGTTTATTTTAATTCAAAGTTAAATTACAAAGAACATAGTAATCAAGTAGTCAGAGGGTGTAACTTGCATATCATAAGTCTGTACTCTGTGAGAAACTTCCTGAATAGCCGTTGCCTTGTAACATTGGTCCATGCAGTGGTCTTGTCATGTGTCAATTATTGCAGTTCGCTGTGGATTGGTTGTCCAAACTCTGTAATAGACTTAACAAAAGTTCAGTCTGTGTTGAACAGGGTAGCAAGGCTTATCTTTGGTCTCTTCCCGAGAACCTCAACTACTCCGTTCCTAATTGAGCTGCATTGGTTACCAGTAAAGGCTAGAATTGAATTGAAACTGTGTCTTATTATATTCAAGGTTCTTAAGTTTGGTGAACCAGAATACCTTGCTGAACTGTTAAAATTCCCATCAGCATGCCCAGGTGTGATGTTGCGTAGTGAAGATGATTCCTTGCGTCTTGGCGAGCCTGGAGCCATTCACCGGCCATCTTTCTCTGATTGTTCTTTTGTGTATAGAGACCCTAAATTATATTAGATTGCCATTGTCATATGAGACAACTCTCTTCTGTTGAATCCTTTAAGAGACAGCTGAAAGCCTTTCTTTTTTCAGTATGCTACGACCTGGAGAGAGGTACAATACTATGACGGATGATTATAGGGTTTAATCATTGCCACTTTCATATTTTTTTTATTGATGATGTTTGTATTGTATATGAGAGATGTCACAATTCTGTTAATTGTGAAAATAATGTATATGTGTGTCAAGCCGCTTTGAGAAAGAAACGACCAGATGATGATGATGATGATGATGATGATTATTATTATTATAAATGGTTTCCTGTGCACCAGGAAACCATTTACTATGCTGGGTGGTAACCATATAACCAAATTTTGGGCCTGGTGGTTTAGTGGGTAATTATTGCACTCCAGTCAGATTGAGCCAGTGAAGGTTTATATCCAAGGGATGGTTGGGGTTGATTGCTCAGGGATGAGTGAGGCTGGTCACTCTCATCTTAAATGTCGGGACCAACTGCCTAGTCCCGGGCTCCTACGCTTCTCATGGGGCAATGTAGGATTGGATGATGGATGGATGGATGGATTATTATGTGTAATAAGATTTGCAGTGGTAGGATTATGTGTAATAAGATTTGCAGTGGTAGGTGGGAGTGCCCACCATCCACTCAGCCGATGTAGTATTGCTCTAGGGTGACTGCCTTTTCCTCTCTTCCTTCTTTCTTTTCTTCCTTCCCCTTCTGTCTTTCTTTCCTTCATTCTTTCTTCTTCTGTCTACTGGCAACTCTACACCGAATGACAAGCCAAATGGTTTTGTGTACACCAGTAAACCATTTACTTGGTTGGGTGGTAACCATAAAACCAAATTATGGCACCTGGTGGTTTAGTGGGTAATTAAAGCCCTCCAGTCGGATTGAGCCTGGGCAGGTTTATATCCAAGGAGTAGCTGGGGTCTATTGCTCACGTAATGCCACTCAGGGATGAGTGAAGCTGACCACTCTCATCTTAAATGTCAGGACCAACCTGCGTAGCCGTAGGCTCCTACGCTTCTCATGGGGCAACACTGCATTAGGTAATGAATGAATGAATGAATGAAATAAGATTTGGAGCAAATGTGAGTGTCTCAGCTTGGACTTTGGCTCTGTTTGCAGTCGCTTAGAAGCAGCGTCACCGAGCAACTTCACTTGTGGCTGAATATGTCCTGTATTAAGAGTTATGAGTGTTTGGCTAGTTACAAGCTTTTTGCCAAATTTTACCCTCCTGGTAGCAAGATACCTTCTACAAAGCTTTTTGCCAAATTTTACCCTCATGAAGATACCTTCCAGGGTTGACGGTAGTCATCCATCAACGACCCCTCCAGGAGTGATTAATTCTCCCTTAATTAATAAGAGGATGACAGCTCAGCATTTATGGGTTACGTCAGTGTAAAATATGGCCAAATGCTGTAGTGGTTGGGGAGTCAGGTTATTGATGGTCATTGACCTAGTATCAGAGATTAGAGTCATAATAATGGGTGCCATGAAAAGCATTACAATACAAGGTTAGAGTGCATTAATTGTAGGAACAGTGCTTGTGTGATCTGAAGTACAGTATCTCTTCTTCCAGGTTATGTTAAGTCTAAAGGGCTATCCTGTCTTCAGCTACTTCCTGAGTGAATTACCAGATGCCACCAACAGGGGTATATTTGCTGAAGCTCTCCCTGTTATATGGGCTGTACAAGGTTTGGCACCATTGAATTTTGAGTAAAGGAATTGCTTGTTTACATGTGTATCATGGTGGTAGATGGTGGTTGTCATCATCCACTTACGTGATTTAGTGCTGCCTACTTCTTCCTTCACCATTATCAATCTGTCTTTTTGTCTGCCCTCCTCTCTTCCTCTTTCTCCCTTTTCATCCAGTCACTGTTTATTACTCTTCTTTCCACTTTAGGTGGCTACACTAAGTGACATTCCGAATGGTTTTCTGTAACTCAGGAAACCATTTACTATGTTGGTTGATAACCATACTGTACAGTATAACCAAATGGCTGGCATGGAGCCTGCTCTTGTGCCGCTCCTGACTGGGTAGAATGCTGTAAATACAGTCTCCATCCTGGAATTAAACTTCAATAATATTCCCTACTCCTTGTTATTGTGAGGTACTGTCAACCACAAGGGAACATCGGTTAACTGCATGGGATGACACTGCAGGGATGGTTGCTTGCCTGCCATTTATGTGTCTGCTTGGCCAGACAGACTGAGGCTGATCAACAGCATCTGTATCATTAGAGAGATATATTTAACCTATTAAAACAGGGCTGTCTAACCTTAAATAGTTTGTTCACTCACAAGCCAAATATATTCCTACCTATGCATCCCCTTGTCATATAATTTTTGATAGGAAAAATTTTGTGGTAGGTGGGGGCACTCACCATCCACTCACTTGATGTAGTGCTGCTTTGGGTGTCTACCCTTTCCTCTCTTCCTTCCTTCCTCTTCTGTCTTTCTTTCCTTCATGCCGGTGGGTGACTACATTCCCTCTTCTGTCTTTCTTTCCTTCATTCTTTCTTCTTCCTTCTGCGTATCCCATGCTGAGACTCCATGTACTCACAGTTTAACAACCTTGTAGACAGGTACCCACTTGGCTGTTTTCTTTTGGTATTTTACTAGACATAAATCCATTAGTTACTGTTGAAGGTTCTAAGTGTAAATAAATGCTACTCTATTCCAGCACTTGGGGACTTGGTAGCAGCATCCTTCACTGAAGACAAGTTTGGCGTTGTTCAGCGCAACATTCCTGATATACTTATGGCTTTTACACAGCTTCAAAAGGTACCTTTTTTCTATTAAATTTTATCCATTCCCTGCAGCCAGCTTTGAAAGCCTGTACAGAATGTTTGCGTATAACACAATAATTAAGGCCCTACTAGGATGTCCTGTTTTGGAAATTTGCATTATGGAAGCAACAAAGCCTTTGGGAAAAAGGAATTTGATCCCAGCATCTTACCAGTGACCCCCTCAAAAGTCTCCCATACCATTCCTCATTTTGGCCCTAAAATTACCGAACATTTATAAGGAAGCCTGACAACACATTAATAAACATATTTGTTGTAGCAGCAACCAGTGTGAATTGGAGAATGTGGTCCACTGGGGTAGACCAGACCAGGTCATTTGAATCATGAGTAACACCACATAAATTATATATGGGGGAGATTTTGGGTATCTGTCATCAAGATCAGTCATTTATGTGCATTATACACACGAATGAAGTTGTTGCAGTTGATTTTAACAAAATGAGATAATTTTGAGTAAAGTGTTTAAAGTCCAAGAAAAGTAAATATAACAACAAACTTGTTTCTGAAAAACCTAGTTTTGGTGAAGTTTTTTAGTGTGGGTGTAATATCAGTCGGAGATGATAATAACCCTTTGAGATTCCAATGATAATTTTGAACATCATTTCAAATCCAGCCTCAGAGATTCCGATGATGCATTTAATTGTCATTTTAAGATACTTTTGTAAAATATTCACCATAATTTGCATTTATGTGTCATAACAAAGAAACTCGGGCTTGATGTCATGGGATGGTTGTTTTGTGTGTGGCAGGCAGTGTACATGTGGTATGACTCATGGCTTTGTCTCAGGGCAGGGAACAAAGGCAGTTGCACTGTAGCTGTCGTGACAGTTGGAGGTCACGTAATTGCCTCGCACTTTTCCTCATACATATATGTATCATTCTGACTTTTTATTTTCATTGCTTTCCTTTTTTGAACATTCTTTTAAAAACTACAACTGCTCAGTTTCAAAGTAACACCACATCAAGCATTCTATAGTGAAAAGTGTATCTACACAGAGCAAAGGAAAAAAAAATATGGCCGAGAATCATAATACTGTATAATTATGCATCTTTTCCTTCCGCTTTACTGCACAATAAAATGCACAAGGAAGAGAAGACGGAGGGGGGTGCAAGGAACAGCGTGGTGGACTGAAGAGGTGAAACAGGCTGTGGCACAAAAGAAGAAAGCATACAATGAATGGATGAGAAATAGGGGCGTGGAAGAAGTTGAGAGGCGGAAGAGAGAGTTATATGTAGAAAGAAAGAGAGAGGTGAAAAGATTAGTAAGAGAGAGTAAGAAGAGAGTGGATGAGGAATTTGGAAGGAATTTGAGTGTAAAGTGGAGGGACTGTAAGAAAATGTTCTGGAAAGAGGTGAAAAGAGTAAGGCAGGGAGGAAGTGAAGTTAGCAGGGGAGTGAAAGATAAAAATGGTAGATTACTAGTGGAGAAGGGAGAAAAAGTGAGCAGATGGAGAGAACACTTTAAGGAATTGTTGAACGTAGAGGATGGAAGTAATGTGAGTATAAGTGGCTGTGGAATGGCTGGGAGAAGGAGGGAGGTGAGAAGACTGGAAGAAATCAGTAGGATAGAAGTTGTGGAAGCAATGAAGAAAGTTAAATCGGGGAAAGCCCCAGGAATTGATGGTGTGTGTGGTGAAATGCTGAAGCATGGGGGAGAGATAGTAGTAGAATGGATGTGGAAGATGTGCAGATTGGCCTGGGAGGAAGGTAGAGTCCCGGAGGATTGGAAGTCAGGTATAATTATTCCCTTGTACAAAGGAAAAGGGGAAAAAGAAGTGTGTGGTAATCATAGGGGCATTTGTCTTCTTAGTATAATAGGAAAAGTGTATGGTAGGATACTTATAGACAGAGTTAGAGAAAGAACAGAGAAATTAGTTGGAGAAGAACAGGGAGGCTTTAGGAAGGGAAGAGGTTGTGTAGATCAGATATTCATTCTTAGATCTTTAGTGGAAAAGTTTCTAGAGAAGGGAAAGAAGTTGTATGTGGCTTTCATGGATTTGGAGAAAGCATATGACAGGGTGGATAGACAAGGATTGTGGAAAGTGTTAAGAATACATGGAGTAGATGGGAAGTTGTTGAATGCTGTGAAGAGTATGTACGATGGTGCGAAGGCTGCAGTGCGTGTGGATTGTGAACTAAGTGAATTTTTCTCTTGAAAGTTGGTTTGAAACAGGGATGTGTCATGTCTCCATGGTTGTTCAATCTGTACATGGATGGGGTAATAAAAGAGGTACAAGGTAGGGTAGTGGATGTTGGAGTGGCCCTGGTGAGAGAGGATAGTGTTTGGAAACTCCCTGTACTGTTGTTTGCAGATGATACCGTGTTGTTGAGTGAAGACGAAGGGGAGCTGCAAGGCTTGGTGGATGAGTTTGGGAGAGTGTGTAAGAAACGGAATCTAAAGGTGAATGTAGGGAAGAGTAAAGTGATGGTCTTTGAGAGAGGTGAAGTCAGTGAATGTATAGCGAGGTTGGATGGTGAGGAATTGGGAAATGTGAGTACGTTTAAGTATTTGGGTAGTGTGATGAGTAAGGATGGAGGTTTGGAGGGTGAAGTGCTTGAAAGGGTACAGCAGGGAAGAAAGGTTGCTAGTTCTTTGAAAGCAGTGATAAGAAACAGGGAAGTGAGCATGGAAGTGAAAAAGTTACTACATGACAGTATTGTGATACCAACTCTAACATACGGAAGTGAAGCTTGGACGTTGTTGGAAGGACACAAGTCAAGAGTGAGAGCAGTGGAAATGAGTTATTTAAGAGGAGCCTGTGGAGTCACATGGAGAGACAGGCTGACGAATGCGGATATAAAGGAGCGTTGTGGTGTTGATGTGGATGTGATAGGAATCGTTATGAGGAACACACTGAGGTGGTTTGGCCATGTGGAGAGGATGGAGGGTGAAAGACTGACGAAGAGAGTGTATGTGAGTGAGGTGGAGGGGGGAAGAGGGAGGGGGAGGCCGAGGATGAGATGGAGGAATGGGGTGGAGAGGTATATGAGAGAGGGGGGTGTGAGTTGGGAGCAGGGCAGTGAAATGGCGGGGGACAGGGCGACTTGGAGGCGATTTGTTTGTAGTGATAAACTACAACTTTTCAGCTTTAAAATAACACCACAACCAGCATTAAGTCCTAAAAAAATGTATTTACACTGACTGATCAAAGAAAAAGATTGCGAAGTGAATATGCGGCCAAGAATCGTAAAAAAATTTGCATCTTTTTTGTTTCGTTTTACTGCGCAAGAAAATGCATAAATAACCATAATCTATATAGCACTGTAAAGGTAATTTATTGTAGTTTTGCATGGTTTAAATCAGATTTATATCTTTAATAGTTATTTTTCTTTGCCGAATATTTTTCTATGGAGAGGAATAAAATTTTTGGTTTTTGCCTAACGTCAACTCGTCATTTTGATTTTTTATTTCCTTTGACTTACCTCTTTGAACATACTGCGATAAAGTACAACTGTTTAGCTTTAAATTGACCTCAAAACCAACATTCTATCATGAAAAGTGTATTTACACAGCGATCAAAGAAAAACATCCCGTTGCAAAGTCGTGGGTCAGCGTGAGAGCAGCTGACTCAAGCACAGACAGTCTGTCTGGCCCAGAAATCTGATAGGGTTAAATTTTTGTGAGAATGTCTGTCATTGTCCGTACTTCATGTGGAACACACAAAAAAGTTAAAAGCAACAGTGGCTCGTATGCAACAATTGTTGGCCCAGGATCACCTCCGTGTGTTTACACCTTACTGGGGCAGACTTAGCCCAACAATTATTTCCCGTACATTAATTTTTTTACCCGTACTTTGTAAAATGGCGTGTGTGTGTGTGTGTGTGTGTGTGTGTGCATATGCATACATGCATGTGTGTGGGGGGGAGGAGAGTTACTTCAGAACGTAAATGAAAATAAAGAAAGCCATGAAGGCAAAGAATGAGGTGAAGTAACATCAGAATGCAGCAGTGCAATGTATGGTAAGTTCCTCACATGTTTTGTCATTAATTATGTGTGTTATTTTTATGCCATATCACTTCAGAAGGCCTGTGTCAGTAAATAAACTTAGTAAAATGTCATTGGTATGAATCTTGATAAGCTTTACATAGTATAAGAGTGGTACTTAACAAATTTAGCTGTTGGTCCATGTCTTCCCCATGAGTGGTCCAACTTTGCCCTGGTATGCTGCACAAATTGGACCACATAATGGTCTCAAGAATGTGGTAAGAAGTAATGGCCATTTAATATAACTTACACATACTGTATTCCACATTGTAAGCGTGATACCATAGAATTATGAACAGTTCCAATCACAGGCTTAGACATCGTTTAAAGTTTGTCATTTTATTGATCAGTTCGCCGCAGCCAGCGCTATTTGAAATGAACTGTGATGGTAGATGGGCTTGGGAGTGAAGAGATTTCCAGGGGTCCTTTATGCAATCATGTACCTCATGCAATGAGAATGAGGGTTGTCCAGTGATAGAAAGTGCCATATTTGGACAGTTTGTTGCTCATGTCTCACTTGATGCATGTTCTGCTCGTATTATGCAAATATTTTGGACCTGACCAGCAACCTCTTGTCTTATACATGAATCACATACAGTGTACTGCAATGGAAATGCACATCATGGATGGTCATTGTGTATTTCAGTATTTAATATTCGTGGTGTAGGAGTGGCCTAGTTTCTTCAAGTGAAAAGACCCTGACTATAAGTAGTATGCAAGGTGAAACTCAGAGAAGCAGGGAAGAAGAACCATCAGAGGAGCACTGAGAGTAGTAGTTGTTGTTGCATAACCCCAGTTCACCTGGCTGAGCATAACCTGCCTGTTAACCACCGGTGAGCAGCTGCCCCCACAGTATGGGATCATCCCTTACGCTTCTTAAACTGTTAATATTGTGTCTGCATCTCAGTGTGGCATATGCTGTGCAGTGCTCTATTATGTGTGTTATGTTTTGTGGTCCTGTTCTACTAGCGGGATATGCATGTCATCTGCAATTCCGTCCAAGCTGAATTGAAGTCGGTAACAGACAGGTCTGGGTGATGGCATGATGTAAGCTGAGCAGGGTGAACTCAATCAGTTCTCTTTAAGGATATCTGTGTTGGTTGAACGTCAGGAAGAATTTGTAGTACAGTATAAGGTTATGATCAAGTACAGGCAGACCCTGAGATACGATACCTCTATATGCGATACCCCGGCTTAGCGATGTGGGTAGAAATACCACTCTGCCCCACCAAACAATGGCCAAACCCTTGTATAATGAAGGGTTTTGTTTTTTAAAAACCAATTTTGATGATATTTTATACTTAAATTTAGTATTGATGATTTACAAACTATTTTTAGACCTAGATTAGTTTGTTTTAGTCATAGGTAGGGTGAACATTGTCATTGTGGGGTACAGTTTACTAAGTTTGTTTTTTTCCAGAATTATTTTTTAATGACTTTCAGATTTTATTTTTGGGTTTAGGTGAGTTATAAACTGCTTTTGGGCATAGTTAACCTTGTTTTAAAGCTAATTTGGGGCTTAGGCTAGCTAGAAACTTGTTTTTGGACTCATTTTGGGTGGGTTTAGGATTTGGTTGGGGGGGAAACCCAAGGCTCAAAAATGCATCCCTATACTTTACATGAAAATCTACTCCAAGATACGATACAATACTGTGCCTAGCGATGGGTTTTTACTTAACGAATTGCATCATTAAACCGGGGTATGCCTGTATTGTCCCACATTTGAAATTAGTAGGTATTTCATCATTGCTGGTATTGGAATTGCTGGAAGTGGGATGTTACTTAAGAAGTTAGGGTAATGTTTGTGTGGTGATTGTTTTATTTGTCTACTTTTGCTCTGTGGCTCTGTCAGTGTAATGACAGAGGTGTTGAGTGTTTATGGTGGAGAGGAGCCTTCAAGTAGTGCTTTGGTTGCCCTGTGCTAAGAGAGACAGATTCAGGTCTTACATGGGAACAGAACCTCTTCATTATACCTTGCACCTAGTGAAGAGGGCCCTAGTCCAGGCTGGTGGGGCACCATCTCCCATGTGAGGGTGGCTGCTCCGTACATGTTTTTAGTTCCCTGAGTGATAGAATAAAATGGAGAAGCTGAGAAACAAATCAGTAGTAACTGAATATGAATAAAAACAGTGGAGTTAAAATGGAAAAGCTGAGATACGAATCAGTGCCACCTGAATGTGAACATAAACAGTGGAGTTTCGGTCACTGAATTAGGAACAAATGGATTAAGATAATTTGTTGAAAGCACAGAGTAACAGATGGATTAGGAATGTTGTTGAAAACATACTTCGAGGGTTTTGTTAGGAATATTATTACTGTGTACGGTATGGAGTTATTTAAGGTTGTCACGAAGTAAGAAAGGATCAGCCTAGAATTTGTAGAGATGGGTACAGAATACCTGTATGCTTAGGAGCTAGCATTAAAAGAATTCCTTCCCCCCCCCCTTAGATGGTGGATAGTGTTGGTCGAGTGTCAGTCACCAGAAGAGCCAGTACGGGTGAAAATTTCCAGTCTGAACAGCAGCTGAGGAAGGCACTCAAATTATCCTTGAGATCTGCAATTTACACAGTCACCACCACCTTTGGCCCAACAGTATTGTAAGTTCTGTATACAGTTAGTTAGTTCAGTGGATACTGACATGATTGTTTTTTATGTAAGCCGTTATTTACTGCATGCTTAGTTCAGTTATATAGGAACTGGTGCTGTACTTTACATACATGTTACCATGAAGTATACTGAACTAGTACCTATGTTCCATCCACTGATTTCCAACTGGGATTGCTATTACAGACACACAGTGCCTATGCAGTTTATGTACTGTTATGCATTTTTCCTTCTCTTTCATCATTCTTTTCTATTCTTCTGTGAATAGTGCTTCTTGTATTTATTTTTTTTTCCATCACTGCAGACAGTTTATGATTTTTAGAACAATTATTTTTTCAGATTTACTATGGATTCATTTAATTTATAAAGGATCCAACATGTTTGCATGCGTTGGCCTTCGTTACCTAGTGGTGGCTTTCCATGTTGCTCGATCTCTGGCAGTCTCCCTGTTCAGTCCCTTATCCCTATGGTCACACTCTATGACCTCGTCCTAGGTTTTTTTTTTTTTGGCCTTCCTCTCTTCCCCCACCCCCCAAAAAAAAGAGAGAAAGAAAAAAAGAAACACACACACACACACACACACACACACACACACACGAGCAAAAAATAGAAAATTTAGAAATACAGTAACCCTTCCAATATCCGGATCAATAGAGCCATCGATAGGTTCGGATATTGGTTTCGTCCGGATATTGGGCCCCAGCTTATGGACTTGTACTTATGGACCCTAACTCAGAGAAACACCTATACAACTCCCTCCGGACATGCATAGCACCTATTTAACACCCAAATCACACCAATAAGGCACGTAAATGACTGAAATAAATGCAAAAGAAACATAAAATGTGGGTTTAGAAGTACTGTATGTTCATACATTAATAAACATTCTGGTACTTATGGACTCTAACCGAACCTAACTCTGAAAAACACATTCCTACTGCACATGCATGAGGTAAGTATAGTATGGAAAGAAGTACAGTATGACACATTCTGGTAAGTATAGTATGGAAAAAAGTAGAATATGAAACATTCTGGTAAATATAGTATGGAAAATAGTACAACATGAAACATTCTGGCTACTTACAGCAAGTCCCTGGCCACCTCGATGAATAACCGCCTCCTCTCGGACTCTGACAGTAAGAACGATTTCCTGAAGCACTTGCACTACACTCTTCCTGAAGTCTTGCACTGAACTTAGTCACTAACACACAGAAGTCCGTTCTTTTCACAGTGTTCACTTTAGTCCAAATAATGTTCCATTTTACTTTAAGTGTTGCACATTAACTTTTCCCAAGTTTTTTTAATTTTCCAAAGCCAAAACAAAGAAGGTTAGTTACGTTAAATTTCTTTTCTACTGAGTCTTTTCTCCCAACTTGAAAACCTTAACACAACACACCGTTTTTTTCACTGCACAACACTCAAAATTCCCGTGTGGTCTAGTGGAGAAGTTCTTGCTGTTTATTCACTGTCAGAGTCCGAGAGTATCACTGGCAGGCGACCAAGGGGTGCATCGGTGGGTCGTGGTGATGGCGTACCGACTACAGAAGACTCTGAAGATAGCCGCAAACTCACATCGAGCGGTGACTCCACTGTAGCTGATGTGCTGGGCTGTGGCTCGGAGCATGAGGGCCTGTCTTGGGGAGGCAACGGAGTGGAACCAGGGCTTGGCACAGCGGGGGTCACGGGCCTGAAAAAACTGTCAATCGTTGACTGACGCAAGGACCGACGATTCTGGCGATTGATGATGCGCTGCCGGAAAGCACGCACTTCCTCCACGAGTCCCAAGGGTCCCATCTCCCTGTCGCAGTCCGGGTGTTCCAGGTAGTCTAGGACGAACTCTAGATGTTCCCGGAGTGCGCTCAGCTTGGGGATGGCTGGAGTAGTGTCCTGCTGAGAGGAGTCCGCATCATCATCGCCTTCGTCGTCGGAATCTTCAAGTTCGGGACTGACACCAGCAACCGAAGATGCGATCTCGATATCAGACAACGTCTGATACCCAGGATCGCCCTCGTCGTCGTCCAACCACTCACGAACATCGTCTACATCAACATCGTCGCCGTGCGTACGTAGCCGTGCATGGAAGTCATCCATGTCAAACCCTAGGAAATCGTACTCCACATCTGTTCCGAGAAGCAGACGAGACCAACCATTTTCAAGAGTTTTCACAGGGACTTCCTTCCATGCACTAGCCCAGTTGTACAGCGCAGACTTGATGTAGCGGCGAAGGTTTTCCAAAGTCCGCTTGCCTCGAGTGTCACGTCCTTCCCTGCGCTCGTCCTCGTCCTCGAGGACAACCATCACCTCGTCCAGGAACTTCCGACGGTACAGGCGCTTTGTTGCCACGATCACTCCTTGGTCCATTGGTTGAATGAGAGCAGTCGTATTAGGTGGCAGAAACATGCACCTAATACGGCCATTTTCAGCAACCAAGTCCTTGTCGCACGGGTGGGCAGGTGCATTGTCGAGGAGAAGGAGAGCCTTTACCTGGTCGCGAGGAATTCCCAGTGTCTTCGTCTGGTACTGGATGACCTCCTTGACGAAGTGACGGTGAAACCAGTCTTTGAAAATCACAGCTGTGAACCATGCTTTCAAAGAATGGTACCATACGACAGGAAGGACATCCATCACCCCACGAAGGCACCGAGGCTGCTTTGCACGGCCAACAATAACGGGCTTAAGCCGGTGCATGCCGTTAGCATTGGCACAACACAAAGCAGATATCCGTTCCTTAGAAAGCTTGCAGCCAGGTACACGCTTCTCCGTCTCATCGGCTAGAGTGTTCGTTGGCACCGAGCGATAGAATAGGCCAGTTTCATCAGCGTTATAGACTTGACCGAGAGTGAGGCCCTCCCTGTCGATCAAGCCTTTCACCTTGTGCCGAAACTCGTCCACTCCATCCTCGTTAGCGTCCAATGCTTCGCCATGTGCTTTACGGTTAGTAAGGCCATGTCGTAACTTGAACGCGAAGAGCCAACCCTCGGATGCCTTGAAGTCAAGGGCGTCGTGAAGCCTTGCAAACTTCTCAGCAGCAGCCTTCAGCTCCGTTCCACGTACCATCACACCAGCTGCACGTTGCTGTCGATACCAAATCAACGTGGAGCGGTCGATCTCTGCATACTTGGGGGTAAACATAACCTTCCTCTCCACGTTGCGTTTGCTTCTCGACGAGAAGTCAGCCGTGTACTGCATGAGCTTGTCTCGGGAACGCTTGATATCGAACTAAGTCGACCGGGCCAGGTTGAACTCGCGGAGAATGCGTGAGGAAGACCAACCCGCATCAACCTTCTCCAATATCTCCCGTTTCTTCTCCAGAGTCAACACCACTCTCTTCCTTTTCTCAGGAGGCGGGGCCATCATCACACACACTAAGAGTAGGGCAGAGAGCAGCAGGAGGCCTTGCAGCAAGTACGGCACCACCACAAAAGCAAGCACGTGGGCAGCCATGGCGAACAGCGTAGGTCTTGTCGCGGCGAGAGACAGGCGGGAAGTGGGGAGGATGCAGCGGCGCTCTATCGGACGTCAGAGGAATGACGAACCAAAACAATGCTCTCACGCGGCGCGCGCGGCAAGTTCAAATTACGGACGGCAAAAAATCAATTTTTTTTATAATTTTTTTGGATTTTCGGACCATTTTGGGAATGTTTGATCCCAGGACGATAAGGTTCGGTTAGTGGGGCTGTTCGGTTATTGGGCGTCTGGATATTAGAGTGATTACTGTACTGCACTGTGGAAGTGGTGCTTCTTGTACTATTGGCCAACTGAATGTGAGTAAAGCTGTGTCACTGGCAGGGAATAAAGTGACTCAAAAATTGTAATTGATGAACTTCAGCTATGTACAGTAGAGAAATCAGCATGGGCTTGTGTGAGTTTAGTAGTAGACCGTGTGTGTGTGTGTGTGTGTGTGTGTGTTCATGCATGCGTGTGTGCGTGCATGTGTGCTTGTGCATGGATACCTACGTGCTTGTTAGTGTGTGTGTGTGTGTTTGTGTGCATGCATGCGTGTGTGCGTGCATGTGTTTTTACCTAATTGTTCTTACCTAATTGTATCTTTACAGGAATGAGTCAAGCTCGTACTGTCCCGTGTCTTAAACCATATTTATCATACATATCCTTAAATTTGTGAATTGTTTTGGCACACACTATTTCATTCGGTAGTGCATTCCATTGATCAATTGCTCTGTTTGGGAAACTGAATTTCCTTACGTCTTTATCACCTCTCTTCTTGTGCAGTTTTTTGCAGTGTCCTCTTGCTGATGCTTCTCCATATGTTAAGTAATCATTTATATCTATTTTCTCCTTCCCTGATATGCACTTATATAGCATTATCATGTCACCTCTTTTCCTTCTCTCCTGTAGTGTTGGTAGATTCAGTTTATTTAGTCTTTCTTCGTAGCTTAGGTCCCTTAAACTTGTTATCCATCTTGTAGCGGCCCTTTGAACTTTTTCAATCTTGTCTATGTGCTTTTTGAGATGAGGACTCCAGACTACTGATGCATATTCCAGGGTTGGTCTAATGAATGATGTTATTATCCTTCTTAGCATGTCTTCATTTATGTATGTGAATGCTATTCTCATATTTGCAAGCAGTGTATACATGTTCCGTACCTTCTCGCTGATGTGGTCAGCCGGAGATAGTCTGTTATTGATAATCATACCTAGGTCTTTCTCTCTTTCTGATGTGTATAGGGTTTTATTTCCTAACTTATAATCCCAATCAGGTCTTTTTCCACTTTTACCAAACTTGATTACATGACACTTGTCCACATTGAATTCCATTTGCCATGTACTACTCCATTCATGAAGTTTATTTAATTCTTCTTGTAGCTCTTTACAAGAGTCTGTGTTAGTAATTCTCCTTTGTATTTTGCGCATGCATGCGTACGTGCTTGTTAGTGTGCATGCTTGCGCATGCATGTGTGCATTTTTGTTAGCATGCATGCTTGTGTGCATGTGTGTGGAGTGGGAAAACCTAGTGCTGCCGCAACAGGTTAAGGCAGCATAAGTAATGGTATTTATGCAATCCTGTGTATAATCATTACAGTATTATATCGACTGATTTTTTTTTTCCCCCCCTTCTTTTTCTTCCAGAGAAATGCCAGTGTCTGCAGAGTGTCAGAGTAAACTTCAGTCTTACTTGGAGTTCAAAGAAGCCTGAAGATCTGGGAGAATACATCTTAACACTAAAAGCCACCACTAACTGAACTGGTATTGGGCAGTATGCTGTTTGGAACTGGACAACTAAAGCAGTCTAGTTAACATACTGACAGTTTCATTTTGAACAAGTGCAACAAATACTGGAATATCAGTGTTTGTTATTTGTGTCAGTGTATTTAAGTAAACATTTTTTATCAGAGTCAAACCAAAGATGTATTTTTAATCATGTCTGTTTTTTATTCTCAAAATGCATTTTTAGATTGTCAATACAGGATGTAGTGTACCATTTAATGTATTCAGTAAGATACATAGGTTACTCTGGTAGATAAGCTAGATAAGTTTTTGTATGTTGTTTGATATAAGTTACTTGCTGTATATTCTACATTGTGTCACTTCTGTGGATGGTTTCTGTCTCACAGGTGCCTTACTTACTGACACATGCCAATTAAAGGCTTACTATTACAGAAATATCTGCTGTTTTACCCTTTCATTCCTTCCCAGAAGGTAATTTTTTTGCTCACATTTAATATCCTGTCTTTAAACTTCCACCATTTCCTGTTTTTTTTTTTTTTTTTTTTTTTTTTTTTTTTTTCCCAATGCTACCAGTAATCTTACTTTCAGACACCTACTTTGCCAACATGTCATCATGCAGCTACTCATTTTATCATGTCACCTCTCATCTCAATCTTGATATTTTTCCCCATCTAAGAATGTTATGCGACAAAGTCTAGAAGCAAGGTGAAGAAGTACTGAAAGTGGGAAATCTATCAGCAACATACCTAGAGTGTGGGCCAGTCATTAGTACTTAATTCCAGCCCCCTGAAATCCTGGCTTCATTCCATCCACAGGAGTGTCATCATCCACTCCATTATTTCACTGCTTCCTACTGCATGTTTTCAGCCATATCCTCCATGCCAAACATTTCATAAATTCCCCTTATCAAATATCTGTTTTTTAGATGCTCTTAAGAGTGTTCTGTTTCACAGTCTATCAGTTATTTCATAATGAACATTTATGTCCAGATCCATTTGTAGGTTTACATTGCCTGTCAGTTTTTTCTTCATTTATATTTTTTTTGCTAACTTCACCATGTGTTCGTACATATAGTGTCCTATGTTGTATGAAACTTAATCTCTTCCTCCATTTTCATGTTTACAGTAGACTTAGATTGCATTTCATTATGCTTTTTCATAGCTCTGTATTATGATTCATTTGTTCATTGAACACTCTTCAGAAAGCTTTAATTTATATTATATACTTTTTCATCTTACTTGTACTTTGTACCAGGAGGATGCTATTGTCAGAATACATAGATATTTTCTGTGCCATCTGATATATTCTCTGTGACTGAGTTCTTTTTATTGCTGCATCTTTTTTTGTTGCCATTCCTGTTCACAAGGAAATGAAATTGATGTTCATCACTGGTGAATCATGGTTAATTTCAGCAGTGCAGTTTGCCATAAAGAATGTGGCACAGCCTTGCACCTGACTTTCAAGGGTTCTTCTGTAGGAATGGTGGTCAGATACTTAAATATCTGATCATCATCATCAAATCCTGTGTTGCCCCCTGAGGAGTGTAGGAGCCTGGGGCTAGGCAAGTTGGTCCTGACATTTAAGATGAGAATGACCAGCCTCACTCATCCCTGAGTGGCTTTACTGGAGCAATAAACTCCAACCACCCCTTGGACAGATACCTGCACAGGCTTAATCCTATTGGAACGCCTTAAGTAGCCACTAAACCACCAGGCACCATAATTTGGTTATATGATTACCATCCAGCATAGTAAATGGTTTCTTGGTGTACAAGAAACCGTTTGGCATGTCACTCAGTGTAGTCACCCACAGGCAGAAGGAAGAGGAAAGAAAGACAGGAGAGGGAGTGTGAAGTCACCCGTTGGCAGAAGGAAGAGAAAAGAATGAAGGAAGCAAAGACAAAAGAGGAAGGAAGAGAGGAGAGGGCAGTCACCCAAGAGCAGCACTACATCAAGTGAGTTGATGGTGAGCACCCCCACCTGCTAGTAAAATATCTGATTCTTTCAGAAAAAGGTGTCACAAGTCAAAACCTATGTGTACCACATCAATATAGATATTAATGATGGTGACAGCTCATATACTTCATTAGAGTTTAAATCAAATGGATGCTAGGAATTTGTTGATGACATAATGCTGCAGGGGGTCACTTTGTCATGATGCTTTGAACCTGATGGCATCTTCCTGTAAATGTTTATTCTTTTATTGCCACCAGATTGATTCATTCAATTTAGAAGAACCCTGAATAGATAAGGTAATGAAAGCTCTTGTCAAAATGTCTGTCCTTACAGTGAACAAAATAGTCTACTTGTAGCAAGAATAAAATGACAAGACAGCATTGGTCTTAAGAGGTTAAATGTTTAGAATGAGTAGTTAAGGCTGTTAACCTCAGGCCACTACACATGTGATGAGGCATTACAGAATTGGATGATGATTGATAACTCACATTTGTGCTACACTTATCCATCAGTATCGGTTTATTGTTTGATATAATTCCCAGAGTAGCCATGAAGAAAAGACCCAGCTAGTCATATCCTTTTTCAGCCACTGTCCTTCACTATTTGAATCCTTCTTGATTATGTGCTACCAAACCCTGTCCCTTTATCTTGGTTTGGTTTACTTACATTTCCATCTGCCTTAACTGCTGTGTCACCACCTACCTAATGAAAGGTGGTTGCAACCATCATTCACTCACATGATGTAGTGCTGCCTGTCTTCCTTCATCTTTATCCATCTATTTCAGTGTCTACTCTCTCTTCCAACTTCTTTCCTTCCTGTCATACATACATACATACTTTTTTTTACTCTTTCCACTTCAGATGGCTGCACAGTGAGTGACAGATCTATTGGGTTCTTGTATCACAGCAAACCATTTACGACACTGAATGGTAAACCTATAACATATCATGGAGTGAAGTGGAGCCTTCTATGGTGCCCCTGTTAACTGGGTGGAGAGATGCAAATGCAGCATCCACTCAAGAACCCAACCTTTACACATTTCCCTGCACCTTGTCACAGCGAGGCGCTGTCAATCACGAGGGAACATTGGTTACTTCGTGGAACGGCCATGCAGGGGTGGTTGCTTGCTTGTGATTGTTGAGTCTGCTCATTCAGACAGACTGGAGATGATCAACAACAGCTCAGCACTTACTGGTACTTACATGTATCTTTTTCTTTGTATTCTGAATGATATCCAGCTAATAATTTCAGCTTTTTGTCACATGGTACAAACACTTCACCAATACTGTACTCTTGCCCCGAAATGTTGCTGTACCACACATATTTCTGAGTGAATGCATTTAAGTTGATAACCCTTTTTCTGTATCTTTATATTTTCAGAGCAGTTTGTCGTTCTCTGTTTTGTAAATTTTTTTATGTCTCATTCTCCCATTATCTTTTTTTCTAGAAATATATATATATATTTTTTTTAGGTAATTGTAATAATCATTGTCACTTACATTTATAGTTATGTCATATGTGGCATAAAACTCCTGCCATATGCTGTTTAACCATTTGTAATAATCAGTTGGTTACAATTATTCTTACATCATTATGTGACATCAAAACTCCTGACATATGCTGTTTAACCATCATTATTATCCATTTGCTGCTTCCGTAAATACTGTACTTTTTCCATCTTCTTTATAATCAACTTTTCAGTCCAACCAGTGTATCCTCAGATTCATATTCCCCTCTCCCCCCCCCCCCACACACACAAAGGACTACTGGATTAGATTTCTCCACCTTACATGTACAGGTTCAGACAAAAACGAACACAGTGCCTTAGAGTGGGTGCACAGTTGGGCTGATGAGTTACTGTACACTGGGGAAAGTGGGGGAATGGTAATGGTATCAGATGGGCATAAGTGTGGGAAAGATGCAACCACTTTTCCACCCAACCCACTGCAACTCATCAGCCAGAAATGAACCACTTTTTGTACGCCTAGGCTTAGGCAGCGTCTGTTTCTTTTTTCCGCACCAGTACATGGAAAACACAGGACGGTGATGATGAATAACATGATTCTGTAATATTTTTTGCAAGTTGTTTACTTACAAGCAAGTACCGGACAAAAGCTTGGTAGGCTTGTGCAGAGTTTTGCTGATGTCTGTAAGCATTGTGCCTTGAGAGTAAATGTAGAAAAGAGTAAAGTGATGGTTACTGAGAGATAGGGTGACTCCCAGTGCGATGTAACAGTGAATGGAGAGAGACTGGAATTGGTGAGAGAGTTCAAATACCTGAGTACAGTGATAGAAAAGAGAGGAAAATGTGCAAAAGAAGTTGAAAGTAGAGTGACACAAGGAAGAAAAGTAGCTGGTGCAATGAAGGCCTCGATAAGAAACAGAGGCTTGAGTGTTGCAGCTGCATGAGGCTTACATGAAGAAGTGTTGGTGCAAACTTTAACATATGGACGTGAGACTCTGGTGTGGCATGAAAATGAAAAGTCAAGAGTAAGAGCAATGGAGATGGGACTGCTGAGCAATGTATATGGATTACAGAGGGTGGATGGGATACGAAATAATGTGATTCGTGAAAGATGCGGAGTGAGGAGGTCGGTGAACACCAGAATCGAAGAGAGTGTATTGAGACGGTACGGTCATGTGGAGAGAATGGATAACAATAGAGTGGTGAAAAAGGTATATCTGAGTGAATTCAAACAAGGGAAGAGGCAAGGTAGGCCAAGGAGAAGTTGGAGAGATACGGTGGATGAATGTGTGGGGAAGAGAGGTTTGGAAGTCGGTGAGGCTAGGGAACTGACAAGAGATCGAGCTGGTGCATGGTCAGGGATTTTGGCACCTCTTTTTAACATGGCAGTGTCTGGATTGACTCTGTCAGATACGATTATGTGAAACTACAGAATGTGGTGGATGTTTTTTGTTTATCCGATAAAGCCAGGATTCCAGGGGCTTGAATGATGAGTGAATGGATGCATGGCCCATTGGATTGGGCAAATTTGGGCTGTCTGGACATTGCTACTCCTCACCCTGCCCTTGGGTGAGAAAGGAGGTCCGGATGATGATGATTACTGTACATATCACGTTAAGTGCATTTTTGTGTGGCTTATTCCCTGGTGAGTGAAACTGAGAATTTCAAAGGCTTGAATGCTGAATGAATGGATGCACGATTTTTCAGTGTTGACAGTTTAATACCTGTATACGGTATATCCTACCAACCCTATTTATTAGTAAGATATTGGATGGTATTGTTGAATGCCATACACTGGTTCTGTAGTGTACTGTACAGTAGTAGTATGTCTTGTAGTCCTTCAGTTTCATAACATTTTGATAATATTATTATGAGCTTGATCCTTTAGCAGTGTTCCTTTTGTTTATATGTTTTAATTTTTTGTTGATTCCAATATATCCCTGAATTAGTAATCCTCCCACAGCTCACTTACCCTGTGAACCTAAAACTTAGTGTGTCTTGTAGTTCTTCAGTTTCATAACTTTTTGAAAATGCAGCATTATAATGAGCCTAATCCTTTAACAACGTTCCTCTTGTTTTGTATGTTATAATTTTTTGTTGATTCCAGTATTTCTCTGAATTAGTGAGTAATCTTCCCACAGCTCATTTACACTCTGAAACTAAAACTGGATCTTGCCAGTTGCCCAACTCAGTATCCAACATCAGTTACTGATGTATTTTTTATTTTACTCAGGCTCTCATCAAATGATTTTATTAATGTTTGAAAGGACCTCTAATTGTGAAGGGACTAATTAAGGCTATAAATTATCTGCCTCATCCAGTTTTACTACTTTCTGGTAGATTGACTAAAATCATCAGAAAAAAAAAAAAAAAAAAATTATCTAACCAACCATCATCCAGTCCTTTTCTGCCCATAAGGAGCGTAAGAACTCAGGGCTAAGTTACTCAGTCCAAACATTTAAGGCAAGGGTAACCAGTCTCACTCATTTCCATTAACTGCTAATGGCCCCCTAAATTGAACAAAAAATTGTTTAGGTAGCAAGACTAATTTAATAAAATATGTCACTGGATTCAAGGGGTTGAACTTATTCTGGGTACCGCCAGATGCTTTAATTCATTTTCAAGAAGTGCCCCCTACTGAAGGGATGACCATAAGAGCAACTTCCATCAAACCATGCTGTATGATGGCTTTCTTCTGATATTTATACCATCATAGGATTTTATTAAGAACTTCATGTAGTGAAGGGATCAGCACTATAGGGTCAGATTTTTTATATATATATATATATATAATACCTGCTATAATTTTTTTTCATTACTGTACTGTATTTCTAACAGATCCCTTACCAACAAAACTTGGCAGAGTTGTTTCACAATCATTTTTAAAATAATTTGAGTAATATTTACTTATATAGCTACAAGGGGGCAGGCACTGCCCTCAGCTCCACTGGTGCAGCCTCTTAATATTTCAGAAACAGTTCACTACACCTCTCCATTACATTTTAGTGTATCGTTTCTATATGTATCTCCTCAGCACCTGCAGCCTTCTCATTTTACACCCTTTTTTGCTGCTGTCTTCGCTGTCTGTCCTGAAATGAATATGGCAATGTTTAATGTTCATTGCAGTTACTCCTCATTTAAAGGTTATTTTACTGTTATGTTGCTGATACATTACATCTGTTTCCATTGTAAGGTCTTGATCTTTGACCACAATATTTTTCTGAAGTCAGAAATGTGTATTTATTGTATTGTGCTTGCAGAATCCTAACCCTGAGCCAGAATTGGTTCATTTTACCCTCTTTGGGGTGTAGGAAACTGAGGCTGGGCTACAGTATTCTGTTACAGTATATTTAAAGGTAGATAACTAGCTATGCCCTTTAGTACAGCATAATCAAATAGTCTCCAATCACCTCTTGAGGATGGAACCTGTGGGGCCGTCCTATAGGTATACAGCAGTACTTGTACATTTTGAATGAAACTAGCTCCCTCTAGTTGTAGACAAGGCCTCTCCAGGGTCAGACCAGGATCCTTTCCACAGTGGAGTGCAGGGAAATATGAGGAAATTCAGCTCCCAGGTGGAGACTGCAGTAACTTCATCCAATGTGCACAGCACCACCACATGTAAGGTCCTCACCAGCACATTCTAGCTGGCAAAGGGTAGTTGTGTGGCTATGGGGAGGCATGGCCTCCTCCCAGTCAGACCCTTGGTCCTCTCACTGCCCCTCCCATTTGAAATGTAAGACTATTCACTGTGTGCACACTATGTAGCACTGGATGCCTCCAGAATAGTGCTTTGCTGCACCATGCCCCTCCCCCTCCTTTGTGGAGGTGTGGGTACACTACTAGTAAAGGGTAAGGAAAAGTTGGTTCACCTAAAGTAATATTTTGCTAGTACATCTAAACAGTAAAGTGAAGAGTGCCAGCATCCATTCCTCTGAAACTTATGATGTATGCAGGAATGCATAGTTGTATTGTAAAAGGCCAAATTAAACTTTGCTTTTTTTTTTTTTTTTTTTTTTTTTTTTTTTTTTAGGGGGGTGGGAGAATAAGTAAAAATTGCCTTATTATAGTTTTTTGCCTACTTTCCATGTACTCGATACACCATCTTGTTTCATTCTGCTCCAGCTCTTTAGTAATATTGCACCTCAGTATGTAAGGTCAGCCCACAATAGACACCCTGTAAATCGCACCACCTTTTCCCAAGTTTGTCTCGGTTTACCTCTCTGTTGACGGTCTAGTGCGTTTGTGCTTCTACACTTGTTCAACCAGCATCCCAGGTCCATAATGTCAGCGTGTCCAGACCATCTCAGTCTTCTCGTTTCTGCGTCCTTCTAGATGCTTTCCACTTTCATTTAAAAGCAAAAGGGAAAATATAAATAATCACAGACAACTAGACAATTTATTTCCTGAGATAAGAGGTTTCAGGAACATAATAATGCAAAAAATAATCTTCCCAACCACACAGTGTATAAAATAGCTGTCAGTTCTTTCTAATGAATGGACTAGAAACTATGAAGAATAGTTTAAATTTCTTAATTTACAAGAAAAATGAGTATGATAATACATGTCCAAATTACAAGACAGCAGTAGAAGAAATCATACAGTAGTAGGGGTTTAAAAATCAACATGAATATGTAGCTTGTAACTGGGTACTACAAAATTTGATAGTTCACTGTTAATGTAATGAAATACTGCACTAACACTTGTACTATACTACTGGTTGCATAAGAGTGGAGTAGTTGCTTTGGTATGGCAGTAGTAGATTTACGAAGTCTGTTCAGAAAGCATCCGACCTTATGCTCTAAAAACATAAATAGCTAACCTGTTGAGCTAGGACACTAATACCCCTCAAAGTAGGCACATGTAGCCCAGTGTTCTCTCCACTGCATTAAAAAATTTTCAGTCAGTTTTTGGCATCTCCTGCAGGAGCTTCATCGCATTCATCATGATCTCTTCTCTGGTCTAAAATCGGAAACCCTTCAGTGAAGTTTTGAGCTTGGGGAATAACCAAATGCCACATGGCACCATGTTTGCTGAGTAGGGAGTCTACCGAACCTGTGGGATGTTGCGCTTGGCCAAAAATTCCTGAATCGGCTTAGAAGAACGGTCAGGGGCGTTGTCATGGTGCAGTTTCCAACCTGCCACTTTCCAGAGGTCTGGTTTCTTCTACTGAATTGCATGATGAAGATGATGGATAACATCAAGGAAGTACAGCAATGTGTGTTGACAGTCTGACCTTCTGATGTGTATTTGTGATGCACAACACCACGTTAGTCGAAAAAAAACTGGCAACATGCGAGTGCACTTCACCTTGCTGTGGACCTGTCGTGCTTTTTTTGGCCAAGATGACCCTGCATGCTTCTTCTGGGATGGCTTTGCTTTGGTTTCTGGGTGACCTGTACAGCCAGGTCTCATCTCCAGTGATACCAGTCTTCAGAATATCTGGATTGCGATTTGCACACTCCAACATGTCTTGAGCAACATTCATCCAACAGAAGAGAGCATGACGAATGCAACAAAGCGCCTGCAGGAGATGCTGAAAACTGACTTTGAGAAATGTTTCAGGCAGTGGAAAGAACGCTGGGCTATGTGTGCCGAGTCAGAAGGGGCCAACTTTGAGGGGAATTAGTGTCCTAGTTCAACAGGGTAGCTATTTATTTTTTTAGAGCCTAAGGTCAGGTACTTTCTGAACAGACCTCATATGATACATGTATAACAGAACTCCATTTTGTCTACAGTTACTTGCATAATACAATCCCATTTTGCTTACAGTACAGTTACCCTTGCACATTTTGTTTGCACTACCATTTTCTGTAAACCACACCATCATTTATTTCATAGCATATTTTACAGCATCCCAAGATATAACCTCCAGGATTCATGGTCTATCAAGCGGCATATTCAAGCATTCCTTTAATTTAGGGCAAATTAATATTGCCATACCCTTTGGTGAAGGAGTTTGAATTAAAAATCTGTGTGTAAACAGGAGGAATCCTGATAACTCTGGTGATGCAGTAGTTACACAGGTCTTATGATCTTTATAGCTGTATGATGTAGTGAAGACCCTGTAATAGTGTGCCACTTTTGACACTCCAACACGAGATTCAAACTTAGCAGTGAGTGATTGAAAACTTTCTGTGTTAGAGGCTGCAGAAATGGCCTTGTTCAAATAGTTATAAGTATAATTAACAAATTAGTTCATGAGAGCTTTGAGATGAAAGAATGGGTTATAGAAGTGAGTTGCAGTACTGCTGATTGGATGAAAAGATGAACTCTGTGTTGGTATGGACACACTGGAAGAATGCATATAGGTAGTGTGTCAAAGAAACATCTAGAGACAGAATGAGGGTACTGTTGGAAGATGGCAACTGTATGAGTATGATGTGTGGATGAAATAAGTGGAACAGTGCACTGGGGATGACAGTTAGAGGAAGAGAAGCAGCAGAGTGAGAGGAGCACGTATGGACAAAGAAGTCATAGGGCAGTTTTGTTACTGCCATACGCTAGGGATTGGGGTGGGGGACCCCTGTAAGGAGCAGTAGCAGGTGAAGCCCAAGGTGGGGCCAAGTCCTATTATGGGGGTCCACTGCCACACAATGTGCACACATTAAATACCAAACTTTCTAATGAGGGGCAAGGAGTCTGACAGAGAAGTCTGGACCCTCCCTCCAGCCCTCTCCCCCTCCCCCAAGGATACGCCAGTGGTAGGGAGTGAGATGTCAAAAGGTGATTTTGATGGCGGTATGGTGGAAATGCTGGTCTGTCTCTGTGATGGACCAAGATTTGGTTTGTAGGAGATATGCCTTCAGATATATTTAACACACACTACCTGTATTGTGTAATGGAAATGCATTACTGCAAATCAAAGTAATTGAAAAGCTGCTCAAGCATACTTTTATATACAACTCTTACACTCTTGCATCCTATACCATAATTAGATAGGTAATGAAGTTTGTTATATGGCATTCTTACTAAGTATGGTGTAGTATGTGTCTGGTTTGCTATATTTCTGGTTAACTCATATACAAAAATCCTAAGTGCATGTACAAGTGTAAATGTTTAGTGTTAAAATGCACTGATTGTTTAATTATGCTGCTGCAAACTGAGCATTACTGAATGCATACAGTGTTGTAGTGATAGATGTTTTCTAAGATGTAATGCAGTGTATTACTTCCAGGCACAGTGCATTATGATGAATGTAGGTTAAAGCCAGTAGTTTCTTAACAATCTTTGGATATAAAATAGATCAGGTTGTGCAAAAGAGCTACAGTACTGACTGTCGGTATACATGAGCTGAGCAGATCCAAACCAGAACTAAGAGATCCACTAGGATATAAGTTAGATAATTTTTTCATTTGCATGTACTGTACACAGTATCAAGAGACTCATACTGTGCATGAGAATTCAAGAGTTCTTTAGATGAACAACATTTTAGACCACAGAAAAATCCTGATCGATTTTAGCACTTCTTTTATTCTTGCGCACAGATGTTTGTAATAAATCTTAAAATATGGGTGAGGCTGGACTTCAGATGCGTCAGTTTTCCGCTCTCTATACTATATTAATGACCATTTACCCAGGACTAACCACCAACCCTGTGCTAGAAGTGGCCACAAATCGGTGTTTCCAGCTCTGGTCTCAAAACTGTATCAATTACATGTATGACTCCATTAGTGGCAATGATGTCATGCTTGATCACTTGTGCTGAATGACCAACCCCGGCCAGCCGACCTGTAGGAAAGTAACAAAGAAATTGCGTAAGTTTTACAAATGTTATGTTCAAAAGTTGTGTACGGGCAAATAGCCATAAACACATGCAAGCTCCTGTAGAAATGGAAATGTTACATTCTTTCACAAGTTATTTGGCACAAGATCTTATGGCTAAAGTACGCTTTTTTTTTTTTTTTTTTTTTTTTTTTTTTTTTTTAAGGCACTGGTCTTCACTGACACTGACTAAAGTACGCTTTTTTTTTTTTTTTTTTTTTTTTTTTTTTTTTTTTTTTAAGGCACTGGTCTTCACTGACACTGACTTTCCACTGCTGTATACTGACCTGTAGGAAAGTAACAAAGAAATTGCGTAAGTTTTACAAATGTTATGTTCAAAAGTTGTGTACGGGCAAATAGCCATAAACACATGCAAGCTCCTGTAGAAATGGAAATGTTACATTCTTTCACAAGTTATTTGGCACAAGATCTTATGGCTAAAGTACGCTTTTTTTTTTTTTTTTTTTTTTTTTTTTTTTTTTTAAAGGCACTGATCTTCACTGACACTGACTTTCCACTGCTGTATACTACTTAACCATGTTACTGGTAGTTAAAGTATTGTACTGGTAATTAAAGCATTGTACTGAGTCTGTTGGCAGGAAGAATTGCTGTAATTCATCATCATCATCATCATCATCCGGATCCCTTTTCCCACCCTAGGGCAGGGTAAGGAGTACCAACGTCCAGACAGCCCAACTTTGCCCAGTCCAATGGGCCACATTTCCATTCACTCATCATTCAAACCCCCAGAATCCTAGCTCTATCGGATACGTCAAAAACTTTCACCACATTCTGCAGCGTCACATAAACGTATCCGATAGAGTCAATCCGAATGTTGTCACATTAAAAAGGGTTGCCAAATCCCAGACCATGCGCTTCTCACAATATTCATCCAGCCAGCTCGATCTCTTGTCAGTCCCCTAGCCTCACTGACTTCCATACCTCTGTTCCTCACACACTCATCCACCATATCCCTCCACCTTCTCCTTGACCTACCTCGCCTCTTCCCTCCTTTAAATTCGCTAAGATATACTTTTTTCACCACTCTATTGTTATCCATTCTCTCCACATGACCATACCATCTCAGTGCACTCTCTTCGATTCCAATGTCCACCGACTTCCTCACTCCGCATCTTTCACGAAACACACTATTTCGTATCCTATCCACACTCTGCACTCCACATACATTGCTCAGCAGTCCCATCTCCACTGCTCTCACTCTTGACTTATCATTTTCATGCCACACCATAGTCTCACATCCATATGTTAAAGTTTGCACTAACACTTCTTCAAGTAAGCCTCGCGCAGCTGCAACACTCAAGCCTCTGTTTCTCATCAAGGACTAATTCATTGCACCAGCTACTCTCCTTCCTTGTATCACTCTACTTTCCACTTCTTTTGCACATTTTCCTCTTTTCTGTCACTGTACCCAGGTATTTTCATGAACTCTCACCAGTTCCAGTCTCTCTCCATTCACTGTAACATCACACTGGGAGTCATCTTCTTTCTCGTTTACCATCACTTTACTCTTTTCTACATTTTTACTCTCCAGGCACGAAACTCACAGACATCAGCAAAACTCTGCACTAGTCTACCAAGTTCTTGTCCAGAATTTGCAAGTAGCACTGCATCATCGGCATACAACAAATTTGAGATATTCCATCCATCACCACTTAATCCATCTCACTTAATTACATTACCGTAAGTAAATGAGTTGTAATGAAGGAATTAATGGATGCTGATTCCAGCCTCCTTACTGTAAGAGGCATGTGAGGTTCTCAAAACAAAAAAGTCAGGTTCAAAAGCAGAACATCATGAATGACAAAAACCTTACAACATTTACCTTTTATGTATTTTTGCTACCCTTCATGTTTATTATCATACAGGACATCCATTTACCTATGTGTTATCCTGCTGTATTCATTGATAAGTAGAATACTTTATGTGTATTTTTATGACATACTGCATTTATTTCCATCTATCCTGCATACACACTTTTTCAGTCATCCATCTTATTATCATCCGCACCCTGTTTCTCATTGTCACACTGGGTGGTGAAATTTTGAGGTAAGAATGCCATGTGCAATTAATCACTGTACTGGTAGAGATTCTTATGCAGGCCCCCCGTGCTCCGAATACACATACATTAGCCTACATTTTGAGCCATAGAGAGGATCCCCACAGTGCCCTTGGCAATGCTGGCTTATACAGACCCATTACACTACTTTTTTCTTCCCTTAGTGATTTAATTTAGTGAGTTTTAAACACACACACACACACACACACACAGGTGCATAGGTTGCGTGGCACTGGAGATCACAACTGGGGAGCAGGGTGACGGAACCTGCGGCCCATCCCCTGGACGAACAGTGGCAAGGACGCTGCCAGCTCAGACCATAAATGCATCCCATCTGAATCATATCGCCAGCCAAGCCTTGCCTCACATCCCAAACCACTGCCAACCAATGAAAAGGTCATACGATACCAAATTCATCATCGTACTGGCCGAGGTTCAAATGAAGACCCCCCATGCTCCACATGCTCACATGATACACTTGAACCAAAGAGAGGATCCCCACATTGCCTATGGCAATGCAGGCTTATGTTGACCTCATTACAGAGCCTTTCAGTCTCCTTTATGAAATAAAATTACTATAGTGGAAAAGGAAATCGTAGTTTCATCACCCTGCCCCCTCTTGTGTTGTAGGAACTATGGAGCTGAAAATTAGTGTTTTTCATCAAGTAGAGCGGGATAAAAAGGTACTGACGTGAATATCCATCGGAAGTGACTCTCAGCTGTAGCTCCTGCTCCTGTGCCAAGGTTGGGAGCCACATGCCATCACGGAGACCCTCACTGAAGTACGCACCAGGCACTATGTGGTACATCAGCACATCTGAGGCAAGGAGTGCTCATTAGCCAGTAGCAGGTTGAATCAGATAAACTAGCAAACATAACCCTGCTGCCTTGTGCTCTGGGAAACCACACATCCGCATATTCACCCACAAAGCCTACTCACCCATCCATCCCAACCATTCACCTGCCTTACCCACCCAACCTTCCTACCCACACTCACCCCTGCACACACACACACACACACACCACCCATTCTACCCATCTACCTACTCACCCCATCCCAACCACTCGCCCAGACCCATCTGTCTTCCAACCTTCCTACC
Organism: Coenobita brevimanus; assembly: GCF_032717465.1. Taxonomy (NCBI): domain Eukaryota; kingdom Metazoa; phylum Arthropoda; class Malacostraca; order Decapoda; family Coenobitidae; genus Coenobita; species Coenobita brevimanus. Next base: position 40,674,596 of record NC_137046.1, read on the forward strand.
CAGTCACCAAGCTCCAATTCCAGGATGACTTGTAAGTTTCTACACACACATCTATGAAAAGATAGGACAAATATGCCACATCCAGTGATGTTCAGTTTGGTTGGAATAGTTTCTTGTCTCACACACACACACACACACACACAAGGTAACCACTTAACCAGATAACGGGTTGATTTAGAACCTGTTATCATGCCCCTGCTAATTGTGTGGAGTGACGCAATCACAGCGTCCATCTGGGAACCAAATCTCCACATTTTTCCCCATGCCTCACCGTTGCAAGACATTACCAACTGCACGAAAACAGTTCACTGCATGGGATGGCCCCGCAGGGGCGGTTGCTTGCCTGCGGTTGATGGGTCTGCTCAGCTAGACAGGCTGTGGTTGATCAACAACGTGCGCGCGCGCAGACACACACACACACACACACACACACACACACACACACACACACACACACACACACACACACACACACACTGTACAAACACAGGCAAAGCTGCTTTATAGTATAGCCTAGAGACTGTACTGTGCTGTAAACAATGATAAGATACAGACTTCTAGTGCTGTGTAGCCTATGTAGGGATGACCATGGTGAAAGGCCTATATGTATTACGAGACGGTGGATGTGTATTTAAAGTGCATAAAGGAATTCTGTCATCTGACTGAAATTATCTTTGATGCAAAGGAGGAGTAGCTAAAGCTGGTTTCATTGCTAGAGTTAGTTGTTACTTAACTTTGTTGTGCCTGGTCAAGCATACCCATCATCTGCAGGTAAGCTACTGACACTGTAGGGTCATCCCACAGGTTCCTTACACTACTGTATTGCAGAGTTGGGTGTGGATAACAGAAATGTAAGGAATTGTTAGCTTTTGGTATTTAGGGAACTTACTTTTTCACAAACGGAAAACTGCAAAACTGCATGTGTAAGAAATTAAATGCTTTATGAAAGTGAAACGAACAATAAAATAAGAACAACATCCATAGATTTACATTAATACATTGTGATGCTGGCCAGATGGATGTGAATTGCTGAATGACAAAGCTGCATATGATACAATTGTCAATGAGTGGCTGAAAGGTTAGCTGGGAATCGAATGTTTTGATTTTGATACACTGGGGGAAATTGAAGTACAGTAGTTTGGACATTAGGAAAGGAAGGAGGGTTAAATCTCATGTAGAAAGATTTAGGTGTGAATGTTGTGGGATGATCACCAAGAAGTAAACAAGAATATCTGGTACATACAAAAGGTTCTACAAAATAACTGCAAGGGTAGAGGAATGGACAGACTGTACAGCACAGACAGTCTCGATCAGGTGAACACGGCTGACATTTGCATGCATGTGCAAATCTTCTCAAAATGAACCATGTAATACAGCCAACATGATAAAAGAATATATATTAATCATCAAACTGCAAATAAATGTACCGTAAGATCATGGTTGGGAAAATACGGATCCAGACATCTTAACTGTACAGTAAGAACACAACACTTACAGTCAGCTAAATGGGGGGGGGGGGATAACCAATTCAGCACAAGTAAACAGAGGATATAGATGTTGATTATGAATATAAAACTGCGAGACTTACGTTGAAGAAGAGTGATGTTCTGGATGAAGCTGGAGACTGTTGCATTGTCAATGGCAGCGAAAGCCTCGGTGGTGGGGAGGAAAATTGTGAAAGGCCCCTCCTGTTCCAACACCGGGGTAAGGCCTGCTCCAGTCACTGCTACATTGGCCCCTGAGCAATGAAGAATATTTCTTGCTTAGAAGCATCAGGACTGGGGGTGAGGGAGGATGGAGAGGATACCGGGAGAATTTAACAGGGTTTATGGCTGTGCTACCCAAATTTATTACACCCGCACCCGTGAAGGAAGAACAAGAACTATGCTCTGCTGTGTGTGTGTGTGTGTGTGTGTGTGTGTGTGTGTGTGTGTGTGTGTGTGTGTGTGTGTGTGTGTGTAAAAACAATACAAATCAAAATAGTTTTTATCGTTTTAACCAAATTTAGTGGAAGGGTAGAGGGCCAGCCAATGGGTGGATATAATATTTTTTAGAACAATATATTAAAAGGGCAGGTCAAAGTATGACCCAACAAGGTCACCTTAGAGTTTTTATCCGATTCAGGCCAGACTTGTGGAAGGGTTAGGGTAATGCAAGAATGAAGGAATTCGATTTTCAGTAGTCAGTCAAAGGTCAAGGTCAGAGGACACGGTCAAAGTTTAATGTGTTTCTGAGTGTGAACAAAATTACTAAAAACCTTATTATTATTATTATTTTTTTTTTTATTAACAATAAGCCAAAGGTCAAGGTCTCATGGTTAGGTCAACTTAAATAGCTTTTAACGCAGTTTTCATCAAATTTTGAAGAAGGGTTCTGGGCAAGGACAAGGATATAAGAATTCGATTTTCATAATAAGCTCAAGATCACAGGGAAAAGTCAAAGGTCAAGGTCACTGGACAAAGTCAACTTGAGCAACTTTGACCGACCTTGGCCGAAGGGTTTAGGGTTCGACATGAATAAAGTATTTCAAAAAATAGAGAGTACATTGTCGAAGGTCAAGGCCACAGGGTGAAGTCTAATGTTCGGCCCATTAACCATTCGGTGAGGGCGGGTGTTGCACCTTCTGATTGCTCCATCTTTTTTTCATTGTGATAGAGAGGAAGATGATAGTAGGTCATTGTTCACTATTGTTTTTCATCTCAGTGTTATTACATATCAATAAAAGCTTAATATTTTTTATTTCTATTTGATAAGTACATATAAACTCTGGGTGTAGAGAAAGATCGTGAAAAATTTTCTTGAACAGCGTCACCTCACTCGTCGGTTCCATTTCAGCTCATGGGAAATACGGACTGTTGACAAGCCACAGAGGGGAAATGTCACTGTAGTGGAGAGGTGCCAATGTACTCGTCTGTTTAATACATAAAGCTAAAACAAAAATCACTAGAAAAGTTTAAATTTATATATTTTAAGGAGTGGATGCCTAAAAGGTATCTTAATTTCCTTAAATAATTAAATCTGCTAACGGAACAAAATAAATATGACGTCCTCTGCCTGAATGAATTATACTGTAGTAATCAGAAGTGCTGCGCTTGATTAACTCACCAGTAAACGTATCACATGACGTAAGGTGGTCGAGGATGGAGAGGTCTGCCATAGGGTAGAGCACCTTGTCGATGACGTGGATAACTCCGTTGGTGGCCAGCATGTCGTGCCGCTTCACCCGAGCACCGTTCACCGTCACGACCTGCATACCATTGTGTAATGTATTCCACAGATTTTGTTAGTCTCTTAGATTATATGGCATTTAATTGCGCAGTAGCAATATATGTAGGTATTTGGTCATTCTTCATCATCATCCTAAACCTTTTCGCAGTTCCTTATTTATATGGGTGGACAAAATCTTGAAAATCAGTGTATCTAGTGAAGTGGACCGTACACCCATTCTGTGAAATATAAAGTGGGAAACATCACTGACGTAAAATTTTGTAACCTACGCTTTTTGTGAGAGAGAACAGGTAAAGGCGATACTCTCAGACAAGTTGGAAATCTAAACATCTTTCAAACGACATAAAATTAAAGTTTGATTTCATGCAAGCACGAGTGTCCTACTTATTGCTTTACCCACGTGGCTTTACCTGACTGTCTGCGCCGTGCTGGTAGACATTGAGCCTTAGTTTGCGACCCCGTGGCGAGGCCGAACTGAGCATATCGTTGTCGGCGAAATCAGTGAGTCTTAGCTCGCCCTGGACAACGTGGAAGAGCACCACCTCGCGCAGCTTATCAGTGTTGTTCTGCAGTTGCGACACGGCAGAGCGGGGCAGCAAGGAGAAGGCAGAGTCCGAGGGGGCGAAAATCGTAAAGCCACCTGGAGATAAGAAAGAATAACATTGGTAAGAGCTTGTATTAATGTTAGAAGTAAAGCACATTAGGGTTAAATATCACATGTCCATCACAGAAAAATAAGACTGGAAATCAAAATGATAGAAACAAAAAAATAGACATGTGGAAATATGCTAGAATTGACGCAGATTTGAAATACAATTAGAAACAGAAGGGATCAGAAAAGGAATACTGTGTGCCTGCATTGATGTGATGTAGAAAACGGTAATTCTTTATCAAACGAGATCGGCAATTCCACATATATCAACAAAAACACGATTTCAAGGCAAGTAATTTTGGTATATATACAACACAGATAGTTAACTATTAAATTATGACTGCACGAAGTGATTGAAAAAGAATATATATCTATACAGTATATGGGCATTTATAAGGAAGCGGGCAGGTCGCCCGCAGCAATGCTTACCGACAATCTCTGATTGGACACGTAGATTACCAACCATCGCTTTGTCTGGACGTGTCTGTGTATTCCGTGTCAAAGCTATGGAAAACCAAATTATTTAACCAGACCTAATCTAACCACACCAAACCTAATCCAACCTAACCTAGCGCGTTTGACAGCCAGCTTTCAGATTTGAAAAAGCACGTTAGGAACATTAAATATGGCCAGCTATTGCTGGGGGTCGTCACAATATTTACGCATTCTAAATCCTCATTTATAGCTTTCAGAGGTAAGTTTATAAAAATGCCCAGTAGCTGTGGTGATCCAGGAAAAATAACAAGTCATCTGTGAAAGACCCATTTCAATAGAAATTATGAAAAAGGCTGCGCTTGTTCGGTAAAGACTTATGGAAAATTTTCCTTGTCGTCGTCGTCGTCGTCCTCCTCCTCCTTCTCCTCCTCCTCCTCCTCATCATCATCATCATCATCATCATCATCATCATCATCATCATCACCATCATCATTGTTTCCCATCAATAGTGTTTTTTTTTTTTTTTGAATAACAGAACAGAGGAAGGATAAACAAACGCATTTAAAAAAATAATAATCCATACACTAGATTACTGGTGTCCTCCATTCATTAAAAATCTGTAACAGTTAGACTTGAACAGCTTTAGGTTGAAGTTTGGGGGAAACAACTCTGGGGAAGCGAATTCCAAAGAGATGCAGTTCGGTGAAAAAAAGATTTCTGATAGGTGGAAGTTCTGCTATGGCAGCGTGACATTCCCGTCATGAGCGCTACCAGATGCCCGTGTAGCACAGGGGAAGGCATGGAGAGGTGGCACAATGGATGCAACTTTGAGCACACGCAGCAAAAGCATCTGCAAAATAATGCAAGGGAGGCAACATTCTTTCCTACCTGTAGGGGAGGCAGTTTATTTGTAATAGCAGGGACATTAATAATTCCAACAGCCCTGCTCTGAATTTTGTCTAGTTGTTTTAATGCAACCTCTCCACATCCATTCCACAAGGGTGAGCAATATTCCAGCTGAGAGCGCACATGACTCAACAAACTATAGCCAACTGCTCGTCAGTGAAGAAGCTACGAACTCTGCACAACAATCCAGGCTTCTTTGAGGCGGCTTTAGCAAGTGATTGGACATGAGAGGTCCAGCTTAGGGCATTGTTAAGTGAAACACCGAGAACCTCAATACTTTTGGAGACAGGAACATCAGTAGCACTGAAGGTAATACCGAAATCTGGCAATATCTGTCTATTAGTAAATCGTATACAATTGGTTTTACTAGCATTAAATGAGACAAGGTTACTTTGTCCCCATTCAGTGATCCTAGATAAGTCCCGATGTATGGAGATAGCTGTACTGAGTTGTGAGCTAGAGATATTAAACCCTGTGAAAGGGTGTTCAAATGTGAATGAACTGTGCAATGCCGAGTCATCTTGAATGGATGGGACCATGGGTGACAGATAAGAGATCACTAGTATGAATCAGAAATAGGGTTGGAGCCATCACAGATCCTTGTGGCACGCCGATGTTAATTGAGTGGAAATTGGAATATGCATCATCTACTTTTATCTTTCTGCCACTGAGGTATGAGGAAATCAGAGGAACGAAAGACGTTAGTCCATAGCAAGGGACTTTGGATAGCAGGGAACGGTACCACAGTGTGTCAGAAGCTTTAGATATATCGAGTAGAAAATAAACTAGATTAAATAGAAAAGTAAATGAACAAACAGTTAATGTCATCAGCGAGGGATATTGGAAAAGAAAAGAGAACTGTGAGATGGAAGTCGTTTTTGATATACAATATGATAACAGAATAAATCGTCTTCCATTTTGGTGTGCTGGAAAGCTAACAAGGAAACACCAAAAACAGTTACAAGAAAGAATGATTCATTACTACATTCTGACTTTCTTCGAGGTATTAATGACCTTCAGTGTGCAACAAGTGAAATGACCCTTACAAAATGACAACAGATGATACGGTACTAAAATGAGGTGCCTTCCAGTATGGTGAGTGAGAAACAAAATGCTGTGCATATAATCAGTGACTAAGATTGGATATAATGAAAGAAAATCATTCGAGAGCCGAATGCTAAACGCCCGCCAGAGTATGCTGTTGGCCAAGTTGCAAGCTACTTACAAATGTGAAGAAAATTCGCAAAACTCTACGGAATTCAGTCATCGCGTGTCACAAAAAGCCAATCCATATTAAAGAAACTAATTGACCTTTAGTAGCCATTTTGGTGACCTTGACCCCGGGTGCCCATTTTCGAACTCGTCCAAAATTTTGGCCATATCATGATACTCTGAAGGTTTCATGTTGATAGCTGCAGCCATTCATGAGATATAAGGGTGCTAAAGGTGGGTGATAAAAACTATTTGACCTTTGGCAGCCATTTAGGTAACCTTGACCCCGAGTGCCCATTTTCGAACTCGTCCAAGATTTTGGCCATATCTCGTCACCCTGAAGGTTTTATGTTGATAGCTCAAGCCCTTCATGAGATGTAATGGTGAAAGATACACAGACAGTGGTCACACACACACACACACACACACACACACACACACACACACACACACACACACACACACACACACACACACACACACAGAGACGCGGGCAAAAACATTGTCGCAGGGGGGCGATACCAGTAATTATTTTGGCTTTCCACGCAGCGCTCATAACTTTGAATATGGTACAGTGGTAGTGAGAAAGATATGGAGTTGGATTTACATAAGTAATATATACAGGTAGTAATAACAGAATATGAATGACATCCACTTTCATGAGCTGGAAAGTTCACAAAAACGTCACGTACAGAGGACATGCAAGGAAACTGAGATGAATAAGCAGAAATACGGAAATAATGAAACATAATGAGAAGTGTCATCTAGGCGCACTGAAAAGTAATTAACAATGCACGGTAATCAGTCGCAAAGAAGGCTGCTAATTTTTCGTACTTTCCACGTAACACTCATGACTGTCAGTGTGGCAATGAGAGGGTTGAGGCACGCGAGGAAGTCACTCAGCTTCACTATCACTCTCTGTACAACCCCTCCCCCCCCCTCTTGCCTGCCTTCTTTCCCATCCCCCTTTGTTTGCATTACTACCCAACATACGTTAATCTTCAACCCCTCCACTCAGTTTACAGCCTCCCTTGCTTGACTCCCACGCTCCACAGACACTCCTTTACTCACTTTCTATACAGCCCCCTTTGCTTGTTTTCCTGCCTTCTCTTTCCGCACACCCTTTCCTTGTATTTTCGCCCCCTCACACTCTCTGTACACCCCTCTTTGCTTATTTTCCTGCCTTCGTCTCTGTACAGTCTTCCTTGCTTGTTTTCCTATGACCATTCTCTGTACAACCCCCTCTGATTTCCCCAAACTCTTTATACAGCCTCTGTCCGTTGCATGCCATTCCCACCACCTCTTTGTACCGTGTCCTCCGCCTTGCATACTTCCCCACTCCGTTTCTCTGCTAAGCCTCTTTGCCAGCGTACCACGACCTCCCTCTTTACACAGCTCCCCTCGCTTGCTTGCTTCCCCCAGTCTTAAGACTCCCTCCCCCCCCACTCTGCACAACCTTGTTGCTTATTTCCTACCTCTCCCCACTCTGCACAGCCCCTCCCTTCTTCCCTCTGTTGTTCCCCCAGACAGGAGTTACCTGAAGGCCTCACAGATGAGTCTCAGAACGCCAGAGCTACCGTACTCTTTTCACTTATGGTATCTCGTGTGTGTGTGTGTGTGTGTGTGTGTGTGTGTGTGTGTGTGTGTGTGTGTGTGTGTGTGTGCGCGCGCGCATCTGACTTTTAAGAAGTTCACCACTCTGATTACCACGCCCCAACAGAGGTTCATTCAGCATAATCCTTTTAAGTCACCTCTTTGCCTTACATATTTTTCTTTAATCTTTACTGCCTTTTTCATTCTAACTTCCCCTCAGGAATAGTAGGGTCCAGATAATGAATGAAATAATCTGGCAGTTGCAATAACTGTATCATAAAAAAAAAAATATAATAATCGTACCTTTCACTACGATTTACATCTTTATGGGGGAAAAAATGGTATCTCCAGGCGATTTTACTCAGTTTACAACAGAAATTTTTAAGTGATTGGGTTAGATACAGCCTTGAGTAACTCCATGGCTAATAAACGAGCAGTCATAATGCTGAATCAGTTCGTCTGGTTGTAGAAATGGTGAAGACATGCCCGTAGTGAAGGGTTTGACGTGCTTGCCGACTTATATGATGACGAGTGTATGGACATGTGAAAGTCAACAACCACTTAGCAACCACAACCAAAAATGAGGGAGTGAATGTGAAAGTGTGAGCGATAATAAAAAAAAAAGTGAGAGTGAATTAGTGTGAGGCAGTGAGCTAGTGAGAGTGAGCGATAAAAAAGGCCGTGTTCTCTTTAGCTTTGGAGCTTTGGTATCATCTGTTCCTCAGTGAGTTATTTTGTATATTACACCTTCATATCCTCCTGTTAGGGCACTTCCCATCTACTCCCTCGATGTACTATTACCCCCGAATGAGTACACGGGGTGACAAACAAAATTAATTTCTGTACTCCAGCAAACCATTTACTACGTTGGCTGGTAACCATATAGTCAGGTAATGGACGCCTGGTGGCCTAGTGGATGAGGCTGATCCAACAGAAGGTGGTTCATACTGTTTCAGATATGGAAAATTGGGATTTAATGCTCATGAAATGGGGCTTAGCGAGGGGTGAGTGACTGATGAGCCTCACCTTAAATTTCTGGAGTGAATAACCTTGCCCTGAGCCTCTACGCTCCTGATGAGTCAGTAAAGGAGTGAAAGAAGGCTGGGGTATGTTACTGATGTAAACTTCGTCGGTATAAAAAAAATGTAGTGTTTTCATTAATTTTTTTTTTTTTCATTCATCATCTAATTCAATGTTGCCCCTTGAGGAGCGTAGGAGCCCGGGGCTAGGCCAGTTGGTCCTGACATTTAAGATGAGAATGACCAGCCTCATTCATCCCTGAGTGGCATTATGTGAACAGCAGATCCCAACCATCCCTTGGATATAAACATGTGCTGGCTCAGTCCGATTGAAGCGCCTTAATTACCCACAAAACCACCAAGCGCCATAATTTGGTTATATGGTTACCACCCAGCGTAGTAAATGATTTCCTGGTGTACAGGAAACCATTTGGCTTGTCACTCAGTGTAGTCACCCGTAGACAGAAGGAAGAGGAAAGAGTGAGGGAAGGAACGACAGAAGAGGAAGGAATGAAGGAAGAGAGGAAAGGGCAGGCACCCGAGAGCAGCACTACATCGAGTGAGTGGATGGTGAGCGCCCCTACTTACCACAAATAAAAAAGTGTTATGTACAAAATAAATCTCCAAGGAAGAGGTGCAACGAAATCTCCTATGCCATCGGGAGTACGGAGTGTGACCACGCATGACGGTTTCCCAGATATCATCAGTGAACATCAACAACATCACCAAGACAAAGCAATGGCTGTGTGTAAACATATCGAATGTGCACTGTAGTATCAGCCAGCAGAGTGGCTGCAGGCAACAAGGTAGGCTGCCAGAAACTTTGTTTATTTTTTGTAAAATTTGTCAGTCCCTTGCTCGTCATCACTTTCCTTTTCGTTCGGTTTAATATGATTTGTACTACTGGATATAACCACACACACACACACACACACACACACACACACACACACACACACACACACACACACACAGACACACACACACACACAGCACATTTTATATATATATATATATATATATATATATATATGAAATAATGGGTATTTACAGTGGTTGGTGGGTGTGGGAAACACCATTTTAGTTAAAGTTCTTCCTTTCCTGCTTACTATAGGCTACAAGCAGTCTCATTTCTTTCCTAACTCTCATCATCATCATCATCATCATCATCACCACCACCACCACCACCACCACCACCACCACCACCACCACCACCACCACTCATTCATCCACTTGTTCAGCCATGTCTCTGTGCTATATGGTGTCAGTTCCTCCTTCATAACTACTTTTCCTGCCGATGACTACTTTTCCTTTCGCTGGTTTTGGAGAAAATTTTTAGTACGCACAGCTGACGCCCTCGCCCCCCGCCCATTCCCCCTCATCCCCTTCCCTTCCCACCCCGCCTTTACTATAGTCACCATCACTACTGTCACGATCACTACCACAAGCAGTACTACCGCCGTTACCAACACCGCCAGCACTAGTATCACCACTACCACAACCATTACTGCTACCACCTCAGACACCATTACTACTGCAACCATGACTTATATCACCACCATTATTATTATTGCCACTGCTGCTATTACTGCCACTTTTGTCATCCCTACAGACATCACTGCCACTATCACCACCATCACTATCATCATACCCTCACCACAGCGATCACCACCACCATCAAAATACCATCACCACATGCCTGACGCCACATTAGTGAAAATATCACCATTTGTGTACTACATGCACATACACATACCCCACGCACATACCAACATACGTACATACATTACTACAATGGCTCGTATGCACACAAACATACATAGGAAATTTCTATGCACACACATACGGAAGTAAGCACACACACACACACACACACACACGCACAAAGAAACACATGTGCCTTCACACACACACACACACACACACACACACACACACACACACACACACACACACACACACACACACACACACACACACACACACACACACACACACACACACCTGTGGCCCTGTGTCAGACTGGCAGGCGGGGCCAATTTGTCGGTCTTATTAATGCTTCCTCAGACCCCTCCACCCCCTCCCTGGACACTCCTCCCTTCCACGAATACTCCCCTTCCCCCTTCTATGGTCGCTCCTACCCTTCGTCTAACACCCCACCTCCCCAGAATCCCTCCCTCTCTAATTCTGTGGTCACTTCTACCCCTCCCCTAGCACCCCACCCCCTTCCCTCCTCACACACTTTTTTCCCCCCACGGACCCTCTTTCCATTTCCATTCTTGTCGTACTTTCTCGAGCCATTTGGACTTTATTAATTGTGGCTGGTCTCCTGAACTCACTCTTGCGTCACGAATGATTAAGGCGCGTATTTTAGTCGATTAAGGCTGTCTAACGCGTCTTTCGCACCAGTTTATTTTTGTTGATGGCACGTATATTTTTTTTTTTTATGTATGCAGTTTATGTCGATGTTAAAATGAGCTGAAAGGCATGGGCGAGAATATTAACAAACGAGCTACACAGCCTCCTATGCTAAGAATACGACTCTAGGGCACGTATTCTTGTCAGTTAAGGAAGCTTCCCAGTGCCTATTTCTTACCATGTCTTTTATATAGGATGACATATTCTCTTATTTATGCTGTCGGCATTAACATAAATAGTATAAATTACATGCAAGAGAAAAATGACCTGTAACATGGCACAGTAAATCAGAAAGAAAGAGATGTTAAAAAGCCTGCTAATCTGAAGAGAATACGGGTCCAGAACTCTCTAGACTGTATTCCAGGGGGTTTGAACAGTTTTCTAGCATTTCTGTCTTAGGAAATTATTGCAGCCTATCACAGTGTACAGTATATTACTCATGTTTGTTACTAATGCAAAGGATGTTCGTGTCTCATACCTTTATACATTATCTATCTATCTAACTATCTATATTTTATGTGTGTGTGTGTGTGTGTGTGTGTGTGTGTGTGTGTGTGTGTGTGTGTGTGTGTGTAATCAAAATATATAGATAAGGGCAAGACACTAGAAAGACTCCTAAGCTCACCAGAATGTAGCCCTCTGTAGTCTTATTTACAAGCTGACAGCTGTGTTTTATATTTTATATGAAAAGTTGGCTAATTTTTAACGGTTGGTTACCATGAGCACTGTCACCATTAACAGCTAATACAGTCATCTGCATCACCAAACGCAGCCACAACCACCACTTTCACCATCACGAACGTTAAAACAAATTTACTCATCATAACCAGTTCATTTTTTAGTTCATTTTCTTATTTTAACATTAACATTTTTTCATATTATTGTTTTAACTACCAGCTTCCATACCACCACGGTCACCACTACCGTCACTATCACTGACATCACCATTCACTGTCACCGCCACAGTTGTTACTATCGCCGTTACTGACTTCCACGTTCTAACTTTAACCAAACCTGAAGACTGCTTTTTTGCATTCTGACATTGTAGTAACTCTTTCTTGTATTGCAGCTTCGAAACATGTACATGTTTTGCATTGTAAATTCGTGTCAAGCTCATTTTTCTACCCCAAGTTTAATATTTGCATTATAATAAGCGCGTTGCAGTACTGAATTCAAATGTTAAAACGGACCATTTGTTAGCTGTTTCCTTGTCATTCCTTCTACCATCTCACTCCCATCCTCTTCCCTCCTTTTCTCGCATTTTCCATTCCCTTGATTCTACTGTCTTCCTGACACTCTCCATAACTTTTGCCTCGACCCATCCACCATACCATCCTCTGCATCCCCACCCTCACTACCATTTCCCTCTCAGCTTCCCCAAGCCATCAATTCTACCGTCTTCCCCTCATCCCAAATAACCCTCTCTTCTACCCTGTTCACCCTGTACCTCCCAGCATTCTTCCTGTCATCATCCCTCCACCTTTAATTCGACTTTTTTCCACTCATCATCCTTACAACCTTCGTTTCTACCATTTTCAACTTATCTTTCCTTATGGTTTTCCTTCACCTCCCACAAATTTTTCCTCTACTCTTTTCATCCTATTCCACATACCCTCTCACTTTTTACACATTTTCTCCTTTCCTCCATACCCTTGATCTCCTCCCAGCCTCACTTTCCCCTCCTCCTTCAGCTCCTAGAATCCTCCAACCTCCCCTCCCTTCCCCACACTCCACCCCATCCCGTACCGTTGTCACCCGAACCACCCTGTCCCTGCTCAGTTTACTCTGCACTTCCCTGCACTCAGTCCTTCTTCTTCCATTCATACTCAAACTTCTGCCCTGTGTGTGTGTGTGTGTGTGTGTGTGTGTGTGTGTGTGTGTGTGTGTGTGTGTGTGTGTGTGTGTGTGTGTGTGTTTATGCAAAAATTTGTGTTTATGTGTTTATTTGTTTACATGTTTGTGTATATGTGCTCGCATGTCATACTAGTGTGTGCATGTGACAGAATTACGTGTATACAACAGAAACGTTCGTGTTCATGAAAGCAGTTCGGTCTGTGTGTGTGTGTGTGTGTGTGTGTGTGTGTGTGTGTGTGTGTGTGTGTGTGTGTGTGTGTGTGTGATAAGAGACGGTGCATGTCATAGAATTAAGTGCATTTGACAGTAACATTGATGTCCATGACAGCAGTTGTTTGTGTGGCATGTGTGTCAGTAGGTATGTATGTATGTATCTATATGTGCGCATGTGTATCTGTCTGTCTGTCTAACTATCTATCTGTCTATCTATTTATCTGCCTCTGTTTATCTATCCACCCATCTTTCTATCTATCTATCTATCTATCTATCTATCCATCCATCCATTCATCTATCTATCTGTCCTTCTGTCTGTATGTATTATGTGTGTGTGTGTGTGTGTGTGTGTGTGTGTGTGTGTGTGTGTGTGTGTGTGTGTGTGTGTGTGTGTACCCATAACCACTGTTACCACACCCTTTCTCACCACTTGTCTTCCAGTGTTGGCCGCGGGTCATGAAGGCGTTGAGTCAGCCACACGGAAGCCCCAGCACAATAAGGAAGCAATATGGTGCCTCTCCACTTAGGGCCAGCTACAGTATGAACCACAGACTATTACCAAACAGCACATTCGTTCCCCATATGCCGCCAGGAGGGTACAACTCACCATCTATCTAAGTTTTGACGTTGCCTATGGAACTCCAAGGGATGTCGGTCTTTCAAAAGGTAAGCTAACATCCCCTTGTGAAATGTAAGGAGGAATGATTTAGCTATGTGACCGACCTGCGTCCCTGGTGGCATTACACGACCGAAAAATGTTCAGACGCATCTTTCATATTGGAACCGCTGATAAAAAAAAGACTCAACTACGAATAATCTTAGTGAGTGTTTGAGAGAGAGAGAGAGAGAGAGAGAGAGAGAGAGAGAGAGAGAGAGAGAGAGAGAGCTACTAATGGTTGAGAATACAGCCGTGAGAAATGAATGAACGAAGACTAAACAGCTATTAAATGGAGAGAGATTTCATGACCTGACTCCAACTCGATATTCATCATCATCATCATCGTAACCCTAAGAGAAAAATCAAGCCTCCGCGCGCACACACACACACACACACACACACACACACACACACACACACACACACACACACACACACACACACACACACACACACACACACACACACACACACACACACAGAGGAGGACGATCGTCTAGAGAAGTATTCGTGAAGGATTTTAAACAGTTGTCATAATAATCATGTGTCCATATTAGTCAAACATTTTTCAGATATAGTTATGTTTGGTCTCTTATTTCTCTGTAATATTCGCTCAGGGCTGGTTGTGACGTGTGTGGTGGCCGCATGGGGGAAGTCAAAAGTCTATACAAAACAAGCCAATACGCAGCTTTAGTTCAAGAAATTTCGTGTCCATGCTTCCTGGTTGTAAGGTTTTTGATAGCTATATGAGTGATGTTAATCCCTTCATCCGATGACATATTTTCATTTTAATCAAGCCACCACCGGGAAATTACATTATAAGGTAAATATCCTGTAGTGTGGAGATTAAAGAAGGTTATAATTAATCTCTCCAGTTCGAAAAGCCTGGTGGATGCAAGGACTGACTAAATAAAGTTATTGGGATTAACGAAAAATAAGTTATAAACGACTGATGGTATTCACAACATAAGCTCAAGAAATTTTACATCCATGAAACCAGATGACAAAAAAAAAAAAAAATGCATTTATGAGTCCAGCAGTTAAAACTCTACACTTCCACAAATCCCAACAGACAAAAGATGAAGTGGGACGGGAGAACTCCCTCAGGGCAGTGACGTCTTGTATGATTTAACGCTGCTCTCGCCAGACAACTGAATCATAACTTGGGAAAAAAAAAAAAAACGGTGAAGAAGTTTTTCATACAACCTCCCCAATTCAACAAGTCTGTATAAACTAAAATAAATAAATAAATTAAAAGTCATCTGGGGATAAATAAGAATAAAATAAGAGAGACATCATCAGAGTGAAGGGGTCAACCATTCACTATGTGGATGCTTTAGTCTTGGCGGCACCAGATGGGTTTACATACAGTTGTCTTCGGTGGTATAAATAATACTTAACCCTTTCATTCCGGCGATGTACTTTATATTTTGTTCTGGCCATCTAACGATGTTGTCCACACACACTTCGAAGTGCTCGGGCTGGACATAGCCTTCAGTAACCCCTTCACTGTACATCTTCCCTAAGCTGAATGAGCGTGTATGTGTGTGTGTGTATGTCTGTTTGTGTGTATGTATATGTACAGTACGTATGTGTCTATGTATGTATATGTTTGTATAATACTGTATGTGTGTATTATGGCGACCGACTTGCACAAGCCTGATATGGGCAAGGAGCGAAAGTTGGTATTCACAAGATCCGAATTAACTCTCTCAAAACGATGACGTATTTTTCATTATTTTAAACTCCACGCGACTGTACTAAGCTCGGGAAAGACTTGAACTGGATCGGTGTCCGGTGATGTATACCGTAGTTGCCATTAACCCCTTTATCACTGGTTTTGTCCCAGGCTGAATAAAATCATCTGTTACTAGCAATAATAAAATATAACGTCCTTGGGCTGAAGGGGTTAATGAAACCTTAAGTTTGGATGAGTGCGACGTTGGTTAACCCTTTGACTACGAGGGTCTCTCCTTAGCGGCAAAAAATTGTCAGACGGGGAACCGGTGGTGTAGTGGTTAGCACATCTTGCCTGCAACTGGAGGAACCAGAGTTTGATTCTCGGACTGGTCAGAATCGTGGACAATGTTTTTTTCCCCTATGTCCCTGTTTACCCAGCAGTACATATGGGGACCTGAATGTAAACCTGATAGATGCACTTCGTATTCTAGGAGAAGATTATGGCTTGGTAAAAACTGACTGTGTGCTTTAATGACCTCCACGCAGCTGATAGGTAATGATTCCATGCTTTTTTTCTTCTTCTGAAAGGAGTAGTTATTTACAACACCTTCACTGCAGCGTGTGTCCTCCACTAAGTTAAAAAATTATCACTCGACGGTAGATGGAATGAAAAAAAAAAAAAATCATCGTATGTGTGTGTGTGTGTGTGTGTGTGTGTGTGTGTGTGTGTGTGTGTGTGTGTGTGTGTGCGCGTGCGTGCGCATGCAAACACCACAAAATAACTGGGTCAACTGTTCCTTGATCCTAAAGAAACTCCATCATCCGCTGTAAATTTGAACAGAAAATAACGTTGTGGAGTCAGTGTTGTTGTTGTTTATGATGGAACTAAAAATGATGAAGAACTGTTAAATAATAAGGAACTGATAAATGATGATTATGTGAGATATGACGAACTGATAAAAGATGAGGAACTGATAAAATATAAACTGATAAATTAGGAACAGATAAATGATAAGGCACTGATAAATGTAATATAGAACTAGTGAATACAAGAAACTGATTTATGATAAGGCAGATACAATGAGGAACTGGTATATGACAAAGAACCGATAGATAAGCTGAGCGAACGGCGACTGAGCCAGAGTATCATATTATCATCTAGGGCATTGTTAGCTGTTGGTATAGGCAAAGGAAAACATGAGGTAGATGGATAGAAAGATAGATAGATAGATAGACAGACAGACAGATAGATAGATAGATAGTCAGATAGATAGATAGAGAGAGAGAGAGAGAGGAGGGGGGACCCTAGTTAGGCGACGGCACTGGTCTGTGGTGAGGGTGAAACTTCCTTAGTCTCAACAGCTGTTGTCATTCTCAATACTTTCCTCATTTTTCCTCCATCCCACCCCGCCTCCTCTCTCTCTCTCTCTCTCTCTCTCTCTCTCTCTCTCTCTCTCTCTCTCTCTCTCTCTCTCTCAGACAGAGGACTCATCGACCTTCAAAACGGATTCGAACACACATGAAGCTCAGTTTGAAGTCCCAGTGCATTATTGTTGTGGTTTCTGGGGGTGGTATTGGTTGTAGAGGAGGTAAGCTACATTTCAATCTCTCTCTCTCTCTCTCTCTCTCTCTCTCAAAAATAGAGGATTCAGTCTACCCTCGAAACGGACGCGAACACAAATGAATCTCGGTTTGAAGCCTCAGTGCGTTATTGTTGTGATTTTTGGTGGTGGTGGTGGTGGTTGTAGAGGAGGTGAGCTAAACGTAAATCAGTGATTCAAGTGTTTTGTTGTGTCTCGTGTCAGGAGATTCATCACAAGAACAAGATCGTCTAAAATTCTTAACTATTACCACGTTTGGTTCCTGGTCGTTAAATCCATTTGGTAAGTGACCCATGTTTTTACTTAGGTTTCCGACCCTTGGGTTGGACATGCACTGCATACTTTTCCTCAAGGGACAGTAATCCTCGTACGTGTTGTCACACATCTTAACGTCATCATTTTGGCGTTAATATCTACTATCCATAGTGAATTCATGTTACAACCGTTTCATTCAAGGCTGTTGTGATGGTATTTTGTTAATCCAAAAGCTGGTACAAATGTACCTAACCTCTTCAGGACGAGAGACCCTTCTTAGTCTGAATAACATCATCTGATGATAGCAAGAAGAATTCTTAGAAAAAGATCATCGTGCTGATTTGGTTAATGGAGATTGTTTTTAACCTCGTCATTATAATATATTCGTTCACACACACACACACACACACACACACATTATATATATATATATATATATATATATATATATATATATATATATATATATATATATATATATATATATATGTATATATATATATATATATATATATATATATATATATATATATATATATATATATATATATATATATATATATATGTAAGAAGAATAAGACGAGACACGTTATCATCAAACTGTAAAAGGGTTCGTTACATTTTGTACTCGAACACAAGACGATTTGACGTTTTGTTCACGTGAGAGGGACCCTGACAGTCAGGATGTGTGAGGCAGACAAGATAAAGAGTCAGGATGAAAAATAGTGTACGACAGCGAGGTAGACAGGCAACGGGAAAAGCAAAGAGCTAGATGGGTAAAAGGAGATAGGTGAGTAGCTTGGAGAGAGAGACAAAGAGTTAGGCAAGGGGTGAGACAAAGTTAGATAGGCAAGGGGAGAGAAAATTAGACAGGGAGAAAGACAAAGAGTCCGTTAGGTAGAGGTAAAAACAAGAATTAGATAGGTAGAGGAAGAGACAGTTAGATAGGTACAGGGAGAGACAAGTAGGTAGAGGGAAAGAGAAAAGTTAGGTAGGTAGAGAGAAAGAGGGGAGTTATGTAGATAGAGGGAAAGTTAAGAAATAGTAAAGAGAAAGACAGAGTTAGATAGGGGGAAAGACATTTCAAATCGCAGAAGGAGAAGCAGGAAGAAAATGAGATCGTGGGAATGATGCTACGAGTGACTCAGACGGAGAGGCAGGGGGAACTTTAGAGAGTCAGTGGGGGAGAGAATGAGACAAAAAGGGGAGCAGCAAATGAGACTGAGAGTGATGCAGACAGAGGAAGAGACAGATATTCAGAGAGTGAGTGTGACTGCAGTAATTATGGAGGGTAATGAGTAGGGCGGGAGTGGGAAAGTGAGTGAAAACAGGCAGTACAGAACAGCCATCATCATCACCCTCTCTACCTCTCTCTGCCTAGCATGCCAGGTGTATATGTTGAGGCTAAAGTTATATACGGTATTTTAAATATTATTGCAGTCCAGTTATTTTTGCAGTGCAAATATTATTGCGATAATGATGATGATGATGATGATGATGATAATTATCATCACCATCATGATCATAAGGTATATTTCATTTTTTCCTCTACCCTTCTTTTTTTTTAATATATATATATATTTTTCCTCCTCTTATCCCTCTTCCTCTTCTCTCTCCTCCTCTTCTTTCTCCTCCTCCTTTTTCTTTTCTCCCTTTTCCTCTTCCTCATCATACTGAATTTATTTTCATGTCCCATTACTGATAAGTGGTAATTTATGGTGTGTGAGAAAACGTGGTAAGAAAATGGGTGAGGCCACGGAACTGACAAGGAATCGAGCAGGTTGGATGAATTTTGTACGATGAAGCGCATGGCAAGGGTTTAGCATTCTCGGTTTAGCTCGAATGTCATCGGATTAACTCCATCTGACAAGTATTATGAAGAGAATTTGTGCGGATGGTTAGCCTAGACCTGTGAGGTGGAGTCAGGATTCCATTGGCTTGACCGATGAGTGAATGTATGACCCATTTCACTGCACATGCTGTTCACTAGTTATATAATTTTTTCTGTTCTATTTTCCAGCTCTCTGAACCCCTACCTCGCCCCGTCTTTGAGTAGGAAAATGAGGTCGGAGTGATAATGATGATACGAAAAATATTTTATAGTGCTGCGTCTAGTTTCCTCTATAAAGTCAGATGCTGTTCTTTTCTGATTGCTGCTCCTTGCACCAGTTTTCTGTAATGACAGTGTTTCAGTGCTTACCGTGCTCACTTCTCAGCCTGTGTGCTC
Organism: Coenobita brevimanus; assembly: GCF_032717465.1. Taxonomy (NCBI): domain Eukaryota; kingdom Metazoa; phylum Arthropoda; class Malacostraca; order Decapoda; family Coenobitidae; genus Coenobita; species Coenobita brevimanus. The sequence continues at coordinate 40,694,547 of NC_137046.1, forward strand.
TAAATATGAATTCGAAACTCAGCCGTCGTGAAATATGACGTGGTTGTCCTTTTTCCACTTCACTCCGAGAACCTACTTTGTACTTTGTTGCTGCCATAGCCGGGCAGTTTTCTTCAGCTTTTGAGATTTTTTTTTTTTTTCACACAGGTGTTGGATATAACCTTCATTACTTAGAGATTTGTCGTAAGATAAACAGAATCGTCTGGGGGTAGAATAAAAAAAAAAAAGTGCGTCATGGGACTGAAGATGTTAATATTATAGTAGACACTGATGATATATACAGGCTTTGGCACACACACACACACACACACACACACACACACACACACACACACACACACACACACACACACACACACACACACACACACACACACAGCCAATACAACACTTCCACTTTCACATGCACTGCTCTCTCCGCAAAGCACATTCCTCCTTGGCTCGTTCTTGGCCAGAGTGGGGTGGGGTTAATTCTGACATTTCCTTCCCTCAGAGATGTCAAGCCTGTAGAGAATAATGGTGGTCGGAAAGGCGATTTTATTTACCGGTATTTACATTTTTACTGTGTGTGTGTGTGTGTGTGTGTGTGTGTGTGTGTGTGTGTGTGTGAGAGAGAGAGAGAGAGAGAGAAATGGGCAACAAGCCTAAACTTAGTAACTTCCATTATTCCTCGTCTCCCACACGCTAATGGTGCTTTGAGAGAGAGAGAGAGAGAGAGAGAGAGAGAGAGAGAGAGAGCATTAATGATGATTGAATTGCGAGGCCACTGCGGTGCTGGTGGGGTTGTCGCTGTAACACTTGTGGTGGCAATTAAAGCAACCCAAACCAGATCAAATCCGCCGACATTGTGCTTTGCGAGTTATGCTGTCCATGATTTACATTAATAAAGTATCCTAACTAGCTTTTACCATAAGCAACTCTCCATACCACTGAATATTCATTGTTCTTTTTGTTGGTTGGTTTCTATCACTTAATTATGCACTCGAATTAGATAATGAAGTATTTAGTAGCTAGATGTGTGAGGGCTAAAGGATACACAAGCAGTTTTATACACAACCTAAGCTCATGAGCATATAGATAGATAGATAGATAGATAGATATACATTATATAGAGAGGAGAGAGAGGAATGAGGAAAGGAAGAGAGTAGAAAGGGTAGATGTGGGCTGGAGGGAAAGGAGGCGTGGTCTATACGGTGAAAAATGTTGGGGGTAAGGAAAGGAGGGGAAAGGGGAAGGGATAAGGGAAGGGGAATGGAAAGGAGTGGCTGAGAATGGAAGGAAGGGGATGGAGAGGATAGTAAGGAAGGCAGGGGAGGAGAGGGTGAGGGGGCGTGGAAAGTAATGGGGGAAGATTGAGAAGGTCTGAATGGAAGGAAGGGAGGTGAGCAGGTTAAGAATAATAGGGGTGGGGTTGGGTGTTGATGAAGGTGAAAAGGGCAGCGTGAGGACTGAGGAAAGTGAGTAGTAGGGATAAAAAAGCAATGGTGAAAGTGATGAAAGTTTCGATGATAGAAGTGTAGTGACATTGATAGTGCAAATGACGAAAGTGTGGTGACAGTGATGGTGAAAATGACCAATGTGTGGTGACAGTGATGATGAAAATGACGAAAGTGATTGCTGAGAAAAGTGAATAGAAGGATAAAAGATGTACTTAAAGTAATAAGAGGTATGCACTGTATTGATGGAGCAGAATATACTACCGAAAATGAAAAGGAAGGCTCATGAGGAAAATTAAGGCAAGATAAGTACTGATACAGGTGAGTGATTGGATAAGATAATTTGTGATAATAGAGAGGATGAATAAGTACTGCTGAGTGATGGAAAGGTGAATTATAATGAAAGAGATAGAAAGATGAAAAAAATATGAAAGTGAATACAGAACAGAAATTAAATAGGTTGGATTGGATGGACGAACTTCAAGAATGCGCCAGTGAAGTAAAATTATGGTAAAGACAGTGCCTCCCAGCACATAGCACAACAAACCACAGTACACTATGCTGCATCACACACTACAGTACCACACAACACAACACAACACAGTACACCATGACATACCAAAACACTACACAGTACATCACAGCAAACAGCACCATCATACAACACAAAAGAACACAATGCAATACACCATCAAGCACCATACCCCACTATAACCCAACCCCATACAACACAACACAGTGCGCCGCAGCGCAACACAGCACATCATCATACACCATACCACACCACAACACAACAATACAAAACAAAAAACTGTAAGACCCCGTTTCACACCACAACATAGTATTACACACTTCACCATCCAGAACCACATCCCAACACACCGAAAGACAATACCACAGTACCACTTCTTTCAACACGACACCACACTATAACATCATACTCGTACACCATGATACACCACACCCCAACACACCATAATAATTATGCCACCCACCTCAGCACAGCACAACACAACATCAAACACCACACCCCAGCACACCACAACACAGTACCACCCCCACCACCCGTTCTGCCCAGCACACCACAACACAGTACCACCCCCACCACCCGTTCTCCAGGTGAACTCAGTACGCAAAAACCAAGGAAGATTCTCGTCACCTGTTTTTATCGTGACCGGAAGGAAGCAGGGAAATAGCGAGGGAGGGGTAGGAGGGAGGAGGGAGGGCGTAGGAAAGCGATGGGAATTTAAGTGAATTAGGAAGCCTGGCAGTGTGTTTGGTGCAGCGAGAGTGAGTGAAAAAAAAAAAGTGTGAGACTGAGCCTTAGAGAGAAAAAGAAAGTGAGTGAGTGTGAGAAAGTGAGTGTACATGAGACTGAGGGTGAGAGTGAGAAAGAGGATGTGAGACAGCGTGAGTGTGTGAGGAAATGGACGATTGTTTAAGGGGAACGAAATGAGGGATAAATGATACTGACGGTAGGTTTTAGCTCCTTCACCCTGATGGGTCTCTGAAGATATAAAAAATCGTCTAACATCAACCAAAATCAATTTTTAAAAATCTTCGGGCTCCAATGGGTTTGATGACTTGTGGTATGGATGAGCACAAGTTCCAAAGAAGGAGCAGTCGTTATCTCAGAAGGAAAATTCATACTATCTAGAACTAGGGTTAATATCGAGGTGAGATAGTTTAACTGATGGAAGTGGACTAGAGGCTGTGATATCACCAGTATCTCCTGTTAGTGTGATTTTTCCAGTATTTCCTCACAAAATGCAGACTCAGGAGGCCTTATGCAGACACAGAGAACCAGACCTTAGGCAGCCTGAGAGAACGTTACACACTCAGTGGTCGTACACAGATTTAGAGGGCTTTACAGACTTACTGGGCCATATACAGACTCACTCGGACCTTTGAAGATTTAGAGGGATATACTTAGACTTAGGAGGCCTTTCATAATCTCTGAAGGCCTTATGCAGACTTAAAGGGTCTTATACAGACTCATAGGGACGTAATCAGACTCAGAGAGACTCAATCAAACTTAGAGGGACTCTAACTTAGAAAGCCTCACTCAGACATAGAGGACCTTACGCAGACTTACAGGGTCTTTGAGAGACTTAGGAGGCCTTATAGAGACTTAGGGAGCGGCTTATAGGGTTTAGAGAGCTTGACACTGGCTTAGAGGCCCTTATATAGGTTCAGAGGGCCTTATACAGACATAGAGGGTCTCGGTCAGACCTAGAGGGACTACTACAATCTATGAGCGTTTCAGTCACACTTGAGCGTATTGTATTGATTTACAGGGTCTCACTCAGACTTAAAAAGCCTTACACAGATGGCTTTAAGCAGACTTAGAGGACTATAAACCGACAGAGAGTTTCATACAACTTTCAGCAGACACATGGTATTGTGAAGACAAAGTAATGCAGAATTAGACTGCTATACGCTGACTCAGACGACTATAAGCAGACTGAGAGGAGCTTACGCACAAAGCCTGGATCCAGCTAGGTGCGTATGGGGCGTGACTCCCCCCTTACTGTAATACCAGGCATTAACACACACAATGGCAGCCCCCCCTGCCCAACACCAGGGCCAGGGGGTGATGGAGGGGCGGCAAGAAGTGTGGAGAAGTAGAAGCAGGTGATGAAGCGGTGGACAGAGAGAGAGAGAGAGAGAGAGAGAGAGAGAGGGGGGGGTAAGGAAGTGGGGGATATGGAAGGTACTGAGGAGAACAGGGCGTAGAAGAGACGGAGGGAGGGGATTGTGGAGGGAAAGGGAGAGGGAGAGGGAGGGGAAGAGAAAGGAAGGGGGAGAGAGAGGGGGTCAGAAAGGAAGGAGATAAGGAGAGAAGGAGGGGACTTTGAGGGGAAGGTGTGTGTGTGTGTGTGTGTGTGTGTGTGTGTGTGTGTGTGTGTGTGTGTGTGTGTGTGTGTGTGTGTGTGTGTGTGTGTGTGTGTGTGTGAGTAGGGGTAGAGGTGAGAGGATGGAGGAGGGGGGGGGTGATAAAGGGAGGAGACTGGGAAAGGAATAGCGGGGTAGGAGTTTGGCACAGGGAGATGATCAAGGGGCACAGTAATAAAATGGAGGGGTTAGTGTTAGAGGACGCCCGGGGACAGGGGTAGGTAAGGAGGGGAGTAGCGGGGAGTGGGGTAAAGGAGAAGGAGGGGACTAGGGGTATGGGGGTGGTTGGGAATGGTCTGGGTGTGTGAAAGTGTGTGCTCTTCCTCTACTCAGTGTTGGGACTCTGCCGGTGCTGAGATGTAAACAATACACTGTTCTACGTACAGTAAATAAATAAATAAATAAATAAATAAGCTTACCCATGCAGTAAATTCGATAAACCTGGCCGTAAGCGATATTTCTTCGTATGTTTAGGTTTATCATATATATCTGGGTAATTAGTTCTGGCCGTGTACTTATCACAGTTTCAAGACTAACATAACAGCAAATGATACACAGTACAGTTATTGGAATAAGAACTGCAGTATAGTATTTCATTGGGCTTACTCCTGTAAGCTCAGCGAGAGTAACATGACAGTATTGCCGTGTGTACTGTGTGGCAGCCTCATACTTGTAAAGAATGCCATAGTGTTTAGTGATGTCCTTATGTATACTGGATAAGATACGTACAAATATTTGCAGTTGTATATCTTTCCTTGGAAATTAGATGAGAAAGGATACAAGCTCAATATTTCCTGCGTGTCGTATGAGACTATTAATAGGGGTGGGAGCTGGAGGCTATAAATTACTCCCTGTTAATACATGGAGAATATGAAGCACGGTAGTGGTACTTAACGTGGCAGCATCATGGCAATATTTACCATAACGTATAAATTTCCAAAGATACAGCTATATGAATATCCCATTGTCGAAAGAACTAGAAGACCCCATGGTGTTGTCTATATGGGGAAGAGGCTCGGCTGCTTTTATCTGGACTTTATCATCACGGCCTCTAATTGACTTATGCTCATTTTCCTCTGGCAGTGTGAGTGGCTGTCCAGATAATACCACCAGGATCTCTCTCGCCTGCCTGGCCCGCGACGTGGTAATGGCGCGGTGCAGGATGATGATTGGCGGCGGCACCTGTTTTTATCACGGAGGCGCGAGAAACTTAACCCAGATGAAAGAAGTCAATTACGGGACCGCATTTTTTACTCTCTCCTATTTATGAGACGCATGAGAAATGTTTTGTGGAAGTTGAATTTTCTTTTGATTGACCTGCTCTAAACTGTACACTCACCTAGTGATGAAAGTTCGTCTACTATTCCACAAAGTCCGCTTCACACTTGGGGAAAGTACATCACCTTCCTCCATGACGCACCATATCAAAGAACATCATTTATGGATCGAAAAACATACCAAGCCTCTCAGCTTAGGGGTATCAGCCAGCAGACAAGAGCTGAGCAAAAGAAAAGGTGAAATAGTAGGCGAACTATTGTTAGTGACTGTATAAACTCATTAAAAAATTATTACGGAAATTATTTCAGTTCATCCAGGTTCTGTATTTGATTCGTCCGAAAAAATTTAATGATTTGTCCGAGATTTTTATGTAACCCGTCAGTTTATTTTAATTAGCTTACAAGGTAATTGTATTTGCTAATGAAAGGATAAGATATACATAAATTCATTAAATACTTGACTGCTAGAGGCCTTGTCGAAGTTTCAGTAAATAGTCCGAAGGTAGCAAGAATAAAATGTTGAATTCATGAAAGTTCTGGGCGGCCCAGATATCGCCTTCATTAAACTTCCTGTCGCTCGAGTCCTTCCTAAGTTGAATAAACTCGTCTGAAGCCAGTAAGACAACAGTACTGTCATGGCACTGAAGGTAAGTGCGTGTATGACCCCTGGGGGAAACAACAACTTTTTAATTTTGAATATGTGGTTTATTTACATTTTATATATTAATTATTATTATTTGTTTATTTATTTTTTCTCTGATTTATTCAATCATTCCTTTTTTTTATACATTTCTTATTTATATTCATTCATTGTTATTTATTATTTAGACCAGGTGCTAAGTTTGTGGTAGGGCTATATATTACGAAAAATTGAAATCCTGCCGTGGGATAGTTGTCGACAGAGTGAGGGAGAGAACCAAGGGAATGGTGGAAAAGGAACAAGGCAGCTTTAGGAAGGGAGGGGATCTCTCTTACATATGATTATAGCTACGGCAAATTTTGCCACAGCAGCAGTTCCAACTGTCTTCTTATAATCTTACGACCTACAGGAAAATAAATTTTAGGTCAGTATGCAACACAATTAGTTATATGTTCATTTTAGAGTACAGAAAATGGACAGGAAAAACAATGTAAACCAATTTTTATGTATTTAAGGAAGCCGCCAGTTCGGCAGCGACAGCGTGTTTACTGACAGGACGCTCTGATTTCAGACGATCAACCCGGCGGGACTTGTCAGTGCATCAGACATGCAAAGCTATAGGAAACCTAACGATCCCGCCTAACCTAGAAAACCCCCGAATACTCCTAACTTTCTAAACCTAATCTAATCTGATCTATCCTGACCTAACTTAATCTAACCTATCCTAATCCTAACCAAAACTAACCTGCCCATTCCAAACCTGACCTATCCTATCCTAACTTAATCAGCTGAAATTATCCAGACCTAACTTCTCGAAAAGGAATTTGAAATTACCGGTACGCCAAAAGTAAGACGTGAGTTGGGAGAGTTTGGTAGCCAGTTTTGCTCGTTGTGGCAACTCCGTAAAGCGACGGTAAGTGTGATATAATGTCTTCACGTATTTTGCAGGTAAACTTATCAAAATGCCCAGTATCTGTGATAATGTATGAGACAGTAACAAATATGGTTTGAAAGATCCACTTAAATAGGCTAAATGGAAGACTTGTGTCCGTGTGGTAAAGTATTAATATATCAGATTAGTATTAATACATGGAAAAGAAGTTATATGCTGCCTTAAATGATTCTTGAGAAAGCTTAAGTAGACAAAGAGGGAATGTCGAAAATGTTGAGAGTACAAAGTAGATGGAATATTGCTGAATGCTGGTACGAAGAGGTACGGGAGTGTAAGGGTGGTAGTGGGTGTGGCAGAAGATATGAGCGAGTTCTTTTATTGATTGTTGAATTGAAACATGGATGTCATATCTCAGTGGTTGTTCAGTATTTATATGTATGGTGTTATAAAAGAAATACATGGTCGGGCAGTGGATGTTGGAGTGTCGCTAGTGAGAGCGGTTAGGATGTGAAAATTACTTGTACTGCTGTTTCCTGATTATATTGCTTTTTTAAGGGATGACGAGTGGGAGCTGTATGTTTGGTGAAAGAGTTTAGATGGTGAAACAGTTTAGAAGTGTGTGTAAGACACGAAATTTGAAAGTGAATCTAACATTTTTTTTTTTTTTTAAATAAAGTACATAGTGCTTAGTGAGGTTGAGGAGACATAAAATGGTGAAGGTGAATGCCTTCAAGTATCTAGGAAGTGTGATGAACAGGGATGGGTATTTACAGAAAGAAAGGCGAGAATGGGTACAGCAGGGGATGAAGATTGCAGGTACATTGGGTACAATGACAAAGAAAAAGGATGCTTGACGATACTGTGATCCCCACTCTGACGTATGGAAATGATGGAATTTGCTAGAAGGAAACAGGTCGAGAGTGAGAATGGAAATGAGGTATATAATCAGAGCGTTTTAGAGTTACGTGAAGAGACAGAGATGAATAAGAATGTTCGGGATAGTTGTGGTGTCAATGTGAATGTGCTGGATAATGTCAGAAAAAGTACTTTTAGGTGGTTTTATCAAATGAAGCAATTGTAGAGTGAGAGATTGACTAAAAATGTGAGCGAGGTAGATAGAGAGAAGGATAAAGGGAGACCAAGGATAAGGTGGAAGGACTTAATGGACAGGTATAAGAATTTGGTGTGGGATGGAGAGAGAAACGCTGATGGTGGAAGACAGGGAGACATAAATGCGATTTGGTCCTGCCCGTCCCATCTTGGATTAAGGCGTCTGGCCATATTAACATCGACTGAGATGTAAGATAATAGTCGGTTATTTTTTCTCATTTGTCCAGGGAAAAACAATCATTTTCAACAGTTGTCATCGTACTGAAAAGTTTATTTCGTTCACACTTTCCTAAAATGATAGGGAAAGCGAGGGGGACGACACAATAGCCCCCCCCCCCCCGTAGTGAGTGGCGGGGACGAGGTCGCGGGGGTCGCGGGGCTGCCATAACACCTTTAGTACTGTGATGGGCAAGCAGGGAGGAGGGAGGAGGGGGTTGCGTCATGGGGAGGGGAGAGGGAAAGCTGGAAGAAGAAACAAGATGCGGAAGATAGACAAAACAAAACAAAACAAAGAGTTAGTGGTGGAGGGGAGGAGAAAATAAATATAAGCCATTAAATTATTATTCTAGCGAAGCCTCTGCCGTGAAGAGAGAAAGTTTATGCTGTGTCTTGCCTGGAATTCTGTCGCCGAACCTAACGCCAACGAATTTATTATGAAAAACGTCGATTCGATTCCGAACCTCCCAACTGGGAGGCAGTATGTCTGCTTACCGGACCTACAAATGCGCTCAACTTTACCTTACCAGACTTTTCTGAAGGCATGCCTTCTCCAAAGAGTATTTTATAAGTCACTTCTGTGACCATGCGGTAATAATTTTTGCACCGGATTACAAGTGCTATTTTAGGGGCATTGTTATCACACGAAAAAAAAAAAAAAAAAATCGAGCGTTACGTGACTGGGGGGATAGGAAACAGGACCATCAGGAAGTGTGAAAAGGAAGGGTGAGGGTCTGAGAGAGCCAGTGGGGACGGGTCTAAATATCCGACAAATTGTGTCATAGGCAGTATACATGAATAGTGTAGAAATGCTATAATTACTGAAAATACCCCACGTCATCGAGTTTGACTGGCTCGTGCACCTAATCTCTTCAATCCGATTACATAACTATTTATTATGTTCTTGTTGTCTCATGACGATTTCATTGCGTTAGGATAGTCTTTTCGAACAGGAAGAGTTACATACATCCTTCATTAATTCAGCAAACCAGGGCACTCTCCTAAACTGCATGAAAACATCTGGTATCGACAAGAGTATAAGCAAAAAAAAGACGTCATCTGATTGAAGTGGTTATAATTTAATCTCCAAGAGGAAAATACAACAAATGTCCTCTCCGTTTTGTTGACTGAATATGACGTTACTTGAAGGAAAAAGAAGCGACATCGTCAAATATTGCTGTGTGTGTGTGTGTGTGTGTGTGTGTGTGTGTGTGTGTGTGTGTGTGTGTGTGTGTGTGTGTGTGCGTGTGTGCGTGTGCGTTTGCGCTTTTTCCTGGTGGAAGGAGAAAGGGAAAGCGGCGCCATTAAGGAAAGAAAAATGGAAAGAAGAAAGAAAGGGGAGGGAGGAAAAAATATAAGAAGGGAGAAGATAATATAGAAGAGGATCAAGAAGTGTAGATGGGCAGGAAACAAGGAGGGGAGGGAGAAAGAAATGAGAGGAGGGGGAAAGAAAGGAAGGAGGGAAGGAAGATAGGGAGGAAGAAAGGGAATAGGGAAAAGAAAAAGAGGAGAAAGAAAGGAGAAAAGGGAAGAGAAGTGAAGAAGGGTGAACAAAAGGAAGTTGGCAGTGAAAGTAGGAAGAAGGAAGGAAGGACAGAGCGGAAGGGAAGACAAGGAAGATGAGGAAAAAGGCAGAGAGGATGGGGAAGAATAGAGGAGGAGAGAGAAAAACGGAAACAAGGGGAGAAGGAAGAAGAACGAAGGAGGGGATGAAGAAAAAAAAGAGGGAACGAAGAAAGGGGAAGAAGAAGAAGGAGAGGGCATGGCGAAAGGGAAGGAGAGGAGATAGGAGAGGGGAAAGGAGGGGAGGGTGAGGAAAAGGAGGAGGAGGAAGGAATGAAGGGGAATAATCAAGGAAAGAAGAGGAAGGGGAGTGAGGGGAAGGAGAAGAAGGAGGAAGATTGGAAGAAGGAAGAAAGAGGGAATGTGAGGAAAGCAGGAAGAAAGTTGAGGAGGCAGAGAAGGAAAGGGGTGTAATTCGACCTTTAAGAGAGTTAACAAAAGCTGTAAAAAGAGTACATTGTTGACAAAGGAGAAAGAGTGGGGGTGATTACTCCCTTCCTCTCTCTCTCTCTCTCTCTCTCTCTCTCTCTCTCTCTCTCAACCATAAGCATCAAAATCTGAGACTTTTGAGATGAAAACAAACAAATAAGCCCATGACAATAATTTTCCTTTTTATAAGACCCATACACTATTGCAAGAGAAAAAGAGTTACCCGTCCATCTGTCGGTGATTTCTTCAACCGTGAGAGTTGTGTGTGTGTGTGTGTGTGTGTGTGTGTGTGTGTGTGTGTGTGTGTGTGTGTGTGTGTGTGTGTGTGTGTGCACGCACTTTTTCCCCATGAAGGAAGAAAGGGAAAGCGATGTCACCAAGGCAAGAAGAGGATCTGCCATCACAAGCAAACAGCCATATCAGTTGCATATCCTGCCATTTGTTTGTACGGCAAGGGCGACAAGAGGAATCCGTGATCTTCCTGTGTCTTGTTCTTACCGGCATAATAATACATCCTAGTTACGAGAGGCAACTGATGCCAAGGGTGTTTCTGATTATATACACACGATTCTGTTTCTCATAGTACTGGGAAAAGAATATATATATCGAAATGCAAGCGTCATCATCATCTTCTTCTTCTTCCTCTTCATCATCATCATCATCATCATCATCATCATCATTATCATCTCGACGTCTTTCTCACTCAGGCATGGAGTAAGAACCAAATACAAAAGCAAAAAAACATAGACTCGAGAAAAAAAAGTGACATTCATACTGCAACTTATTTACCCTTCTCGAGGTTTGTCAACACTGGGGTTTTATTTCAGCACAGCCAAGACGATTTTATTCAGCTGAGGTAAATCACGGGCTGTCAGAGGGTTAAACCGGTGGAACTGATGCTAGCTGTCTCCCCTCTTGCAGCGTGTAAAAGCAAAGCATTTCTCTTACCAGCCCTCATACCAACTCTCTCTCTCTCTCTCTCTCTCTCTCTCTCTCTCAGACCCATTACACCACCTGGAAATAAGATCCCACTATTTCCCGTCTTTCTTGCCGCACTACGCAGGCAGGAAGCAATATTTACATTTTTGAAGCAGGCGACGATTATCGGATGGGAAAAAATTAACACCAAATTGCGACCAGCACGAAATGTTAAAAATAAAATAAAAATAAATACATGAAAGTCGTTAATAATGGCGATGTTTTTTGTTGGTGGAGAAAGTGATGTTAGTTATTTTATTATTATGTTATTTGGTTGACTTTGTTTATAGTTGTTTATGCAGATAGGCTAAAGAAATTGTGTTAACAGTCTTTGAGATTTAGACTATGTGGTACGTAAAGGATTATGTTGAGAGAGAGAGAGAGAGAGAGAGAGAGAGAGATGGGGGGAAATCATCCTTACATGTTTATTTCCTCACAGGCCACGTGAACATAGTTTGTTAATGCAAACCATGTCTGTTGTACGAATTTAAATATTGTAGAAAACTAGGCCATATTTGAGGAAAAATTCAAACTTCTAAATCGCTGAGGAAGTGCCTGGGAGGGTCCTAAAGCCACGAGATTGAGGCTAGTGTCTGTAAGTTGGATGTGTTGGGGTGAAATGTGGTCTGTTTCCCTTAGTCCCCCGCCACCCCAGACACACACACCAGATACTGTTACTCTCACTATCTGTCGCTCTATTTGTCTTTTATATTCACACACACACACACACACACACACACACACACACACACACACACACACACACACACACACACACACACACACACACACACACACACACACACACACACACACACACACACAGTTTTACGTTTCTAACATCTCACCTACTCTCACTCACACCCCAACTTTCACTAACACATTTTGTACTCACATTCACCCATTCATCCCCCTCACATCAATTTACCCAATTCCTGAAACCTCGCAGATAAGGACATTTAGAGAACACTTACGGACATGAAATTGTGTCATTTTATGCATATGTATGTATGTATGTATGTAGTGGCTGGCTTGCACACGCCTGACATGAGCGGGCATCTCTGGTATTCATATTCAAGCTGTGTTTTATGGATGCTGAAGTGCAAGTAATCCACAGGTCCGAGGGACACCACTCTGTGTCAGTGGAAACTTGCCTTACACCAACTCAATGGTTCACACACAAGCAGAGTTGTGAAAGGCACCTGGAGTGCAGGGTAAGTATTACTTGTCGATATTTGTGTTGTAGTGGCTAGTGGCTATGTTTTGAAGGAGCGAGTGTGTTTAAGTCATCAAGGAAGCCTCCACGGGCTGCGAAAATGTGAGAACACATGAAAGACACGGCTGAACCCTTTTAATTGTCCGTTCCCGGTGCGATCAAATCTAGATCTAGATTATCTGTAGAAACACGCTACCAACCTGATCACCGAGGCCCCAGTCACACACACACTCACACACACACACACACGGTACAGTAAGTGCGTGGATGCATAACATCGCGTGCAGGAAGGTTACGGCGTGGAGTGTGAGTGCGTGTTGCTGGTGCTTCTGTTAATACACCCTTGAAACACGACGTGTACCGTGGTTTTCGTGTGTGTGTGTGTGTGTGTGTGTGTGTGTGTGTGTGTGTGTGTGTGTGTGTGTGTGTTTATCAGTAACAATGAACTGTAATTGTCTGTAGGTCATTTTCCTCCATGTAAAATCTTTCCCAGATAATCGTATAATACTTTTTTTATCTTCATTTTCCTTAGTCATACGGGTATATTTTCTCTTTATTATGTTACATCTCTCAGTTCAATGAATTATTTTTAATACTGTTTTTGCTACCGCCATGCCTTTGTACTCAATAAAGGGGTTGAACTGTACCCCTCCATCTTCACTGGGTTTGCTCTGGGTTCATCTGGATTCATCATCATCATCATCATCATCATCATCATCATCATCATCATCATCATCATCATCATCACCCTTTCATCACACACGGGATGGGTAGGACTTAGAAACCGAGCAACACAAAGGTAAAGCTATGTTATCAGAGTTTCTATCGACATTATGCTACTCACTCGTCACTGAAGTTTTCGACATTCTCGTAGTAATATAACCTCATCTGATACATAATTTTCTTTGTTGCTGTCCTGGGCTATCTGTAGGAGTGTGAGATTTTAGTTTGCAAGGTATTTTTACTTGACCGCCACCTTCATCATCGTCAGCATCGACCTACATTAGCAGTCGACTGTTTCCTTTTATATTTCGTACTTAGTATCAGACTGCCATTCTGAGTGATCTGCCAGCTGCTGTAGACGTCCGGGCGTTTGTTACCTGCAATGTATAGGCTATTACTGTTTAAAAAATCTCCTGTAATCGGAGTGACGGCCTTACATGGCTTGGATCCCTTTGAGGTGGCTGACGATTTTTCGATCATAAAATACCACAAAGGAGAACAGACTTGTATGTACTGGACAACTGTGGCCTAGTCTCGGGCCCCTAAACCTGGGAGGGGGGGGAGGATGAAAAGGATTGGCTGTCACCGGTTGATCACATTAACTAAACTACCAGAGCCACCATTACAACAACGCCTTCGTATTCCTTCAGTACCGTGACGTTCATAATTCATTCCTGTTGCTACCAGTGGAGTTTGTTCATGATGTAGGGGTTTATGAAAGCTGTCTGTAAGCCTTGAAAAGGTTCTCCCCCCCCCCTTCAATTAAAATTGCCTAGAGATTCCACGACATGATGGAAGTGAAGCCCTCGATGTGCAAGGTTGAGATTTTTTTTTTTTTTCCGTCTTTTTTTTTTTTTTTCTGTTGACTTATTTCATTAAAAAATGTTTATATATTCATATGTATTTATTCATTTATATTTTGTTATTTCATGTTTTGTCAGTTATGTGTAGACAATGCAGGCGTCTGAAGTTGTATTTTGGAAGTTTATTCATTTTTTTTTTACATTTTTAATAGAATCTTTAACATTTTTCTTTATATTAATACTGATGTGTGAATTATTGTGGTGTGGCTCATTTCGCTGGGAATATTGTTGATGGTTTTACTATGCCCATGCATTCATTTTCCATGGTTCTGGATCGTTCCATGTGCTATCATTAGATTGGAGTAAGGATCGGGATATTGATAATGATGATTATTATTATTATTTATTTATTTATTTATATACAGATTTATCTGGACTTGTGTGAGCTTTTTAGTAATTTGTGGGCGTTCACCCTTGTTGTTTTCCAAGGTATATTTAGCGGACCGTCTCCCTGTGTTACCACAGCCAGCATCAGTCCCTTTAACCACTACCGTCTCAGGACCCGCCTCCCTCTCGCGACACCCGCCCGCCGTAGTATGTGCGTATTAAGCTGTTACCGCGAGACCGCACGGGGAGCCAAATTAACCAAGGCTCATTATGCCGTGTAACTTTCCATGCGCCGCGCTTCGGTTTTCGAACAACAGATGACGCCCGCGGTGAGTGACGTCACGAGCACCCCACGACCACAGTGGAAGGAGTTTCTTCTTCTTGTATTGAGAAAGTGGTATTGGTTAACGATCGATGAGCTGTGGCCAGAGGATATTTACGTAGTTATGCAAAGGGTTTTATTGCATTACGTGATGCAACGTTCAAATATGCTGCCGATCTCTAACTTGTGTATTCGCCAGACCATGAAGGATTGATAGTATCTTGCAACTAAAAACGCAAAGGTGTAAGCAAAGGCGTTCCATAATATGACTTAAAAAGGAGGGGGGGGAGGGGAGCTTGCCTACACTTTTGCGTTTTTAGTTGTAAGATACTGTCAGTTCTTCATGGTTTGGTGAATACACAAGTTAGAGGGATCGGTAGCATATTTGAACGTTGCATTATGTAATATCATAAAACTCATTGCATAACTAAGTAAATATCCTCCGGCCGCAGCTCATCGATCGTTAACTAACACCACTTTCTCAATACAAGAAGAAACTCCTTCCATTGTGGTCGTGGGGTGCTTTTTATGTTCCGTTACTGACAGTTTGTATCAGCAAGATTCAAGAGGATATAGAAATATTATACAAAATAAGTTGCTGACGAAATCCATGGGTGTAGGCTAAGTTGTGGTAAGATGTGCTGAAGATGTTTTGTGGATATTGTGTACGAGTATCAAAGGAGGAACGTTGCGTGTTTGGAGGATGGAGGGTTGCCGAGTATCACCCTTGATCCTACACACCGTCTCACCTGAACCTGTACTTTCGTTGGTTTAGGAGACGGCCTGACACTAACATATGTGTTTTGCATATTGCACCTTGATTTTTTTTTTTTTTCAGATATTCATAGCCTCGACATAGCTGCATAACCATAAGACAATAGAATATGAATGTCGTACGCCTATCCAGAAATAAATTGATGAATAAGAGTTGCTGGATAATTTTGTAATCTCATCACTCAAGATGATGTGTTTTAAAATTTATTCGTCATAATATCATGCAGGCAGTGCCATTTGGCTTATGAAGACACCCTTTCCGGGATTATGGCATCTTACTATGGACAGACAGAAAACACCCTAGGAATGAAGGGGATCGTGAAGACTAAATCAGACTTACACACTCCGGGAAGTATCCCCTACGATGGGTAAATCAGCTGAAAGTGGCAAGGAGTAATTCAATCCACAGATCACATGGATACCACTGAGGCAAAAAGTTGCGGCACACTTGTCTGGCCTGTGTCAATTATATCGTTTTAACCATAGGCTTAAGATGCTGTTAATGTGTTATATGGAGAAATTGGCTGTAGTAAAGAAGAGGTGTGAATGAGCTTCATAAATCTGCCTCAACATGTTACTTAGGGGCACTGTTCTTGTGGGCGTCTTGGAACAGTATTTTCATCTTGGTTTTGTAAGACCTCATTCTAAACAATTTATCTTTCATATTACACATTGTTGCGTTTTTATATGTTAGAGTGTCATTTGAATATCGGCACAGACTGTGTAGATAAGATACAGGAAAGTATTAAGATATCAGGTCCAGAAATAAGCTGATAAGAAAGAGGTGCTAGAGAGTCTCCTTAACCAACCAGAACACGACCTTTGGATGCTTTCAGAGCAGTTCTTCCTAGCCAGTTTATTGTGGATACTGCACGCTAATATTTTCTTGCACGTTGCTTATCCATTCTAAATCAGTCTGAAAAGAAATACATGACCTAAGAGGAATACTGAGGTGCAATATGCAAGATGATTCGCGTAGGAAGAGGTTGTAGAATGTATCCGTAACCCGCTCAATCCGGTGATGTTCTGGCGTTTATTTTTGCTACCTACAGACTACATTATTCAGCTTAATCTCTTCAGTTCGGTGACGTCTTTTTCATTTTCAAGCTACCACTAGACGATTTTATGGTAAAGTTTCTAGTCGTGAAGGGGTTAACCAGGGTTGTAATATACCCCTCCAGTTCGAAAAACCTTGCCTCAGCCAGTGAAATTGTCTGGAGATGATAATATAATAAAAAGTACGTCACCAGACTGACAGGGTTAAGGTACACATCCTTTTTCGGAAGGGTTTATAAAAAATATTCGACCTCTTCAGAGCTAAAAACTCTCCCAAGCTTAATAAAATCATCTGAAGGTAGTAATAATGAAAAAAAAAAAAGCGTCACAGATTTAAAAGAGTTGTGGCAGCTAACAACCCTCTTTTAGTGAATTATTATTTGGTGTATTACAACACGGTATTCTTGTTTAGGCCTGAGTTATATCTTTTAAAACTTCACATTAGTATTTTCTTGTGAGTTACTGATGCAGTATACAGTACTTTATTAAAAATGGGCTGGTCAAGAAGAGATGTTAAGAGAACTCTCAGACAAATTTTCCTTTCTCTGTTTATTTCTACATCAGAAGCGTTTATTTTTCGATTGTTATTCCTATATGTCGTTAAAAATATATTTAAAAAAAAATACGTGCCACTGAAGAACTATATTATGCAAATTAATTTGGAAGGAAGAGTGTCTGGAAAGCCTCCTAAACCAACGAGAAAACGGGGCTTGGAAAGTTTAAGCGGGGCGTGTGTGAGAGAGAGGGTGGTGACTACCGGGGGAAAGGAGGATGGAACGAAGAGTAGGCCAGAAGGAGGACACGGAATATGAGAGAGATGGCTACCATTAGCGACTCTGTCTATTAGGTTTCTAGCCACCATTACTAACAACCTAACACAGGCTTTTAACTGTTTTTCCATCTGCTTATCTGCCTGTCTGTCAGTTATTATCTACCTATCCTTCCATCTGTGTCTGTTTGTTCGTCTGTCTGTCTATATCTAGTTCTTAATGTCTGGCTGGCAGGCTGTATGTGTCTGTATGTCTTTTTTTCCTTATCCAAGGAAAGAGAATCAAACTCTTGGAGGCTGCAGTGCAATTTTTTTTCCTTTCAGGAAATGTTTAACAAAAGAGAACTAAAGTCTGCGATATGTATGTATTTGTCTGTCTGCCTCTATTGTGCGACGCCGAGTTGTATGAGAGATTGCAATGCTAAAACATACTCCCATGTTTATGTCCCTGCTCATTAACAACCCTCTTCCCACGACACCAAATCAGTATCATAATATTACTCATTCCCATACCCCCCCCCATCTCTATCTTTCGATCCTTCTCCATCCACTCACCCTCTCTCTCTCTCTCTCTCTCTCTCTCTCTCTCTCTCTCTCTCTCTCTCTCAAAACAGTGGCTAGGTACAGTAAAGAAATAATAAAACAGAATATAATAGTTTGTAAGGTGTGTTTTTGCTGCGATGCGGTAGGCCAGTCAGAGAGGTCGTGGAAACTAGAACGAAAAAAAATAATAATAAGATAAAGTGAGTACCGGAAAGATAAGACGATGTAACAGAATTAACGTGTGTCCTGTTGTGGGGTTAATGAGCGTTCAGTTTTTGTATCAATGGGTGTCCAAATGTGGC
Source organism: Coenobita brevimanus (assembly GCF_032717465.1). Classification (NCBI taxonomy): domain Eukaryota; kingdom Metazoa; phylum Arthropoda; class Malacostraca; order Decapoda; family Coenobitidae; genus Coenobita; species Coenobita brevimanus. The sequence goes on from NC_137046.1 coordinate 40,712,878, forward strand.
GTTAAGAAGTGTCCAGTTTGAGGGGTTAATGGAGTTAATAGGTGTCCAGTTGTAGAGTCAGTGGGGATAATGGGTGTCCAGTTGTTAATGGGTGTTCGGTTATGGGAACAGTGGAGTTAATAATGTCCGGTTATGGGGCTAATTAGGTTAATATATGTCCGGTTATGGGATTAATGAGGTAAATGCATATCCGATTAGCTGTTGATGAGGCTACTGGGTGTCCGGTTACGGGTTTAATGGTGATAATATGACCAGTTTTAGGGCTAATGGTGTTTATCGATGTTGGATTTTGGTTTGAAAAGTAAATACAGTATGATTAATTCTTTCGCTATTATGGATGCACTTACCTACTTTATTCAAGCCAGCACGAAGTAAATGTATGCTGTTGAGAGAAATGTCAGCAGCCCTATATTAAAGGCTAATCCACACAGTCAGTTTTCAAAGGCTATCTCGATCAACCTTGTTGGTGTTAGGCAGTCAGGTATTTATTCAAGCCAACGTAAGGCAATATTTATTCACCTGTTTGAAAGTTAAGAGGTTGAGGGTTACGTCATTTATCTAATGTGAATTTCATACGTACGCTGGAAAAAATTGACATTTGTAAATCATATACGGTCAATGGACAGAATTTCGCCTACTGTCCTACAACGTCTACTTCGCACTTGGGGCATGCCAATCACTTTCCTCCCTGACGCATCATATCAAAGGGAACCATCATCAGTGAGCTGAGAAACATACCAAGCCTCTCTCAGCATATAGATACTAGCCTGCAAAAGAAATGAGAAGCAGGAGAAGTTCTGTTAACTATGAAAATGTACGAAAACAGAGATCATGTTGATAAGAAAGTTAACTGTAAACAAATGGGGCTATGGAAAAAGGTGGTAGAAGAGCCAAGCATAATTAATTTAGATGGACATTCATCACAATAAAATAGAAAATGTGGGTCAGCGGTGAAAATGTAGGAATAACAAGGGAAAAAACGAAGGTGGGGAAAAACAGACACAGAAACCGAAGGGAAATCTTTTTATCGCGCCGTGTTGGAGGGAAGGATGTATGGGAACAAAAACCGTAATTGCGTATGGAGAAACGCTTCCATAATTCCTGTGTTTACCATTTGGGACGCGACAGGTTGGCGATTCAGTGGTGAAAAAAATCCTCAGCCGGTGGAAATAAGTCCCCGGTGGCTTAGGCGAACGAGGAAAGGAAATCCGGATATATGGGAGGAATGACAATAAAAGATAAGGTTCCGCGGAAAAAGAGGATCCTTAAGGCGGGCAGTGGTTCCTAACTATGGGAAAGAGGGTTAGAAACGACAAATGGAGCTGATGTAGAGGCGCCCTTGGTACTTTTTTGGCGTAAAAAAGTTCGAGATGATTGAATTAAGCGGTGAGGTGGAGAAATAAACATATGGATCTGATGTAGATGCACCCTTGGTAACTTTTTGGAAGAAGTTTGAGACGATCAAGTACTGAAATGAAATAAGCCTGATTTAAAGGTAGCTCCGGATTGTAAGTGGGAGGAAAGTCCAGTTATGACTGAGTTAACTCCTTGAGAACAATGGCGTCCCTTTCATTTTATCCTTGCTATCTCCTGACGGTTTCATTCAGCTTGGGAGAGACTTTTCGAATTACAGAAGTAAGATACACAGTACTCTTATTAATCGCTTCACCACCAGAGGGCTTTCCTGACCTGAATAAAATCGTCTGGTAGCTGCAGGTTTAAACTACAAAAACAGCTTGTTCTAGTGAAGGGGAGAAGTGGCGAAGTGGAGAAGTAAGTGATGTCAATGCTCTACGTTACACATCAGAATCTTCTTGTATTTTTATTTTTTTTTAGCCCTTTCACGCCGAGGACGTCATATCTATTTCATTGTTGTTACTATCAGATGGTGTTGTTCAGCCTAGGGGAGTTTCTTATTAGTGAAGGTGTTGATGAAGCTACATCTTACAAGAATAAAATATAAAAAGCGTCATGATAGCGAAGGGGTTAATATAGGCATTGTTAACATAAGCAGCTTAGGAGAGAAGATTAAGGGGTAATGTCCCAAAACTAATCGCTAAGGAAAAGGAACTACGGAATCTTCTATGCCAATGGGAATACGCATACGTGATGATGATGAGCATACTGGTAATAACTTCTTAAATATATAGCTAACTCTCTCTCTCTCTCTCTCAACCATATCATTCCCTTCCATTAACCCCTATAATCCGAAAATGTATTAGGCTGTTCATTTTTTTTCTTAGTATCCCGACACATTTTATACAACCTGAGACATACATTTCAGACTGGTGGTATTTGATGTGGGCTTTATTAACATCTCTGCTAAGGGGGTCTTATAATGAACGAAAAATAAAGGTAGTAGCAAAAATGAAAGGGAAATGGCGTACTCGGGCTGAAAGGCTTAAGAGATCACCCCGAAACGACAACAGCAACAAAACATCAACAACAAAACAACAACAGTAATGAAAATAATAATGATAATAATAATAATAATAATAATAATTTGGTGGTAGTTAAAACTGGAAAATAAAGACAGCCATGGAAAGTTAGGGGTTAACCTCGCCAGCACGATGGCGCCATTATTTTTATTTCGTTATTTTCTATCTTGACTGTGGCTATCCAAGAGGCGACTCGGTGCACCTGACCAGACTTTACTCGTTAAGGGGGTTACGGGTTACTGAAAGCTCTATCTAACTCCCTTCCGGTCGAAAAGAGTCTCACCTAGGCTGAACAGAATCTGCTGACTGTGAATAGAATGCAGTACAAAGGTTATCGTATCGAAAGGGTTAGTTTATTCTCAACGCTGATTTTTTTTCTCTTGCCACCGTAAGACAAATATTCAGCTAACGAAAAATATGTTGAACTGGGGATTAGTTGCAGTCTTCTTTAATTCCTTTACTTCGTTCCTTAAATAAAATCGACTGGCAGCGGCAAGAATAAAACAAAAATGGTGTCCTGGAAGTGAAGAGCATACTGTAGCCTATAGCCTACCCTCTCACCCCCACCAGTTCGGCACGCCTCAGCGTCGCAGCATACTTGCCATAAGAAATTTCGTAGCACCTCTTCCTCCACTGTTTCATTTGCATATTACACATTTCTATTCTTTTGTACTGTATTGCATCAAACTATTTTGACATTAATATATACCTAAAGGTAAAAAAGAAGTTGTATTATGCATACTAAATCGCCAAGAATGACGTGCTACCACGTTTCCAAACCAAACAGAAAGACGACCCCAGGCCAACCCCACCCATTGTATAGTTTGCCACAACACAACCCTGCTTTCCCAGGTCAGGCCAGGATAAGGGTGGAGGAGAGTGATGTGTGACAGTATGTTAGCTTGATGTTGTCATTCATGATTACTGTATTGTTATGTGTATTTATTTACGTTAGAATGTTACAGTAAAACGAGGAAAAGAGTTAACTAAGTTCAGCATCGACTACTGCTATAACTACCACTACCACTGCTACTACTACTACCGCTATTACTGCCACTACTACTACTACTACTACTACTACAACTAGTAATAATAATAATAATGATGGTGATAATAATAATAATAATAATAATAATAATAATAATAATAATAATAATAGTAATAATAATGATAATGATAATAGTAATAATAATAATAATAATAATAATAATGCTGACAAATTTGTCAGTTAATGTACACACAGACAACCACACACACATACCTTCTGTGGTAAGCATGGCCTCCAAGTTAGCCCGCCTGATGAGCGCCCTGAGTGTGTTGAGCTGTAGTTCCTCCATTAGGCCGGCGAACATCATGTTGGACTCCTGCCCCGACTGCAGCGTATCTGACGCACGCACAGCCCCCCCCACTGGCACGTCCTTCTGGGCCACGGCAGACAGCTTCTCCTGAGGACGACCACCCGATAGTGCTCGACCTTGGGGCTCGTCATCGATTAGAAGAGCAGCATCCACTACCTTTGACAGAGCCTGGGCGGCAGCATCCGAGCTGCCTTTGTCCACCAATAGTATGTCATCATAATCCTCTGTTGCCGAGATCAGGTAAGCCTCATCGTCTCCGGCAGTGACAGGAGGATCATCCACCAGCAGAAGGTCATTAGAGGGCTCTACTACATCCCCCCCAGTGCTGTCGTCCAGGTTGATAAAAAGTGGAGGCTCCGTGGTGGGACTTGACCTTACCCCGGTTGCTGTGGCGGGGGCTTGAGCTGGTGCAGTGTTGACAGCGGGGGATCTCACATCTATAGGCGGTGCCACTGTCGGGGCCCCCACCACTGGTCTCCATTGGGATGTGGGATCTTGGCTGCTTTGCACTACTTCATCCTCATTGAGCAAGTGACCCATGGCCATGGCGGCTGAGAGAGGAGCATTGATCTGGTCTGCATAGCTGCTGCCTGTCGTGCCAGTGGGTCCTGTAGGGAAGGTGTTCTGCAGAGGGCCGCTGCCGGTGTGGCTGTATGAACTTTGTGGCTGGCGGGCAGCCCGGATTCCGCTGCCGGAGCCGATGGGAGCTCGATATCCTGTGGTAGGTGCCACAGGGGAAATGCTACCTCCTGTATCAGCCTGGGGGGACCGATAGGTTGTGGGAGGAGCTTGCTGGCCCCCAGTCTGTCCCCCTGAGCCTGTCTGGGGAGCACTGTATCCTGTGGCAGGAGCTGGGGGAGCACGGGCTGCAGGACCTGATGCTGGTGGGGCTCTGTACCCAGCGGCAGGTGCTGGAGGGGCTCTGAGACCTGTGGAAGCTGGGGGTGCATCATACCCTTTGGATGGGGTTGGCGGAGCGCCATAACTAGAGGAGGGAGCTGACGGTGATGGTGCTGATGGAGCTCCATAGCTCGTGGATGGTGTTGGTGGCGCACCATAGCCAGTGGAGGGAGCCTTTTGTGACACCTCAATAAAACCGCTGCTGCCACCACCACTGTACCCACCACCGCTCCCACTACCGTGGCCTCCGCCATGGCCACCATGTCCTCCACCACTATGGCTGCCACCACCGTGACCACCTCCGCCACCATACCCACCTCCGCCACTACCGCCATGGCCACCTCCACCACTTCCAACATGGCCACCTCCGCCATATCCACCACCACCTCCGTGGCCACCTCCACTACCATATCCACCACCACTGCCACCACCATAGTGCGAGGGAGGCTGGCGGTGGTAACTGGACTGGCCACCTTTTTTGCCTTTGTTGAAAATGTTGCCTGCCTTCCTGAACAAGTCCCCCTTCAGCTGGAACACTTGGCTCTTCAGGTTGCGAAGACCGTCTATGATTGGCGCCTTAAGGTTTCTGAGGCTGGTAAAGGCCTGGTTCTTCAGCCTCTGCAGACTACGTAGTGGGTTTGGCTTTCTTTGTCCGCTGCCATGCCCGTACCCGCCTCCGCCGCTGCCTCTGTACCCACTGCCACTACCGTACCCACCACCACCGCCGCTACCGTACCCACCACGGCTTCGCTTAAATGATGGCCACCTGAAGATATTAAAGTTAATCCCTGAGGCTGCCCCAATTACACACACCAACACCAGTATTACCACCACCCGCATCCTGCACAACTTCACCTCACGGTCACTCGCAGTCAAATCAAACTTCCCCGTGTCCAACCATTATTTCATTGACCCTCACTCCTTTTGCTTATCATAAGTCCAGCATTTAAAGTTTACAGTTTTAGTTTGATACTGTCTGTTTTGGGATTTATGCTGCCAAGTACCCGTTAGTCTAAAAAAAAAATACTCGGTCGAACGCAGAGTAGTTAACCATGAATTTCGTTACTTGTATAATCCAAAAAAATTGAATGATGTGTTATGCCGAGTTTTTATGTCATATCACCCCAGGAAGGTTGAGTCATGTTACTCAGAAATATCAAGTCTTCCTGTCTACTACTTGGAGTCGTGTTAGCCAGGAATGCCAAGTAGTTTTATCTAGAAGTCCTGTACTGATTCGATGGTCTTGTTATCCTGAAAACTTTAGGTACTTTTGAGAGTGAGCCAAATTTGATGTTGCCCCGGAGCGAGCTTGTGTTCAGAGCGATGGAGGACGACGCGTGTGTGTGGCGCCAGGGCGGGTGTGGAAGTGAGTGCGTGAGTGAGTCCTGCGCTGGCGTCTGGCTCATCCCTCCATTCCTACAGCACAAACCAGCAGCCCTCACTTTCTCTTTCCTCCGCCGTAGCGATCGAATCTTCTGCAATGGACTTTCAAGAAGTTAGACCTGCCAGTGAGCTGTGTTTGTTTGTGTATGCGTTTGTCTTACTTCCATGCAAAACACATTCAGAAGCTATTAATTGAGTGCTTCCTCTTACTGCCCTCTATTAATGTTTTCTGGACATCTCAACCAGATTACCAGGTTGTTTGAGGAGGTTGGCTTTTGAATGAGGCCTGTGTGTGTGTGTTTGTGTGTGTGTGTGTGAGAGAGAGAGAGAGAGAGAGAGAGAACATATAAATCATATAAATAATACCGTTCATTGAGTAGCCTGCTTCTCTCTCTTTCTCTCTCTCTCAATTTTTTTTTTATATATATATATATATATATATATATATATATATATATATATATATATATATATATAAACGAATGCGTTTTACTTTATCAGAAAATCAGTTCATAAGATGACAATATAATGGAGTACCGAATAAAAATCACAATTCGTGTCTGATATACAGTAGGCTTAACCAAGCATCACTGTCATCGAAAAAAAAAAAAAAAAAAATACAGACTGTTGATGGAAAATTCTGCTGAAGTAAATTTGAGTTAGCTCCGGATACCATAGCTTGAAGCAATACTTGTACTTGATATTTAAAGGACTCTAAAAGGTTTGGGTTCAGTATAGCAGTCTTCAAGCCTACCGACTTATCTCCCTGTTTGTACAAAGTATAAGGGCTCAATATGTATGACTATTAATGTTACTGCAGTGTTTGCATGAGTTTATTTGACTGTGGGTAAAATGTAGGTGGGATGCGTCACGGAGCCCCAAGTATTCTCCTGTTTAGTGCCCCAGAAAACTTGAATCGCCACTGACATACTTCATTGCGCATTGCCATGATGATTTATGAACATATAATAACATTGCCTTTTCCCCCCATTCGTGTTTTTGTAGTTTGATGTTTGACCCCACATAACCTTGAAAGGGCTTAGATTTAAAAAAAAATTCTAGAGATATTTGCTCAAGAAGCAGTTGTGCCAAATATGATGTGAACCTGTTAAGAAAGTAAGGAATCGCGCCAAATTTAAATGTTTAGGAAAAAAAAAAAAGATGGAAGAAACAGCAGATACTCGTACACAAGTTGTCTATCACTGTGTGAAGTTAAGTATCCTAAATAAATCGAAAAAAAAAAAAAAAGTATTACGAAATCACGTACGCTATGGAAAGCATGATGCATTCTCTCAAATGATTCACTTGGCACTCGTCATTGACTAAAGAAGAAAACAGGAGTTACATTAACAATTCAGTCCATGGTTCTGCTAATAAAGTTTCCTGAGCTAAATCACGTATAAGATAGCCCGTTCTTAACCATATGTTTACCAAACACTTCACAACCAAACTAGACTGTAATAATGAAAAAAAGTTATTTCTGATTGTAACACACTGATACGGTGGCCTCTTCGTCGTAAATACTGGGTAGGATATTTTATCAGTACAGAGCCTGCTTAGAAAATAGCTGTTCCTCCCACGAGTATGGTAAATTAACCGTATGAAGAAGAAATTCACAGACAAATTTGTAATCGATTTCCTGTCATAACTTAGATCTCATTTTGCATGAAGAGGAATGAGAATCAAGAGTCTTCCAGTCTCTCTCTCTCTCTCTCTCTCTCTCTCTCTCGCTCGCTCGCTCGCTCGCGCGCCTCTTGTTTCTCATTAGCCAAGCTTACTGCACTTATAAATTTGTGAACTTTTTTTTGTTGACATGAAGGACACAGAAGGAGAATACAGAAACTTCAAATGCCTTTTTTTTTTCTTTTTCTTTTTTTTCTTTTTTTTTTCGGAATGTATGTAAATTGAGGGAGTTGATACTAAGTATGTTTGTGAATCCATGCCATGACCATGAGTGACTAACACAGACCACAGATGAAACTCCTTGGGTTCCTTAACACTGATGATGGGTGGACATGCAAGCCTTCCAAATGACCACACTCCTACCTACTCTCTCTCTCTCTCTCTCTCTCTCTCTCTCTTTATATATATATATATATATATATATATATATATATATATATATATATATATATATATATATATCAGTCATCATCATCATCATTACCAGCCATCAAAAGTCCACTGCTGAATAAAGGCCTTCCCCTATCTCCTCCACGAATTCCTTGACTGAGCCAATCTCTGCCATTTTTTGCCTGCAAACTTCTCTATCTCATCTTTCCACCTCCTGTCTGGCCTTTTTCTGCCACGCTTACAATTTCTTGGAGTCCAGTCAGTCAGCCTCGTGCTCCATCGGTTGTCTCTTATTCTTACTACGTTACCTGCCCACCTCCATTTCTGTTCTTTTATATTTTTATAATGTCTTTGACTTTAGTCTGCTCTCTCACCCAAGTTGATCTTTTCCTGTCTCTTAAAGCCATTCCCAATACTGACCTTTCCATTGCTCTTTGAGAACGGATTAGTTGATTTTCCATCGATTTTGTCAGTGTCCAGGTCTCAATTGTACGTCACAGCAGGAATTATACATTCGTTGTATAGTTTTCGTTCCATACATAATTGGCAAGCTATTTTTCATGATGTCTCTATGTTTAACGAAAGCTTTCCATCCAGTTGTAATACGTCTTTTTATTTCGCTGTCATAGTCTGTCGTTAGTTTCAGTATTTGTCCCATGTAACTGTACTCCTCGACTTCAAGAAATTTGCTTATTCTGATGCTCTTTGATGTACTTGGATTAAACATTAACTTTACTCCGGTTCATCTTTAGTCCTGCTTTGAGACTTTCTCTGTTCAGGTCATTTAACATTTCTTGCAATGTCTCTGCTGTTTCTGAGATTAGGACAGTGTCATCTGCAAATCTTAAATGGTTTAGCTTTTCTCCATCTATGTTTAATCCTTTGTTTTTCCAGTCTAACTTTTTGAAAATATTTTCTAGGCATCCTGTAAGTATTTTTGGTGATATATTATCTCCCTGACGCACACCCTTCTCAGTCTTAATTTTTTCCGAGTCGTTATGTAATTTAATTGTAGCAGTTCCCTCTATATAAATGTTTTCAAGCAGTTTTACAATGTTCTCATTTACTCCTTGTTTCACGCAATGAATTTATAATTGCTATGTGCTCCACCGAGTCAAAAGCCTTTATGTATTCAACAAAACCTAAGCACAGTGGTTTATAATACTCCGTAGTTTTCTCAGTTAACTGATTCATTGTGTGCAGATGATCAGAAGTCGAATACCCACTTCGGAATCCTTCGTGTTCACGAGGTTAGTTTTCTTTCAAATTTGTTGTTATTCTGTTCGTAAGGACTTTGGTGAAAGAGTTTGTAAATAACGGATGATCAGCTTATCGGTCGATAGTTACTAAGATCATGCGAGTCGCCTTTTTTTGTAAAATAAAATAACTATTGCAAAACACCATGTTTTGGGAATTTTCCTTTTAATCATCATCAGCATTATCATCATCTGGACCTCCTTTCCCACCTTAGGACAGGGTGAGGAGTAGCATCTTCGAGACAGCAAAAGTTTGCCCAGTTCAATGGGCCACGCTTCCATTCACTCATCATTCAAGCCTTCGAAATCCTGGCTTCATCAGATAGGGGAAAAAAAAAAAAAATCAACACGTACTGTAGCTTTACAAATACTTATCTGGTAGAGTCAGTCCGAACGCTGTCAGGTTAAAAAGGGGTGCCATTTCCCAGGTTATGCGTTTCTCCGCACAAAATACATCCATCCAACTCGGTCTCTTGTCAGTCCCTTAGTCCCACCGACTTCCATATCTCTCTTCCTCACACACTTATCCACCATATCCCTCCACCTTCTTCTTGGCCTACCTCGCCTCCTTCCTCCTTCAAATTCGCTCAGATAAACCTTTGTCACCACTCTATTGTCATCCAATCTCTCCACATGACCAAAGCATCTCCGTACACTCTTCGATTCTGGTGTCCACTTACAGACTTCCTCACTCCGCATCTTTCATGTATCACATTATTCCGTATCCTATCCACTCTCTGTACTCCACATACTGTACATTCCTCAGCAGTCCCATCTCTACTGCTCTTACTCCTGACTTTTTCTGGTCTTCCTCACCTTTCCGCAACTGATTCACTCTCATATGCTGTTTTATTTAATCTGTCACTCTCCACTTTCTCGACATGACCAATTTGTTCTGGTCTACCTCTCCACCTTCCATCAATCACTCCACTCTCATATGCTACTTTAGTCAGTCCCTCACTTTCCACCCTCTCCACATGACCATTTTGTTCTTGGTCTACTTATCCTTGTTCTCCCGACCACACCACACTTGTACACTTAGTCAGTGTCTTACATTCCACATGGCCATCTTGTTTTGTCTGCCTTTCCTCCTTCTAACCACCCAGTTCTTATACTTTTTTAGTGTCCTTTCTCTCCACATGACCACACTGGTCTTGATCAACTTTGCCTCCTTCTTTAAACCTCCCTCCTCTCAGTCAGATTCTTACTTTCTATGATCTCTGTCGCACAACATAGATTACCGTTCGCTCTACCTACCACTCTTCTTTCAAGGAAAACGTTTGGTCCAGCAGTGGAGTTCATATGGACTGTTAGGGATTCAGTTACCTTGTCCTTGATCTACTTCTCTTTCTTCCAACAAATTCACTGTCATCTACGATCTCACTCACTCTTCGCTCAACCTGGCCGCCTTCTTGGTCTAGCTCTTTTCATTCCAGCCACTTCACTCCCACGACCTCTTAGCCAGTCTCTCGCTCTCCATTTGCTCCATATAACCAAACCAACTCAAAGTAAGCCATATCAGAATTTATAATCCACGACAATCAACCAATCTGAGGCACTTTTACTCTCACAGCGACACGACAACAAAACCCGTGGAAGAATCGAGCAAGCAGGCACACCCTAAACCCTCTTGTTTTTGCTCAGGGTAATTTGCTGGGTGGGAAGTACAGCATTGTGCTCCAAGGAAGTGTGCTTTAGGAGGAGAGAAGTTTCTTTGTATGTGGGGAACTACTGTGCTTCCTCTTTATTTCCCTTCCTCTGCTTTACTTCCCCAGTCTCCCTTCCCCATCGTCTCCCTGTCTTTATCCTGCCCTTTTCAGCCTTTACCTCCTCTTCATCTTTCATTCTCCTGCGCTGTTCTGCTTCCATTTCATCCAATACCCAAACCCCTTTTCCACTACTCTCTTCCCTCTACCCATTCCTTTCCCAGACCTCCTCTTTCCGTATGCCATATCCCTTCCTGCCTCCTTCTCCACCTCCTATTCGCACCATTTTTCCTACGCTTTTCCCTCTTTCATTCCCACCGATCCACTTGTGCATTCTTCCCCCCTGCAGCTGCAGTTTGTATTGTGTCTTCATGGTTTATGATCTATCCACGCCTTTAACTCCTAGGCGACTCTACAATAACATCGTATTATATTTTATGCTGACTAACTCTCAATGGTTTCATTAAATTTGCGTAGAACCTCGTGATTTAGAGAGTATGGAATCATCACTCATCCCTTCACCACAAAAATACACCTTGTAAACAAAGACCACGATGTATTGAAATAGTTAGACTCTTTCTGCCAGGACTGATTTTATTTTTAACACCAGACGATTTTTATCAGCTTGTGACATGCCTCCCACTAAGTATGGCAACCCCATTTCCTTCGTTAAATCTTTTACTATGAAGACTGCTTTTTAAAATTTCTGTTCATGCTGTCGTCAAATGATTTTATTTAGACCCCTCGCAATGAAGTCGCTGACCTTTCGACAGGAGGGTGAAAAACATCGTTATGTGTCAGCCTGTGCAGCAGAGCGTTACGTCAGTCTGATCACGTCGCCCATTTTGATCAGGCTACCACCAGACGATTTTATTCAGTTTATGAGAGATAGATTGAACTGGAAGAGTTAGGTAGACTTCTTTATCTCTCTCATATATATATATATATATATATATATATATATATATATATATATATATAACGTGAATACGGAGGTGGTAGGTGGTAGGACTCCCTACTTCATCCTTTCCTTCCGGGCTTTTTTTAATTACTCCTCTTTCCTCTTCAGGTGTCTTTTCACTGAGTGACACGCCCAATGATATCCTGTAACCCAGAAAACCATATACAAAACTGGGTGGTAACCATATCACCAGTTTACGGGGTGACGTGGAGCCTGCTATGGTGCCCCTGCAGACTGGGTTGAGAGACATAAGTGCGGCGTCCACCCAGGAACCAAACTTCCACACTAATCCCGGCTCTTCGCCATGGTGAGGTGCTGTCAGCTGCAAGGGAACATTGGTTCACTGCACGGGACAACCCTGTAGGGGCGGTTTCTTTCCTGCTGTTGGTCTGCTCGGCCAGACAGACTGGAGTTGATCAACAACAATAACGTGTATACAGAATACCGAAGTAAAAGATGATCATGACATTGTCACGAATTATAAACTACAACGACGACCACTTACATAAAACTACTGTAGCTACAGAAGACCAGGGAATCAAACAGGTGGATGTTTTGAAGTCCATTGCTAATGTATCGCTAGTGTGTATAGTGTGAGTTTCGAGTTTGTCTCCATGTGTATTCTTTCTTCCTTTCCGTCTTTCATTCTTTCTTAATGCGAATCGATATGACTTTGTTAAAAGTGAACTTGAAATATTAAATTTTCTTCTTCCCGACTCGCTTTGAGGCAGCGCGCGTGATGAAGTTTCTTACAGTACCGTTCAGTGATGAAATTCGGACATTTGCGACCCGGGACTTCACTGGTAAGGTGCTGTGTGGTTCCGATTACAGTCATGCCACCCCAGCTCAGTGTAAGCCATGCCATACCGTGCCGTGGTGGTGGGTGGCAGGGGACGTGAGAGTGGTGATAGGTCCTGTCAACACCCACACACCCATCCCAGCAGCTGGTGTGGCGGATGGCGAGTGAGCAGTGACCAGGAATTATAAAGCATCTTAATCAGTGTTTACGATATACAAATATCCATAATGGTTAATTATCTTTAACAGTCGTTTTGTTTAGCCTTATAATATAGTTTCACATTCACTGTCGTTTGGCGATAAAGTGTTTGGTAGCTGTGTAAGTGAATATAAACAAAAGAATCTTTTGGGCAACTCATGTCCAAGAACATTTGCTCTACTTTTGCTGCAAGTGACCGGAGGATGCATGAGTGAGGATAGAATTATAAATAAACAATCTTATACAGTACACAGCTTAAGCCAAGAAAGTTGATAGATGCAACTATTGCACGTTGCCGGGTGGTGGAGTTGCAAGAGGCCCTACATATGGCTCTTTGCAACATACACACTAACCACGGAGGTATTATATAAGCATAATGGCTTCCTACTTCATTAGTCATATATTCCTCAACACACACTACTCCTTTAGTGCAAATATGTCTTGAATGCACCTGAAGGCAGATATTATCAGGATTTCTAGACTGTTGTTTACATACATGTAATTACCTGTCACAAGAGATAGAGACGGTTACCAATGTCTGCCTGTCCACTGAATACATATGAGCAAATGGAAGGATCATGGTGATTAACTTGCTCTGATGCTGCTACTGACCTCAAGATAAAGTGGCTGATGTGTTGCCAAACAACGAATGGAATAAAAACACAATCATACTTGCAGTAGATATGGAAACATAGTATTTCTGGGTGAGGTGTTAGTCAAATGGAAGAGGAGTGGGAAGAAAGTTCTCCCAACTGAGTAAAATCGTCTGGCGTCAGCTAGAATAAAATTTTTGCGTCTCTAGAAAAGTATTTAAAATGAGTTACACGTAAATTTAATGTTTTGACGTTAAAGGCATTTTTATGAAATATAAAAGTCCCTCTTCCCCTCAGATATCAAATGCGATAACTGCGTAACATAAGCAATAGTACACTTGAGAATATAAACAATAGCTAATCTCTGTCATTAACTACCATGACAATATAATGCACACTGCTTACATAAACCCAGCTCACTGGGAAAGCAGAATGATATGGTGTTATGGCGTCCGGCAACTTATTGCTAGAGAAAAGCGAGTTATTAAGCCTCCAGTGTTTAGCTGTGTGTGCTGTGTTGGTGCTGGTGGGAACTTGGTGGTGGGCGGGGTGACTTGTGGGCGCCTTAAGGGTAAGAGACGGGAAGTAAGGAATTAGAAGGGTAGGGCAGACTAAGGGTGGGTGAAAGGAGGAAGAGGGGCTAAACAGGGAAGCAGGAAGGAAAGGTACATTGGTGGGTGAAAGGGAATGGAAGAATGGAGATGAAATAGGAGGCGTGAATGAGTGGAAGAATTAAAGATATCAGCGTGGGGAAGCAGGGAATTTGGAGTTGAGAGTAGTGTGGGCACTGGATGAAAGGAAAGGGAAACAGCGAGTGAGGTAAGATAGGAGGTGAAAATAAGGCAAGTGGGAGGTTACGGGAGAATGAGGAGTGGGAGATAGGAGAAAGGAGAGCGGCTGAAAGAAGTAATGTAGCAAAATGGATCGGTAATGGATTGACAAAGAAGACATTGAGTCTGAAAGGAATAAAGACAGGGAGCGAGTCTGGAAGGAATAAAGACAGGGAGAGTGATAGAGAGCGGGATATAACACTGGGAGGTAATAAGTAAATGATGGCAACGTGAAAGGACAAAGAATAAAGATATATGTGAGAGTAAGTGAAAGATGAGAAGGTAGGATGGATGAAAATCGGGAGAGACAGAAGGAATGGTCATTTGACAGAAATGGAGAAGCAGGGAGATTTAGAGAGGGAGAAACAGCAAAGGTGAAGGGAGTACAAGAGTCGATGGTGAAAGGGGAAGAGGCATAGAGAGAATAAATGAGCTGATGAAAAGAAGTGAGAGATAGGAAAGGAGACTGGCTAGTCAAAGAAGAGATATATTGAGAATGAAAGCATGGGTGAAAGCAGAAGAGACACAGAGAAAATAAAAAAAGTAAATGTAAAGGACTTGAAAGTATTGAAGAAGAGTCGCTCGTGAAAGAACTATGAAGATAAGAACAAAAACGTAGATGAAAAACGAGGAAACATAGACAGCATAAAAGAACTGCTGAATAGAAGTGAGAGGTAAAGATGAATGTGAGAGAAGAGTAGCAAGGAAGTTATAAGAATAAATGTAAAGAACTGAGCGAAGTAGAAAAAGGAGAGTGAAAGAATATGAGAGGCAGGTAGAATACAAGCTTATAGTTAGAAGTAAGAGACAAGTGTAGGTCAGTGGGTAAGGGAATGAGTGGGAGGAGCCATGAGGAGGAGATGGAGGGGTATACTGAGAGAGGAAGAGAGGCTGGAGGGAGTCTTAGAGAGGAAGGGAGGGAAGCAGGGTGGGTGATGACTGTGTGGGTCAGAGCAGGCTGTCGGTCCTACACATTTTGATCGTGCTCTCAACAAACGAATTTATTCAACGGCGGAGGGACATTTCTAAAAGCAAGGGATAGATATAACCGTCATTAACTCTTTCACTGCCTAGATGTGCCTTCCTAACTGAGGGAAATCATCTGTAGATAGCAAGAATAAAAAGAAATAACATTCTGGTGCTCAGCTGATTTAGAATTAACTGGATTATAATAAATAAGGACGATGCGTAATGTTGAAAGGGTCGTGAAAAAGGAAGTAAATCACTGTGCAAAAAATGTCAGACTTCGAAAGAAAAAAGGACCAAAAAGAAAAAGAAAGTAAGAAAAAAAGTCTACACCAATACATTTACTTCCCAATCCAGTGTAACGAGAAGAGAAGGCAAGAAAAAAAAGTCACCTCTTAAATAACACCAACGTAATCATTTCATAATCCAGCTTAACATTTAAACCAAGGAAGGTAAACTCGGATTGCAGGCCACTCCAGCATCAACACAATCCGCCCAACACTGCACTGACAGAGGTAACAGCGCCTCGGAATGCCACATACAATAGCAGATCGTTCGCATCTCAGGCCGTTCTTGTGCCGCTCTGGTCGCGATGATGCCCTTAGCGGTCGTCCTGGGACAAAAGGTAAGAAGAGTTTGAAAAAAAAAAAAAAAAAGTAGGAGAGGAAGCGCTGTGATACAAACAGACTGGATAACTAAATGCTTCCTGGATAAAAGTCATGTAAACTAAGTTGTTCTCTTGAAGTACCCATGAAATCAAAACTTTCAGGGAGTGACATTCTTTAGCGTACTTTATTTCATAACGTCTATTCCCCCTGTGATTTATTTTGCCTGTTACGATTAAATATCCTCTCGTATATATATATATATATATATATATATATATATATATATAGATATATATCTATATATATATATGTAATTATCATCTCATCTCTCATCAGCAGTTTGAGTATCCACTGCAGGACCGGCCTATCCCGACCGAAGTGGGGACGATACAGCCAATGTATCTCTACCAAGTGGCTTAGGCTGTCTAGTAGAGATTGTGTGTAGGGTGAGAAGTGCTTGTAAGTGTAACTGTAGTGTTGGAGTGGCTTTGGATGTGTGTGTAGTCTGTGAACCAAGTGTAATCGGCCCGCGCAAGCCGACTGGGTGCAAACATACTTTATAGTATGCGACACTGGTTCAACCACAGCACCCTTTGTGTGCGCCAATGCAGTACGTGGCCAAAGCTTATTACCCTGGCGGGGCGCAAACCCTCGTTCTTCAGTGTACGAAAACTCACTCTTTACCACTGTACCACAGATCTTAACAAGGGCTGGTTTGGCTTGGGATGGTATTCTAAGTGGTCTTGGAGATCTCGTAACTCTTTTTTAGCCATCTGTTTTGCACATTACATCTCAGGACCCTCTTGTGTGCTCCGGATTCAAACTGTGTCGGTTTTAAAATTATATGTATGTGACACAAGAGAATGTCAAGGCGTAATGTGCAAAATAAGTCGCTGCAGAAGAGGTGCTACGAAGCCATCTATGCCACCAGGAATATGGCTCTCACCCTCAGCTGAATACAATCGTGTGGCAGTAGCTGGGATGTAATGCCCACTTGTAAATGAGAGGATCAGTAATGAAAGTATTAATACCCTGAGGCTCATGTACTCACTGTCAGCTGAGTAAACTCATTTGGTTTTGGATGAAATACAATATCAGAGTTGTTCCCACCATGAGAGTTAAACCTGAACGTCTACTAAAATGTAAACTGTGGGAGCTCGATTACTTCACCGAAAAATTCTCGACATTTAAATGTGTACACACACACACACACACACACACACACACACACACACACACACACACACACACACACACACACACACACACACACACACACACACACACACACTTGGCCATTGTGACCCTAATTGCCAGTTAAGTTCAGTTCGTGGAAGCTTATATAACCTATGCCATTGCAGGGCGTAAAAAACCTAAGCTGGCTCTGGCACAGACACATTAATACAAAACATAAATTTATCCATCTTTATACCTTTAGCCAGAAGGTGTCATTTTTATTTTATTTTTCCTGCTCCCAGATGGTATATACAGCTTGTAGAACACCCTTGTGGTGAAAAGACTAGTGAATGCTATACCACTTTTTAGTTTTAAAAAATCTCCTAAGCTGAATGACATTGTCAGAAGATGGCAAGATTTAAATAGAAAATAACGTCATCGGATTTAATGGGTTAACAGCGAACGTTTCATAAATGTAGTACGAGGTACTTGATTATGTTACAGAGAACCCCACGAAATTCAAACTCGTATTCCCATAAACACTACAATACAGCACACAAATGATCATCTGTTTAAACCCAAACGCTCTGTAAATGTGCTTCGCAGAAGATGAACCCCAAGGAGACTAAAGGCCACTCCTTAGTTGAGCAACGCGGCTGACGGCACCAAAAATACGATAACTAAGACTTCTGTCGCCGCATAGACGGTAATCTTTTAAGTTAAAGGACTTTGTTTTTTATTGAAATAATGTGGCCACATCCAAGCCTCATTACGAGAGTTTTTCTTTTATTCCTTCAGATAATTGAGATTCACCGCTTGCAACGAAAAAAAATTAAACCAAACGTCACTGTTGGAAAGGGGTGAATATAGAAAGATTTCATCTTACAAAATGAATCCTAAAATCTCACTGACAAAGAAATATAACACATAACCTCTTCTAAACTCTGCGGCGTAGTTGTAGACTGGCAGTGCAGCTCTGTTGGTGTTGTAATTGTGTCCTGTGTATCTGTGGTCAAGCGATGAAGCTCTTAGTGACTGGTGATAATGGGGTGTAGTTGTGTGTATTGGCGGTGTGGCAATGTAAGTGATGTAATTGTTTCCAGCGTAGCGGTGGATTTGTGATGTACGGCAGTTCTGTGTATTTCGGCGGTGTAGCTATGTATACTGAAGCAGGCCCAGTGAGCGAGGAGGGCGGAGGGTGTGTGATGTCAGGGCCGCCTCTCAGTCTCATAAACGGTGCTATTTACGTTATTAAGCCTTATCCCCACCAAGCTGTCAGTTCTCTACTTTATTTCTTCAGTTTTGTGATCTGTTTTCTTATTCTTGCTACAATCAAGTGCTTTTGTACAGCTTAGCACGTACGTCTAGTAGTCAAGGAGTTAATGAAGACAGTGTCTAATTCCTGGAGTTGGAAAAGTCTCTTCAAAGCTGAATACAATCGTCTGGTGGAAACAATAATAGGATGCAAAATGCGTCACCGGTGTGAAGAGGTAAGCCTCTTCAGTAACAAAATGTCTTTTCGATTTTTTTTTTTTTTTTGCTGCCACCTGATGTATTTATTTAACTTGGGAAAAATCGTTCACAGTGAAGGAGGTTGAGATCGTTTGTTACCTCAGCGCTAAAATATACCCTGTGGAGAAAGGTATTGTAGGATCTGTGGTTTCAGTGTAGTCAAGGGTTATTTTAAAATATCCTCCAAGAATGAAAGAGCTAAAGGTGCAAAGAAATGGGCGTGAGAGACAAATAAATGTGTGGGACGAGATATAATTGTTTTGGGGTGGAGAGGGGCTGTGAGAGTAGATCCAGTGAAAGTGGGTGCTGTGGAATTAATGGAGCCTTGCGACAGAGGAAAAAAGACCTCGTCCTTAACTCTCCTCTCAATACACGGTTTCTTTTCTCTCTTAAACAAAATAGTCTGACGTTTGTTGGAATAAAATACTAAATCGTTACCACAGCAGCGAACAAATCTAACTTAAATTAGTCCAAAGCAAGGAAACCCCTAAGCGAGATAGCCTTTGATCCTCTGACTGTCAGGACTCATCTCCGTCGGAAATAATCGTCTGGTATTACCCCAGAATGCGTCCGTGGCGGAGAAAATATTTATTTACTGCCAGGATAATAATCATCTCTCTGCTAAAAGCAAACCGTCTGGTGTAGGCCTAAAAAAAATGCCTTAATGAATCCATAGTAGAGAAAGGGTAACCGTCAGAGAAAACGCAGTGAAATTACTGGGGCTTCAGATAAAGTGGGAGTCATCAAAAGAAGGGGATTTTGTGTGTGTGTGTGTGTGTGTGTGTGTGTGTGTGTGTGTGTGTGTGTGTGTGTGTGTGTGAGATTTAGAGCTTTTCATAGTTGATATAAAGGTAATAGGTTTTGTGAAGGACATAGGTGTGTCTTGAACGTTTCTAGAGCACTAGATGCATGCGCACATATAAGCATGCACAGACACATCCATTCAGACGCAAACACAGGCAAACATGCACAGCCCCATATGCATACACACATATACCCACAGAAAGGAGAACACACACACACACACACACTCACACACACACACACACACTCACACACACACACTTCTAACCAAAGCGTTTCTTCCCACACTGATGAGTAAATTGCGTAGAAAATAATAAATGATGTAGAAAGCATACCACCACAAAGGCTTCTCTCTCTCTCTCTCTCTCTCTCTCTCTCTCCACACACACACACACACACACACACACACACACACACACACACACATTCCCACACCGCCAGTTGTGTAGCTATACTGTATGTCCGCGTTTTATGGGTCGTGTTTCTAGTTACATGGGAGGCTTCGTCGCAACTCTTCCTTAGCAATTTACTCAGCATATCGCACCTAAACATTCTCTTGCCTGTGGTCTGTGTCGTTTTAATAGTGACACAGTTTGCATGAATAACCCATAAGAGTATTTTGAGGTGAAGTGTTAAGGGAGGACTGCTACGAAGCCTCCAGCGCCACATAGAAGATGACCCTGAGTCGCTTTTTCTTTTTTCTTTTCTTTTTTTAAGTTCTTAGTCTCTGTTAGAGAAAGTTTCATCTAAGTCGCCCAGCATTAAAAGTCCTTTCAAAGCAGAGTAAAGATTGAAGGTAGCATAAAAAAACAAAAAAAAAACAGTCACAGTTATATTCACCGTAAACTGAAAGAAAAATTGCGTTTACCCTGTGATGAGGCTACCCTGCGTTTCGTATGTTGTCAGTTAAACCGTATTTCTTTTCTCACGGCCTTAACTTTAAAACATGGTGCAGTATTGAAGAATTTTTAGGTGCCATTCTTTTCTGCCTGAGAGCAGTAAAATTGTCTAAGGTTAAGTGTTTGGTAGTGGAAGAGCTAAAGTGCCATTGCCACCTGTAAAGCTGATTTGTTACGTTTACCCCATTCACAGTACCAGCCATATCAAGAAAGTGATGCTTTAGAACGCACCGTTTGTTTAGAATGAGAGCTGCATTCAGGGCATACAAGTTTTTTCTATGCATGCTTGTGTACGGGTTGGAACATACGAAAATTGTCATGCCAATCATGTGTACTAATAACAGCCTGCATAAAACTGTATTGTAGGCTATATGTATGTGTGTCAGCTGTAAAGCATAATAACGTAAATGCAGCTTTTCACATGTTCTCATAACTAAAATAGAGCGGTATTAAATTAATTATGTCTGAGGTCTGCAACTCACAAAATCTCATGTCAGTCATGTATGCTAATTACATACTGTACTGTACATACTCAGAAATTTGTGCAAGCATGTATGTTAAAATGTACGGTACTTATCGGTGTCGATATGTCTGATGGCACATACAGAAATATGCTCATGTGATTTATGTGTACAAAATGTTGACATATTTAAGAAACGAATACGTATGTGTGTATGTATGTACGGTATGTATACAGGGAGGAAAAAAACGCTCGTCATTCGAGTATACTGAATACTGACATACATAAAATTTTGTATTCAGTATTTGCATATGTATGTATGTATGTATGTGTATATGTATGTATGTATGTGTATATATGTGTTTGTCTGTATGTACAGTATGTACGTGGCTAGAATAAAAAAACCTACATGTCTCCACTCGTGTGCACTTAATAGCGCACTCACACGCAAATAGCTTCAGCCATGCACTCTCATATAATCACCACAGCTGCATGAACACCCCACTGACACACACACACACACACATACACACACACACACACACACACACACACACACACACACACACACACACACACACACACACACACCTGATCCCTGTGTAAGTGCATTCAAGAGCGTGTTCTTCAGTTGATCCGTACAGACGCCAGCCACCGTCGTCTGTGTGTTCTGTGTTCACCACCTGTTTGCTCTCAGCGCACACACACACACACACACACACACACACACACACACACACACACACACACACACACACACACACACACACACACACACACACACACACACACAGCTACTGTAATAACCTCTTTGTTGACGGTGGAAACAAACAAACAAAAATAGCTAAAGAATGGGACACAGACAAGATGATTTTAGCGTAACACGGAAGCAGGAGAGAGAGAGAGAGAGAGAGAGAGAGAGAGAGAGAGAGAGAGAGGCGTTTCATACCATTCATATTAGTGTATTACAGTTCTGATTAATGTTAACACTTACACGATGATACGCCACTCCAAACAATGAGATAAAGATGCTTTGCAGAATTTCGAATATAATCATTATGTTTCCTGTAGTTGTCAGGAAGTCATTTGGAAACAAATTTTTAACACATCCGAAAGGAGCGTTGTCGTCAGAGTGTTAAGGAGCTGATATACACACCCATTTTCATGTTATGGGTAAATATGTAAGTGTATGTTTATCTATGCGTGCAGCTGTAGGCTGTATCAATCGTCAACATTGTAATATTAAGACATCCCGTGTGTTCCAACTTGGCGAAAATACCTAACCTCTTTCATCCCAATTTGTGGCCAAGTGTAGTAAGGCTGGAGAGTCAGTTATACCTGAGAACCTGTGAAACTCATTCCCACCTCATAAGGCTCTTCGATTTTATGCAACTAAGACTTAGGATTCATGATATGAGAGTGGCACAGTTCCTGCAGATTAAAAAAAAGAAACCATAACAGAGGATTCGAACATACTCGTATTCACATCTCCATCTGCTTTAAATATCCTTTCTGATTAATGTTTTGAAAGACTCACTACTTCGTAAGCATATTGGCGAGTAACGGTGTACAGTGCTCGGGTGATTTAGCTGACTCCAGACGATTTTGGCCACCTTAGAGAAATTTTAGCAGACAGAGTTAAGAGCTGTCGTCATTAACCCTTCAGGTCAATGGACACAGTTAAGACATTTCATTTAGGTTACTGTCGGGCAGTTCTGTACAGTTGAGAAATACTAACAGCGAAAGGTTGAAACAGTGCTACATGTGTGTGTGTGTGTGTGTGTGTGTGTGTGTGTGTGTGTGTGTGTGTGTTGATGGTTATATAGTAAAATATAGTTTCATTTTATCTGATTGCTTTTGGCTTCCGTCGTTATTTATTTATTTTTTTTAAGTCAGCACTCTGTACATACCCATCCACAACCCACCAGCCTGGCTAAACACTACCTACATTTGTTTTGTGCTTTATGTATAGACGATTGTTTAGTAAAAGAAAAAAAACAGTTGCAACTAATGTGGAATTGCTTGGCATCTTTCCCACGTCTTTTGTTTACCTCGGTGATATCTACAAATACACAAACAGCCATGCCCTTACACAACCCACCCTGCCTGTCAGCACATTACCCAAGTCAGTCCCCTCAACCACCAGGTCGACTCTTACTTAATCACCCACGTCTTGGTAATTGGCAGTTTGGAGGGGGTGACGTTAATTAGCCTCATGGAGTTGTTGCCTTTCTGTGTGGTGAGGGTGGCCACGACTGCGACGTCTTTCGGCAGGCTAGTGATGCAACTCCGTAGCCCACACGCTTTCTTCGGTTTCTTTACCCCAGCCTAGGAAAGTGTTTACAGGCATATTTACGATCACTTCCGTATCGTAACAATGATTTCTTTTTGCATGAAGGACAAGGCGAATGTTAAGTCTTCCCATGTCTCTCACTTACGAGATAAAAATTGCCCTGAGTTATTCCTAGTGTTCGCAGGAAGGACGAGGAAAGGAGATTAGAAAAGCTTCTCAGATCTCTTGTTACTTCTGCTGAGGACATCTAAGATAAGAGAGGAGGTCAGTCATATTTGTTTGTGAATCATTATCCTATTCGTACACTGAGGGGCCAAAATTTGCCCTCTATTCAGCTGCTTTCCTCCCTGACGCATCACATAGGAGAGAATCGTCTATGGATAGCGTAGCCTATCAAGCCTCCCTCAGCTGCGGAATGTTGGTCGCCCGAGGAAAGTAAGAAGTAAAATACGTTGAATATTAGGAGACCTTTTGTCAGCCTGTAACTAGAACTGAAATGGTGAACTCGACTGCAAATTCGACGGTTGCCTTGTGTACTCTACGGAAAGATTGACCAAAAAAATACAAAATGTCTGCCTTAGTGCCCTACGTGTAGTCGATACACGTTAATGGTAGACTTATTCTCTCTCTCTGCCAAGGCTTTCCGTCATTTTCTCTCTCTTAGATTTTATGAACCCCTCTCCAGTATTATTTTTCTACCATCCCGCTCATTTCATAGGTATATTATTTCTCTATATTCTGCTTTCATGCGCGTTAGTGATGGGGGCTCCAGCTGCGATATCTTGAGCTGAATGGCGTAACTCCGGTAAAAGCACGTTCTGGTGTGTGTGTGTGTGTGTGTGTGTGTGTGTGTGTGTGTGTGTGTGTGTGTGTGTGTGTGTGTGTTAAATAATAATCATATGCGCTATATTTAAGTCAGCCATTTATTTAGGACACTTCAAGTTTACCACAACAGCGACCAAGTAAGTATGCCCTTTTATTATTATTTTCAATAAATTAATCACATCACACTAACGCCTTTTTTATTCTTGTTACCTAAAGACGATTTTATGTAGCTTAGGAGAAGCTGTCTGACCTGGAAAGGGTAGATGAAGGCTTCCATTACCCCTTTAGTAACATTGTCCTCAGTGCAGTACGATTTCTGGCGGTAGCAGGAATAAAAATATAAAAATTACCCTTCCAAGATAATAAATATGAGGCCGATAGGGATCATAGCCACCCCTGCCTTTAACTCAATGGCTACGTAATAGTATTTTATTCCGGCTGCCGTCACATGATTTATTTGGCTCTGACATTTGCCTGCGGATTGAGAACTTTGTATTTATTCCGACTGACGCTTGTCGATGTCACCCCACACAAGAGGATTCGCCGCAGTCAAAGGGTTAATCATCAGTTCTTGCCATTAGTTTTGTCTCAGCGTACTGTTAGTTTTATTTAATCATTTACTTTCTTTTTCTTCTTACTTTTTCCTTTAGTTATCTGTTATGATTTTTCTAGAACCGAAACGTCACTCTTCGCCTCCCATCACTTTCTTTCACTCTCGCTTTCTACTTCACAGCCTCAGTCGTCAGTACTTTCAGTCCACAACCCTTACCCTCAACCTCTGACCTCATACTCTCTCTCTCTCTCTCTCTCTCTCTCTCTCTCTCTCTCTCTCTCTCTCTCTCTCTCTCTCTCTCAAGGTGGCTTTCTAATACCTCTGCCTCATCAGTTGATTTTGCAGTTTACAAGCTAATATTATCGTCTATGTTATTTAATATATATATATATATATATATATATATATATATATATATATATATATCAAAAACAGCTAAACAACATGCAAATGAAGGTTTAATATGCGACGCAAATCAGAAAGAAAGAGGTGCTAGGGAGTCGTCTTAACCGACAAGAACACTGCGCGAATCTCGTGCTTTAGGTGTAGGTGCGTAATTACGTGATCCCTGTTTCAGTAGAATATATGTCACTACTGATTTCCACAAGTTTCTCCAGCAGTCAGCTACGAAACTGTGTTGGATCTGTGGCCCCTTGACCCTGCATGAAAATCCAACATTCGCCTTCAGAAGCATACAAAGTTCCATCTTGTGGATCATTGTCATACACATTATTTTATTTTATTTTTTTTTATCCTGTAGCCTCCTCTGATGTTTGACAAAATATTTACGCTGCCACTGTTATCAGTGCTGTAAGTTTGCATCATATGATTAAAACCTTAAGATGAAAATAGCTGTTCTTGTAACAGATCTCAATTAGCACAGTTGCTGAGGGGTGGTGCCCCCCTTACCGACATCATTAGGGCGCCCCTTGGCCTAATCATGAACAAACTGAGTCATCAGTATTACCAGTTATCTTATATTTATTGATCATAAATAATTTTCAATATACTGATATTTATTTTTACTTTTTTTTTAATTTTGTTTTCTTTGCTTCCAGGCACTGATTTATATACGAATGACCTTCGTTAAAATGTACACAGATAGTCCTATTTACCCACATAAAAAATTATTTAATCGACTAATATTCAGTTCATGCACATTATGGATACGAAATTATATCCTCGTACGCATATAATGTTGTACAGAATATGACTGGTATACTCTTACACACACACACACACACACACACACACACACACACAGAGGGAGGGAGGGGGGTAGGGGGAGAAGACACTGTGACTGATGAGGTGACGGAGACAGAAGGAGGGGGAGGATGGTGAGAGAGGAAAGAGGCGAGGGAGGAAGAGAAAGGAAGGAATGTGTAAGTGGTAAGGGAGGGAGGGGAAGGAAAGTGTGGGTAGTGATGGAGGGAGGAAGGAGAAGGAAAGTGTGGGTGGTGATGGAGGGAGGGAGGGGAAAGAAAGTGTGGGTGGTGATGGAGGGAGGGAGGGGAAGGAAAGTGTGGGTGGTGAGGGAGGGAGGGAGGGGTGGTTTGGAAGACATCTGGCAGGGTGGACTGTCGTATTCTTTATTACACATCAGCATCACTTGTATAAATCAACACCAGTTTCATTAGTAGCATCTTGATTTAATAGGTTTACTCGTGTTTGCTTGTTGTTGTTGTTGTTGGTGGTGGTGGTGGTGTTTATTTTCTTCTTTTCCTGATATAATAATAATGATAATAATAATCGTGTCGCCGTATCGTTTATAAAGGCTCCAACATGCTTGCATGGGTCGGTCTTGGTCACCTAATGGCGGGGCTCCACGCTGCTCGATCTCTGACGGCCTCCCTATTCAGTTTCTTATCCCTGAGGTCACACTCAATGACCTCGTCCCAAGTCTTTTCCGGTCTGCCTCTCGCAACACTACTCCTGACGTTCACACTTCCCACCTTCCGCACCCAACTGTCATCCTCCATCCTCTCCACATGCCCAGACGATCTAAGTCTATCCCTCCTCATCAAATTCACAACACCAATACATTCCAGTCCCATCCTTCCTCTCAACTCTTCAGTCGTAATCCTAGCCCCCCCCCCCACCCTCAGGCCTCGCTTTCAAGGACGCACTACTCATCCATCTAATCATTGTCATATCTGTACGTCTGAGCCTACGAATATCCTCTTCCATTACTACCCAGGTCTCTCTATCATACAACATTACACCTCAAACACATCCAGCATACAAAGATCCCTTAGCACGGAGGGAGAGTCCTCTCGATGTCAGGAGAGGCAACAGCTCTCTGAACTTTCTCCAAGCACTCCTTATCCCAGCCCCACCTCCAGCACATGTCCCCCAAATAACTACACTCTTCTACTCACTCAAGGGACTCTTCAGCAAGATGAATCCTTTCACGCCTAGCAATCTCTACATGCTGTCTCCGACACACCGCACACACAAACTCTGCATTATTCTGAAGTCTACCTCTAATACCACTATTATTATTGTTACTGTCATCATTTTAATTATACATCATCCAGGCCATATTGGCCCTTTTTGTCATGAACGTTGGAGCCCAAGGCTGGGCGCTTCATTCCAGACACTCAATCTGAAGTACAGGTGACCATTCCCTCTTCCTTAAACCGCATGGATACGTCAGACTCAGACATCTAAGCCGGATATAAATGGCTACAGTACTTAACTCTCTACACCACTATGCCTCTATTGGTGAGTTATACAGTGGCCCACCGAACTTACTAAATAGTCTACTGTGTTAAAGGAAACCATTTGTCTTGTCGCAGTCACTTCATGCAGCACTACACTGAGCAAGTGGCTACTGGATGCCCTCGCTTTTATTTATTATTATTATTATTATTAGTATTAGTATTATTATGCTGTTGTTGTTGTGGTGGTGGTTCTTACAGATATCATCATCATCATTGCCCTAAAACCACCACCACACTCCTGCCCTTTATTTCTGGATGTCCGTTTATTGCCTACTTAGAGTAAAATAAAAAATTCCCTGTGTGTATGCTAACAAGACGTAGACAGTAACACAACCAGTCTGCTGTATGTATAAAAGAAAAAACACGCAGAGTATGACATACAGTACATGGTTACCACCTGATAAAAAGCACTGTGAGAGAGGTGGAGGGAGAGGAAGAGGGAGAGGGAGACCGAGGATGGGGGTGAAGGGAGGGGGTGGAAAGGTGTATGACTAAGGAAGGGTTGCCTGATGGCAAAGGACAAGACGATATAGATGTAATTTGTTGGTGGCCACTCCCTCTGGGATAAAGGCGTCCAATAATATTTCTCTTAACATACTTTGACATCGTATGCATTTCTCTCATTTATTTGCCTTAATGACCCAAGTTCGATTCTCTGACAGTTTGTTTCCTCTTTGCCCCTGTTCCATCAGCAGTGCAGTTAGGGGCCTGGATATATAACAGTAAGTATTGCGATTCGGATTCTAGGGGAAGACTGGGACTCAGGAAAGATTAACTGTTTGCCTTAATGACCGTGTATTGGACAGACATCAGTACTAAGCCTCCTTTTTGGTTCTTTACCCTTCATTTTCTCCTCCTCCTCCTCTTCTTCCTCCTCCTCCTCCTCCTCCTCTTCTTCTTCTTCTTCTTCTTCATCACCAGCCTCTGGGGGACTTGTGCAACCTATAAGTACTCTTGCAATGAACATATGGCCACCCCGATAGACATTTGTTTACAGTACATCGCGGGCCCCAGTAGTTTCCTTCCCCGCCCGTGTGTGTGTGTGTGTGTGTGTGTGTGTGTGTGTGTGTGTGTGTGTGTGTGTGTGTGTGTGTGTGTGTGTGAGAGAGAGAGAGAGAGAGAGAGAGAGAGAAAGAGAGATGGACACTGAGGCAGGTCTGAGGGAACCGAAAAATGCTTTTATCTTTATCGTTAACGGTTATTGTTTTTTCCTACCCGGGGACATAGTAGAATTATTGTTATCCATGTATTTCACTTTTGTTTCACAGGTACAAGGTTGGTTGTGGCATTCGAGTTAGTTGCTCCTTTTTTTCTCCGAGATCCTGAGAAGGGGTTGTATTTTAACTGGATTTGGAATCGTAACACCTTTTTCACAGCTATTCATTCTGTCCATTACACTTCCCTGTCGTCTTTAGTGATTTTGGTGCATTGTAGGACCATATTGAAGTGACATAAATAGCCTACAAAGGAATGTTAAGGTGCAAAAATGAGTAGCTAGGGGGGAGGTGCTACAAAGCCTCCCATGGCACCTAGAATATGACCCCAGTACCACCCAGTATCACCAGTTTGTACTTCCTTCCTACGCTCGCTTGGCACAGTGCAGTTCCTTTCCTCGCTGCTCTATCTGTAACGATGTAATATATTTCATTTTCTTTTTCCAGTTTTTCTTTTTCACCATTTAGTCCATTCCAAGTCCACTTCCTACACTCCCCCCCCCCCACCTCCCTGAACAAAAGTATTAATCGGCCTGCGACTTTCTGTATAATCTACCAACACTTTGCCTCAAGTGTTTCGGTTACTCTTTTCAAAATGCTATACAGCAATCTTGTTTTTATATTATTTTATAATTATTTATTTACATAAATATTTATTTATTCATTCATTCATTTATTCATTGTATTAAAGATACCCATCATAATAGCATGATCGGTTTTGTGAATATTTATTGCTGCCTTCAGTCTACAGTTCCATAATACAGTTTTATTTATTTATTGCATGTCTTCATGGATTGTTGATTGAGCATATTACCTGCTGGAAATATCTTTCCGTAGATTATCATATTCAGTTTTATTCTGCTACTCTTCGCCTATCTCACGCTTTGATAGTGAGGGTGTTAAATTACGTTACCGGATTGTGTTACCTCTTCATTACCACAAAGCTGTGGTAAGTAGAAGGAATGATTTGGAAAAATACATCGGACTGAGGGGGTAAAAGAGACTACTAGTTACTTCTCAGTATTAGTAACATTTTTACATTTTTGTTATTAAATCTGTAGTAAATTACATAGAAATTATTTACTTCACTTCAGTTGCAGTGGCTAAAGATGACTTGCCAGTTTCCTCCATTTTACCGTTGCAGCTGTACGGGAAATACAGTACTGTGATATTTTGGAGCACGTTCTAGGTATGACTGGGACTGACAGCATGATCTTCTTCCTAAATAAAATTGGAAGCATGTATTCCTCCGTAACTTAAATAGCAATAGAAAGGCCTGCAGATTCGTCGTAATTTATGTAACTAAATGAAATGAGAGGCTTCCATTGGTGTCAAGGCGTCACAGTTGAAATAATGCCCTGCAGAATCCTTCCCTTTTCACAAAGAATCTCCACTCTTCATTGGAGTGTCGGCCATTCATAGTTCCATTGTTACTCCTTGTCTTCAATCTCCCATTTCGTTATCATCCTTTGAAACTCATTATCTCATCTTGTTCTCGAAAACAAACATCTTTATCATATCTCAGCCCTGGATTGGCGTCTCATGACGCAAGCACTGTGTTAGCTGAGATACAGTACAGTAGCCATTATGCGTTTGACTGTCAATTTTTCCAAGTTAAACAAATTATATCGCGTTAGCCTGAATAAAATAGGCTTGTAAGGCCAAGACAGGGATAGGGCTAAACATTCGATCACCATTCTGCCCTATATTACGCTGTCATATCAGGTTGCCACAATTATATTTTTGTCATTTCCAGACTAGCAGTTTATTCACCGCTCAGCCATATACAGTTATGGTAATTAGTCGTTCTTGATAAAAAGTGTAATTAAAATGGGAGTTGGCAAATTTTTCTTACAGATTCCTGGCTGGTAGTGTTGCGTTCATGTTTGAATTTCGAAGGCTTGAAGACTAAGAGGTGGTGTGGTACAAATCACTTTGCGGGTAGTTTGTTTAGGGCGTGTGGATTTTGGTTTATGTTTAAGTTTCAGAATCCCATCCCATTTATAAATGTGGGAAATAGAAATGGGATAATGATAACAATTATGATGATGGTGATAATGATCATGATGTTGATGTCTGAGAAAGTGCGAGTGTGAGATTGAAAGAGCGTAAGATTTTGTTGCTAATGCTAAATTGGCCGATGGATGGGTGTGTTTGTTTTCATAGACATTGAGGCGCCTGGGCCATGAATCTGAAGGTTAGTGGTCAGCCTAACATTCATAGAAAAAAACACACTTCCTTATACAAACGTACGCACAGATACGTACACGCATTCCGTACATACACACCAAAACAAATACATACCCAGACAAATGAGTAGGCCTACAGACATCCACATATGTGCACAGACGCTCACAGATAAAGACTCACATATACACATACCTGCGTATACGGATACCGATCTCAGTTCTTACACTAACAAATCTGCCCAGTATAGCGTAGAAGTATGAGCAGAAATGCAACACGGTACAAACTCACAGCCCATCCCTTGGTGGGAAAGAGGTCGGGATAATGATGACGATGATGATGATGACAAACTAACATACAAATACACACCCATACAAATACATACCCTACACACTCGCATACTAATACACACGCAGATAAATGAATGCACACACACACACACACACACACACACACACACACACACACACACACACACACAGAGGCAGGACGTGGCCCATAATTGTGGCACTTCCTCCTGTGTGCTGTGACCCCTTCAGGCCCTCACAGTTCCTCTCCCTCCCGTGCCGTGCACCTCAATACGCCCACCCTGCCTTTCATAGTCCTCCTTGCCTCATTCCTTCACAGTTCGACCTGCTTCTCCCACCAGGTCACTGCCCATGCAAAACAGTACACATGCCTATCATATCAGTTTGATCTGGTTTTCGTCACAAGCTCGTGCCTCTCCCAACAGTTCGCCTGCCTCTCCTCACAACCCCCTGCCTCTTCCAACACTTACTGTGCACTTCTTCTCTCAGTTGTCTCTCTTTGTATGCCTTTGCCTTTCTTTCCAAACAACCTTACCTCTCCTTTGTCCAATTCTGTATTCTCGCATGTCATTTCCCATCTTCCTTACGCTTATGCTTCTGTTCACAGTCCCCCAGTATTTCCTCAACGCTCCCTGGCCTCTCCTCGTCACACACCTGTCTGGAATTCATATTTCAGTCTTCATACTGATTTGTACTTGCTTGCCTCTATTCTTTTAGCTCTTAACAACCCCCTTACCTCTCCTCGTCGTGTATTCGGATAAACTCATCTCTCAACAGCATTCACGTAACCCTGCATCTCCTGCTTACACTTAAGCTTCTTCTGGCAATGCCCCATCCTATCCTATAATCGGTCTTTTGCCGTAGCTCATCGCCACACTCTCAAATTGAACTCATCACTGACAACACCCACATGCCCTTGTCCTTTTTCCTCATAGTTATGCTTTTCTTCCTCGCCACCCAATAAGACTGGGCTCATCTCTCACTGAATTTGCTCATTATTCCTTTCACCTGCCTGCGTATCAGTATTACTCCTAAAAAATGAACCTACTAGTGGTTGTCATTTGTGTGTGTTAACAGTGAGAAATATCAGCTGAATCCATGCAACCTGACTATACAGTGATGGTGTATTGTGACGCGGTGCCACGTGAAGAATGTGGTTCATTGCCATTAATTAACTTATGTGACGTAGCTTCAATCTTAATTATTGGCTTAAAAACCATTTGGGATGGTTATGAGAGTGTAAATTTTGAGAAATAACCATAGTCCGTTCAACCTGACAAAACAGCTATAGCTTCTGACGACTTGAAACTATGTTTTGTCGCTTCTGGTAAATCGTTAATTGCTAATGTGGCTTACTCTGCCGTTGAATTAACCCAGAAACATTTCGGAAGAGAACATGTGTTAACATAGTGAGAAGTATTTTTTTTTTCCTTATAAACTGACAGCACAGTGATGACATAACTCTCCTTGAAACTGTGGTCCTAAATAATAAAAGACTTGAAATTCATTCATTTAATTTAAACTGCAGTTGTACCGACTAAAAATTATGTTTTGTGGGATTACGAGAGTGTAAATACTGAAAAATAAAATGAAGACTCGCAAACTGACTAAACAGTGATTTCGTAAATGTTACGTTTGGGAGGATATTCTAAAGCCCAGCAAACTGACTCGTGCAGTAACAGTGATCATTTAGCATTTTATGGGATCATGAAAATGAAAAAATGGGAAACATACTGAGTCCGCGCAAGCTTATGAGGAAGTGATGGTACACTGTCTTGAGTCATTGTTACAAGTGGAAGACGGCTAAAGACTGCATTATCCCCTCATGCAACATAATTTGTAACAACGTTGGGTATATTACATTTTATGGGATTTTGAAGCAGAAAATTACTAATAGCCAATGAATATACGGAAAGCTTAGGACAGACGGTATAGCTCTGATGAACATGTTGAAGTCTTGCACAGTGGCCCTCAAGAACTCCCTCCTGGCCACCTCACTCCCAGGCCACAGTGACCCCCAGGCTCCCGTCAGACCCTCCCGTCAGCAAAAGAAGTTTCCATCCCAGCCCTCGAAACAGCCCCCCTCCCGGCCTGCATCCGAGCCCTCATCCCTGCCCTCAACACAGACCAGGAAGCCCTCACTCCAGCCCTCAACACAGTCCTCACTCCAGCACAAGAAGCTGCCCCAACCCTCAGTACATCCGTCTCCCGAGCATTGCCTAGAGCGTCCTGGAGGCTGTAATGATCAGGTAAGTGCATAAAATTGTTCTGGTTGATCGACGGAACCTTGCTTGTATTTTATAATGAATGAGGCGTTGTATGTAGCAAATAGCATTATGAATGTTTTAAACAGAACTTTGAGTGAGTTGATTTTTCTGTCAATGTACTATGTTTACAAGGAAGTTTGCCGAGCTGAGGGAGCTTCTTTCATTGCAACCGAATTTAATCTTGTTGCGTAACCATACCCTTAGGCAGAAGCTGTGTAGCATGGGTCAGGTGGCATTCTGCAATCTTTCTCTTCAGTTATTTTTAACACTTCTTTAAGTTTTTCATAGTTATATCGTCTACAGTGTATAAAGTACTTGGCCAGTAATAATAAATAATTTGATTATGTAAAATTCCCCTCCTAAAATAATATTGTTGGCCTATTTACTAAACTTTTGACTCCGCGAATGCGCATATTTCTCGCGCAGCATTTCTACCTGTCTGTTCCCTGCTATTATTCTTTATCTTCTTTTTCATGTGGCTAGTCCTGTAAGTACGAAATCTATTTTTTGTAGGTGAGAGATGGCCAGCGCCGTGGAGGTGGTGATGAGAAGCTTGGGTGTGAAAGGCAGGAGGGCGGATGGAGCAGCGAGGACCAGGTACAGCAACTTACTCGTGCACCATAGCCACACATTTGCTTGAGTTTTGTGTAGAATTGACCGTTTATATGTTTATTATTGTCACGCAGCTGCCAAATGCATCCAGGCTAGGTTGTATAACAAAAGCTACTAAACAATTCATAACCAAGCTAGGGTGAATAAAGTGAGAATATACTCCCAGACAAAATTATTTCTGATGATAATTCAGTGATGTGGATAAAGTTTGGTTAACATCCGTAACCGCGTTGATTCCCGGTGTCTTTCTTGTTTTATTCCTGCCATCTCCAGACGAATTTATTCAGCTTAAGAAAGGCTTTTCGAACTGAAGGGCTTAAATAT
>NC_137046.1:40752103-40977103 GCF_032717465.1 Coenobita brevimanus
TCATGGTCTAATGCGCAGCTGAAATGTAGTGCCATGGCCGCTGCTCAGCTTATGTAAGCAACAGCGAAACAGAAACAGCAAACTAATAACAGTGTTCCAAATGCATTACCAGGGTGGTGGTGACGAGTGTGAGGGTTTCAATGTGGCGGCCAGTCACACGCACGCAGCGGAGATATCCGCTCCTTACTATAGAGCTCAGTGACCTCTACAGATACTGACACACAGGGTACGGTCTCAGCCTAAAGAGTGTTCCTGGTTAAAAGTCTTGACCCATGCATTAGTACAACGTGAATGATAGTACGATCGCGTATTCCTGTGGTTATGGTCAAAGTACTTTCACACAGGTTGGAGTTTGAAGTATGGTCTTAATCAAAAGTTCAGTCACAGTCAAAAGTGCATTCGCTTTGAATTATGATCAAAGTTAGTATAGCCAGTTGTATGAGAAAATTGGGAATCACGCTGCATCCAAAATAGAAGACTGAGAAAAATATTCCATAAATCATAATACAAAACTGGTGAAGCAAAAATGTGCGTCACAGAAAGCTAAGTACTTATGAAATATAGGCAGTTTAAAAAAAAATGTAACACAACGAAAAAATACTGAAAAAACTAAACCAAAGAAGAGGGAAATACGGCAAAGAGTTAAATGGAAAAATTGCATTAGAAAATACTATTAAAGATTCTGAAAATAAAAGGCTCCACTATTTCAGAGAGCTGGACATCTCTTATGCCGCACTCATTCACCGTGAACTCTGTGGACTGCTCTCTAAGCATACCAGAGATCTTCTTGCCTCAGCCTCGACCCATTGTACTCAACCAGGTATCTCTACCTCATATGTATATATGTATGCCTCATATATATATATATATATATATATATATATATATATATATATATATATATATATATATATATATATATATATATGGATGAATGTTGTGAGAAGTGCATGATCAAGGATTTAGCACCCCTTTTTAATGTGACAACGTTTGGATTGTCTCTGTCGGATACGTTTATGTGAAGCTACAGAATGGTGGTGCGAGGAAGTAAGTATGGCTGTGGCTGAGAAGAGACGTGCATATGAAGTGTGGCTGCAGAGGAAGGATGAGATGTCATATGAAAGGTATAAGGAGAAGAGGAATAGAGCGAGAAGGGCTGTGCGTGATGCTAAAGTGGCAGCAGATGAGAGGTGGGGTAGGCGGCTGACAGAGAATTTTCAGCAGAATAAGAAAATGTTTTGGAAGGAGGTGAAAAGGGTGCGAAAGGGAGAGTCTGGGAAGGAAGAACGAGTAAAATCAGAGGATGGAAGGATGTTAATTGAGATGGATGCAGTAAGGAAGAGATGGGCAGAGTATTTTGAAAGATTGTTAAATGTAGAGGAGGAAAGGGTGGCTGAGATTGTGGCGGATGGAAGGGTGCAAGGTATAAATGTGTTGGGAGAGTTGAATGATTCCTTGATCACGAAGGAGGAAGTGGAGAAGGCAGTAAAGGAGATGAAAACAGGGAAAGCTGCAGGTATGGATGGGTGTGCTGTGGAATGCCTGAAGGGTGGTGGAGTGACTATTGTTGACTGGTTAGTAAGATTGTTGAATGTGTGCTATGAGAAAGGTATGGTGCCAATTGATTGGGCAAGTGCTTGTGTGGTCCCGTTGTATAAAGGCAAGGGTGATAAGTATGAATGTACTAGCTTTAGGGGTATAAGTCTGTTGAGTGTTGTAGGTAAGGTGTATGGTAGAGTGTTAATTATGAGAGTTAGAGAGGGTACAGAGGGAGTGATTAGTGATGAGCAGTGTGGCTTTAGGAGAGGGAGGGGATGCGTTGATCAGGTGTTTGCTGTGAGACAAGTGTGTGAAAAGTATTTAGCGAAAGGCAAGGATGTGTTTTGGGCATTTATGGATTTAGAGAAAGCGTATGATAGAATTGATAGGGAGGCTTTGTGGACTGTTTTAAGATTGTATGGACTTGATGGTAGGTTACTAAAAGGGGTGAAAAGTTTTTATGTAAATAGTAGAGCGTGTGTAAGAGTGGGAAATGCTGTGAGTGATTGGTTTCCCGTGAGAGTGGGGCTGCGACAGGGATGTGTGATGTCGCCTTGGTTGTTTAATATTTACATGGATGGTGTTGTAAGGGAGGTGAATGCAAGAGTTTTAGGTGGTCTGAGTCTGGTAAATGTTGATGGAGGAGAGTGGAATCTGAAGCAGCTGCTGTTTGCAGATGATACTGCACTGGTGACTGATTCAGAGGAGAGATTGAGACAGTTGGTAGAGGAGTTTGGAAGGGTGTGTGAAAGGAG
This sequence comes from Coenobita brevimanus, assembly GCF_032717465.1. Classification (NCBI taxonomy): domain Eukaryota; kingdom Metazoa; phylum Arthropoda; class Malacostraca; order Decapoda; family Coenobitidae; genus Coenobita; species Coenobita brevimanus. Next base: position 40,754,398 of record NC_137046.1, read on the forward strand.
GAAATTGAAAGTAAATGAGAATAAGAGTAAAGTGATGAAGTGTAGGGGGATGAATATAGTTTTGAATGGTGAGTTGCTTGAGGAGGTAGATTGTTTTAAATATCTAGGGTCACATGTTGCTGTGGATGGAAGAATAGATGCAGAAGTGAAGTTTAGAATAAATGAAGTAGGAAAGGTGCTGGGAGGAATGAAAAAAGTGTTTAAATGTCGTTCGCTTAGAATGGATGTAAAGAGAAGGCTGTATGAGGGTGTTGTGGTACCGACTGCGTTATATGGGGCTGAAACATGGAATATGGGTGTAGCAGAGAGGAAAAGTTTGAATGTAATGGAGATGAGATGTCTGAGGAGTATGTGTGGAGTGACGCGTATGGATCGGGTGCGAAATGATGAAGTGCGAAGGAGAACTGGAGTTGTTCGGGAGATGGCTGGCAGAGTTGAGCAGAGGGTGTTGCAATGGTTTGGGCATATGGAGAGAATGGATAATGAGCGATTGGTGAAAAAGATAACTAGATCTGATGTGAGAGGTGTAAGGCTGAGAGGAAGACCACGAATAGGATGGATGGACAGTGTGAAGAGAGCGCTGGATGCGAGAGGGATGTCTGTTGAGCAAGGAAGAGTGGCTGTGCGTGACAGAAATAAATGGAGAGAAATTGTGAATGAATAAGTGATGACGCAGCCCTGAGGGGATATTCTCCCGCATTTGGTCTGATCAGCTAGTCAGGTCAGGTGCGGGTAAGGGGATGGGTCTGTTATGATGTGGCAGGGGTAAACCAGTTCTGCTGTCGGGCCCTGCTGCGGATGTCATTGATTGCATTGCCCAGTTGACCCTTGTGCGGTGTGGTGCGGTGAGGATCTGTCCGTTCTCCCCTTTGGGGCTAAGATGCGAATGAATGTGTTTGAATGGATGAGTAAATGGAGAGTGAGTCATCCTGTCTCGGCTACCTCCCTTTCCTTGGGGGAAGCAGCCTAGGTATATAGATAGATAGATAGACAGATTGTGGTGGAAGTTTCTGGTGTATCAGATAGAGCCGGGATTCCAGTGACGTGAATGATGAGTAAATGGAAGCGTGGACCATTCGAGTGGGCAGACTTGGGCTGCCTGAACGTTGCTATGGTCGTTACCATTCTAAAGTGGCGGTTTGGGTGGGGCACGAACCTCTGTACAGTGTTGCCACGTTTTCCATATCGCGATGCCCCTCTCTCTCTCTCTCTCTCTCACTCGCCACCAGAGGGCCTGTGTAAACAAACATGTGTTCTGCTCTCCTATTATCTCTGGCGTTTTACGTGGATTTCTGCTACCACTGCCTTACAGCTGTTGCAGGGAGCTACACGAAGGTTCAGTCTTTGCACTCGTTTTATTTGAGTTTACCTCGTGTTGGACTTAGCCTGTAATAATTAAGGGAAATTTGACTCACCTGGCCCAGCCCCTCTGGTCAGTTTTCCCGATTTCTGCGCATGCGCAGTAGCCCTGTTATGTCGTCATGGCAACGTCTCGACTCTCTTGACGTCTCTACCCCACCGTGCCCACTTCCTGCTTCTGTAGGAGAGCGTTATGGAGCCTTCAGGCCCTGTCTCTATTGCAGATATTGAGGCTGACCTGGCGCTCAGTGATGATGATATTTCAGATATTGCTGACCAACACTGGCCACAGTTACCAACTCCTGAGCACCGTGATACGCCTGTCACGGGAGCTGAGGGTTCGTCAGTGTTACCAACACCTGCCTCACAACACCCTGGCACCACTAAGCGCCCCATGGTTTATACCTCAGACAGCAACAGTGAACCTTCATCCCCGGCTGCTAAGTCCACCCGACGGAGGGAGTCTAGTGATGCCCTGCAACGTGCACATGATAATGAAGGCTACGTTTCCCACCCTGTGCAGCCCGTAGTTCCCCAACTTGAGGCTATGTCATTAAGCGCCCCTCCTTCTCCAGCGTTTGCTCCTAGGGCTGACTACATTAAGCTGCTGTTCAAGGACAACACATCTGTGGACACCAAGCTTCGCTGGTTATCTGAGGTCAACCGCCACTTTCATCTCGATCGAGACCTGGCTGAGGTTAAAATGGCAGCGATTTCCTCCCGCTTTGTTTATATCTCCCGCCGTCGCTCAGACATTGTTGACAGTGTAATGCGTGGAGATTTTCTGTCTCTTTCCCTCGAAATTCAAGACTCACCAGAACGGCCTCGCAAATTTCCTACATTTCTCCTTACCCGTTACCCTGTCTGCACTGATCCAACACTGGCCAAGGGGCTGCCTGGCATCCACACTGCCCGTCGCTTCTACCAGAACGGCACACCTATTAACCGCCTTGTGATCACCTGGAGCCTTCCTCAGCCACCGCCACCGAGTATTGCCTTCAGCTTCCTCCCTTGCCTGCCTTCCTGTGAGTTTCGCAGGATGAGGGATGAGCAGCCATGGTGTTATAGATGCTGGAACTTTGGTCACATTTCTCGGTACTGTTCAGCACCTGAGCGCTGTGCATTCTGCTCCGAGTCACATGACTCACGGTCTTGCCCCCACCGCACTCCCCCACCGCCTGCTCCTGCCTCTCCCTCAGCCTTGATGCAGCCACTGCCCTCCACTCCCGACACCTCGCTCTGGAAATATCTCTGATGTCACCAACCTGGGGTTAATGTTTGGCATCCTGGCTGCCCACGCCGCTGGGCTACCACCATATCGCCCGCCACACAGGTGGCTGCTCACGCATCGAACTTGCCGCCACCACCAGCTCCACCCCAAAGTGCCATCCCTGATGTTTCAACTTCCACCTCAAGCTCACATCAAGTAAATGAACTCCAGGACGCTGTTGCCGCTCTCAGGACTCGTGTTGCTTCACTCACAGCGCGCTTCGATACAATCGATGAGCACCTAGGTAGTTTGGTAAGCAAACAGGTTGCCTTTGAAGCTACCTTAAATTCCTTGGCTGAAACTCAAAAAGTTGTCATTAATTCCCTTACCAGTCTTACAGAGCAGCTCCAGACCATTGCCTCTCGCCTTGAGACCCTGACTGCCCTCCCTACACAGTCCCCACAACATGGTGCATCACGTGTTGATGCCCGCATCATCACTGCCTCCTCGTCCAGCCGTCGTCATCCTAAAGGTCCTGTTCAATAATCTAGCTAAGCTGCATGTTGTCTCTTGGAATGCCTGTGGTATAACAAATAGGGCCAAACTGACTGCACTCAAGGGTTATGTATTTAGTCACCACCCGGACATCGTTCTCATCCAGGAGGCATTTGTTGGTAATGCTTTGCCCGGGGTGGATGCCCCATCCCTCAGTGGCTACGTGTCTTATGTTCATCAGGTAAGACATGGCCTCATAACCTACATTCACTCCTCCATTCAGCATCGCCTCCTTCCATTTTCTGTGAATGAGAATACCACCTTTCAGCTCTTTGACATTACTGTTGGTGCTGGCACCATACGGCTTTGCAACGTATACGCTGCACCGAACAGGATAGATCCCGCCACTCTTCCAGCTCCCACCATTTGTGGAATGGTTTACATGGGGGATTTCAATGCCCGTCATCCTGCTTTGGGAGATCTTTCTGGCACTGTGAATTGTAATGGGAATCGACTTTTAAAGTACATTCGCCGAAATCAGCTTACACGCTGGGATACTGCTGGTGCTACACATGCTCGAGGTGGTACTCTGGATCATGTACTTACGTGTGGACTTGTACCCTCCCAAGTAAAGTGTGCATCTGTTCCGACACTCTTCTCAGATCACATTGGTCTCAGCATTCATTATTCCCTTCCCTCTGCTCCCTCGCCAGTACACACCCGCACTCGCATTGCAATCCCTCCCAAGTACCGTCCCACATACATCTCATACATGACTAACTTTCTTCCCACATTTAACTTCCACTGTCCTGAACAGTTATACTCCTCACTTGTCAAAGCCACACATGCCTTCTATAACCGATATGTCAGCAAGCCACACATCAGGCATCGTGTTGGTGCCCATAGCTTTACACTGGATAGTAGAATCGTTCAAGCAGAGAGACAGGCAATGGAGGCTGGCCGTGCCTTTATGAGGCAACCAAATCCTGAGACTCTTCACCAGTATCAACTATCAAGAGATGATCTTGTTGCTCTCCAGCTCTGTGTTCAATCTGATTCCTGGCACAGATTCACTGATGGTATTAATCATCAAACAAGCGTGAGTACCATGTGGCACCTCATCAATAAGGTTGTAAGAAAGAAGCCTCCAAGTGTCCTCCACCACAACCCTGTTCAGTACGCACAGGACCTCATCAATGAGTGGTCAGCACAGTCACGAACCGCCACCCTTCCAGTTCATATACGAGATGCTCTCTCCACCCAGGAAAACTATCGTGCACTTCGTCTCGCCGCCGCCTTACTGAGTGTTGATGATGATGATGATGTAGCCATATCTGAGAGCGAGCTGCACCGTGCCCTCACTAGGGGCAGAAATTCAGCTCCTGGTGATGATGGCATCACCCATGCAGTCCTTCGTGTACTCGTAACAGTGCCTGGCAACCCTCTCCTCCGTCTCTACAACCTCGGTTTTAGTCTGGGTTACGTGCCACAAGCCTGGAAGTACGATTGTGCCCATCCCCAAGCCTGGCACCGACAAATTCCAGCCCATCTCCCTCACTTCCTGTTTCTGTAAGGTGTTTGAACGCATTCTTCTCTCACGCCTCATGTCCCGGCTGCATGACAAACTTTCGTCCAGACTTTTCGGCTTCCTGCCCCAACGAGGAACACACCACTGCCTCATGGAGCTCTACACTCGTCTCTCCTCAGATAGTGTTGTGGCCTTCATTGACTTGAAGAGTGCATTCGACGTAGCCAATAGAGACATCATTCTTGATCAGCTTGTTGACTTTGGCATAAAAGGAAACCTTCTTAAATGGATACGTGGCTACCTACGAAACAGAACTTCTCGAGTTTTGTTTAAAGGAGCATTGAGCACTGCCCGAGACTTTGAACTTGGTACTCCACAAGGTGGTGTCCTTAGTCCCTTTTTATTCAATATTCTCATTCATCGCCTTCTGTCCTTACTGCCAGCTGTCGGTGACACCACTATCACTTGCTACGCAGATGATATATGCATTCACTCACGTTCTCCGGACCATTTGCAACGCTTTCTTCACTCCTTTCATGTTTCAGCTTCCTCGTGTGGCCTCATCATCTCCTCGGATAAGAGTAGAATCTTCTCCTCCCGTCCTGCATGGAATCTGCCAGAATTCACTATGGGGAATGATGTCATACCTCTCTGCACGCAGTATCTCTATTTGGGAGCACCAGTGCGGATTACACCTTCCATCCCAGCACGACAGCGGGTGCATCCCGTTGTTCAAGATCTGTTGGTCCGACTGCAGCGGCGCCTGACTCCTTTAAAGTGGCTGACCAATTATTCTACTGGAGTATCTATCCCAGTCGCCAGGACCATATACATTGCATTCCTCCGCTCGGTGGTAGATTATCTTTCCCCAGCATTATGTCAGCTCTCCAGAACAGCTTTAAGACCTCTTGAAATCTTCCAGAATCAAGCAATGAGACTCATCCTGGGCTGCCCTGACCTCACCAGAATTGTCAATATGCAGCACGAGCTCAATCTCCCACCATTCGTTGATAGAATATATTCCAATGTCACCTATTTTAGCATTAAATGTCTGTACTCTCCTCATCTTTCTCCCCACTACTCTCATACTATTAGGACTTCTCTGGATCCAGCGGCGCCTCGACCTCTGCTACGCCAAGGTGGACGCAATCTGGTCAGTACCATAAGTTCCAATATTCAGAGTCTTAATGTTGACATCGTAGAAGAGGACGTGGACAATGGCCTTGCACCCTGGAGGATTCCTGTGCCAGCAGTCTCCTACACTCCAGCCTCTAAGACTGATCTGCCTCAGCTTCAACAACAACGTGCACTGGAAACCATCGCCAGCCTATCATCATCCCTCAGTTTGGCCCACCATCTCTATACTGACGGCTCCCTGCAGAGAGATGGCAGGGCAGGATGTGCTGTTTTCTCCCCCACCTTAGAGCCCCCGCAAGAGGGCTGGTCGGGTCGCCGCCTCCCAAATTCATCAAGTTCTACATATTGTGAACTACATGGACTTCTGGATGCTGTCACTTTGCTTACACAGACTAGGAATAACGGCTTGATCATTTGTGACTCACAGCCAGCTCTCCGGGCCCTCACGTCTCACAAGCCAGCATATCAACGTCTAGTCACACAAATCCTTCGGCTACTAGCCATGGCTGATGCCAGCTCACTAATGGTGCACTTTTTATGGATTCCCTCTCACATCCATCTCCTGGCCAATGACACTGCTGACCGACTTGTGAAGGCTGCTTGCGATCTACATCTGCCAGATGCTGCTACTTCCACTGCATCCCTTCTGTGCTGCAAGAAGATGGTACAGCAGGCTGCCCGCTCCCCCACCCGCCATCGTAGCAATGCTGAGAGGGCCACGAGTGTATCAATACAGCATTATGATCACTTTCTCACTCATCCACACAGGTATCGTCGCAGTGGTCTTATGGTTCGCCGCTGTAATGTGGTATGTGCACGTCTCCGACTGGGCTGGCGACCAGTTTGGCAGGTGGCAGGGCAGGAAGACGCACCTCACTTCACCTCCTGTAGGCTGTGTGACGCACCCAATGCCAACACCCTGGACCATTATTGCCTGCACTGTCCACATGTTGTTAACTTATTACCACAAAGACTCACATTGATTGACACTTGTAAACTGCTGTTAACAGATAATGACTTGCTAGATGTTATTCTTATGTGTCATCCTCACTTTGGTGGATTTTGATTTCATGATGACTACAGTACATAGCGTGTCCTACGTGGCACGAGTCCCATGTACTATCATTGTTAACTAATTGTACTTTATGTCTGCCACCTTCGGGTGTAATAAATTAATCAAAACAAACAAAAAAAATCTCTCTCTCTCTCTCTCCTTGGGGGATGTGCATCACCCTAGGGAATTTTGTTTCTTTTATGTCTTATAAACTTGTGCTTTCTTTTCTTTATTTTGTTTTTTACTATATTATTGTTTTACATATGACGCCAGATGACCTCGGTGTTACGGCGCCTTTTCATTCAATCATTCTCTCCCTCCTTCCTTCCCTCCCTTCATCTTTCCCTCAGTTTGACAATGCACTCAACACTGCCCCTTGCCTGCCTTCTCTCTCTCTCTCTCTCTCTCTCTCTCTCCTTGGGGAGATGTGCGTCACCCTTGGGAATTTTGTTTCTTTTATGAGTGACTTATAAACTTGTGCTTTCATTTCTTTATTTTGTTTTTATTATATCTAATTATGTTTTAAAATATTATTGTTTTACATATGGCGCCAGATGACCTCGTTGTTGTGGCGCCATGATTTGTTTTCATTCAATCACTCTCTCTCTCCTTCCTTCCCTCCCTTCCTCCATCTCTCACTAAGCTGCACTCAACACTGCCCCTGGTCTGCCTTCCCCCCCCCCTCTCTCTCTCTCTCTCTCTCGTCTGTGGTATTTTAGGATACATTTTGGTTATTTTCTTTTACGTTATAATGTACATATTGTAAATTTGACTTTATTTCCACACCACCCAGGAGGTTAAAGTCTTGGCGCTTTTTTTTTAAGAGGTGTCCCCAAACAGGCCTATTCCTCTATCCCTCACAGATGACCAGGTGGGACTGGGTGTGTGTGTGTTGCCGCTCACGAGGGTTTAATGTATATATTTTTTTTTACTAAGAATCTGGTATATTTTTGCTTATAATCCTGCATATTATAATCATAATTGTGACATTATTACCAACCCCAGAAATACGGTAACAGCCAATAAAAGTGACTACTTTTTTTTAAGAACTGTAAAATAATTATGCCACGTTTCTGTATTGCCGTATAAATATTTTACGCATAATCGGTTTACTGTTCTTTCATATATTATAATACACACGTTACCATTATATTCTTATGTGTTTATCTTATTGTGATGCCTATTACATATATCTGAGCCGTTCACATAGCGGGTATGGAACACGTGGCACCACTGTACAGAGGTTCGTGCCCCACCCAAACCGCCACTTAAGATTGGTACCACCATACAGTGTTGCCAGATCTACCGAAATATCATGAGATCTACTGAATTTCTGATGGATCTCAAGAAATACCGAATTATTGCTCTAATCTACTGAATTTTGAAAGGTTCTCCAGAAAATCCACAAAAATTATGCTTCCCGGCAGTTGAAAATCCATAAATGCTAAATATGAGAGAGAGAGAGAGAGAGAGAGAGAGAGAGAGAGAGTGTGGGAGAGGGAGGGAGGGAGGCCCAGGGGAGGGGTGAGGGAGGACTGGATGGCCGGTGTAGCGTTATGATCTGTCCCCCTGTCCGCCCCCTACGGCGCATGCGCGGAAGTTGCCAGAGGCCGCCACAAAAAAGCCATTTGTCCTCTGATCTCTGTAGGGGTAACATGATCGGAGCCTCTCGCCCTTTGTTAACAAACGGCAAATGGTCATTCCGGCTTCTCTTATCATTCGTCTCAAAGCTTTCTCGGGTAGTTTCCGCCCTTAAATTAAATTAGGTTAGGCGGAAAGCGGTAAAAATTCGAATTTCTAAGGTATGAATGAGTTAGGTTGGATAAACATAGTTATAATTAATCATCTGGGGACGAGTTATCTAATCTGTTAGGCGTGAGGATTGCCTTAGCTTTGTATCTTTACAGGAATGAGTCAAGCTCGTACTGTCCCGTGTATTAAACCATTTTTATCATACATATCCTTGAAATTATAAATAGTTTTGGCACACACTACCTCATTCTGTTGTGCATTCCACTGATCAATTGTCCTATTAGGGAAACTGAACTTCCTTACATCTTTATCACCTCTCTTCTTATGCTGTATTGTGCAATGTCCTCTTGCTGATGCTTCACACATATGATATATATTCATTTATGTCTATTTTCTGTTCCCCTGATATGCATTTATATAGCATAATCATGTCTCCTCCTCCTCTCCTGCAGCATTGGTAAATTCAATCTTTCCAGTCTTTCTCAGTAACTTAAATCCCTTAAGCTTGGTACCCATCTTGTAGTGGCACGTTGTACTTTTTCAATCTTATCTGTGTTTTTTGAGATGAGGATTCCAGACTACTGTGATGCATACTCCAGAGTTGGTCTGATGAATGATATTATCTTCCTCAGCATATCTTCATTTATATATGTGAATGCTATTCTCATATTAGCAAGCAATGTATACATGTTTCGTACCTTCTCACTGATGTGATCATCAGGAGATAGTCTGTTACTGATAATTACTCCTAGGTCCTTCTCCTTTTCTGATATGTGTAGGGTTGATCTTCCTAACTTATAATACCAATCTGGTCTTTTCTCACTTTTACCAAATGTTATTACATGACACTTATCCACATTAAATTCCATTTGCCATTTATTGCTCCATTCATGAAGCTTGTTCAATTCCTCTTGCAGCTCTTTCCAAGAATCAATGTTAGTAATTTTCTTTTGAATTTTTGCATCATCTGCAAACATATTTAGAAAGCTTCCTCTCTGCGTTATATATTCACTTTAATACTCACCCAACCCCTTTTAAATGCCATAGAGTCAATAAGTGGCTTTTCCTTTTCCTTTTTTCTTAAAATCTAAATAGATAACTGTCCACCCATCCTTCTCTTTTCTGTAGTGTTTCTCTAACTTTGTCATAATTGCTTAGAAGATTAGTAACACATGATTTTCCCTTCCTAAAACCGAACTGCCTCTCTTTTATCATACCATGTTCTAGATGTTTTACAACACTGGTCAGTGATACTGGTCTGTAGCTGAGTAGTTCTCACTGTGTTAAATTTGACTAGTGTACAGGTATTTGTAGACCTCACAGGTGGTTAAGAGGGATGAGTAAAGGACTCATGAATGGAATGGAATGAAATGGAATGGAATAATTAAAAAAAAAAAAAAAAAAGTGAGCACAAGCCACTCAATGACTAAGTTTCCCCCGGCGGAGGGGGGGAGGGATAGAATACCTCCTCAGTATCCCTGCTTGTCGTAAAAACCGTCTAAAAAGGGCACTTTAATCTTCATCCTTCCTCTTTTCCCCCTCTGCTTCTTGTACTTTATCTGTCCCACCTCTCTGCCTTATATTTTCACTTTAATACCCACCCAACTCCTATTGTAGTGCCATATAGTCATTGAGTGGCTTGGTGCTCACTTTCCTTTTTTTTTTTTTTTTTTTTTTTAATAATCCATTCCATTCAATGACTAAGTTATATGGCACTAACTTGGGTGGGTATTGAAAATATATGGCAGAGAGGTGGAACAGATAAAGTACAAGAAGCAGAGGGGGAAAAGAGGAAGGATTTTTAGTGGGCTTTTACGACAAACAGGGATACTGAGGAAGTATTCTATCCCCCCCCTCCCCGAGGGGAAAAGATTCGTGAGATAACCGTGACTGGGAGCTGGCTTAGTTTCCATTGATAGTACCCCTCTGGGGAGGGGGGACAGAATACTTCCAAAGTATCCCTGCTTGTGGCAAAAGGGGCACTTTAATCTTCATCCTTCCCCTCTTCCCACTCTGCTCCTGTACTTTATCTGTCTTACCTGTCTGCCTTACATTTTCACTTTAATACCCACCAAACCCTCTTCCATTATAGTGCCATGTAGTCATTGTTATAGCTTAGTACTGGCGCTTATTATTCACCTCCTCTTGTACTTCATGTGTCTTATCTCTCAGCCTTATATTTTCACTTTAATAACCACCCAACCCCCTTCCACCTCAGTGCCATATTTTCATTGGCTTGGTGCTAACTTTTGCTTTTTTTTTTTTTTTTTTTTAATTACTGTGTTCAGTGCATTTCTACTGATAGTACAGTATATAAATATATCCTGAGCTACTGGACACGACAAGGTTTATGTTACTGCACATGTGTGCAGATTTAAATAAACGATTGGTATTAAAATATGCCAATCAGTGATGTGTAGTAATGTACCCAATGTGCTGAATAACCTAACTTAGGATTTTTTTTTTTTCCCATAACAACTAGTATCTGAAGTGATCTCAGTAACGTAACTGATAAGGGGTTTTACTTTATCCTTATCCATTGAATCAGTAGCAGTGCTGTAACAGTGTGAACAGGAAACTTCACTAAGCATACCCTACTGGAGTGCATACTGTTTTCATAGTATTTGGAGTTAAAAGTACTTTTCCATAAATGAAATTTAGAGGCTAATTTTTATTTCACATTGACTGAACTTGAACTATACTGGACTAGCCTAACACTCTTATGTGAGATTTCTCAAAACTAAAGGGAGATGTAAGATTTCTCAAACTAAAGGGATTGGATTGGATAAATGGAAAAAAAAGGAAAAGAAAAAGCCACTTATTGACTCTATGGCATTTAAAAGGGGTTGGGTGAGTATTAAAGTGAATATATAACGCAGAGAGGAAGCTTTCTAAATATGTTTGCAGATGATGCAAAAATTCAAAAGAAAATTACTAACATAGATTCTTGCAAAGAGCTGCAAGAGGAATTGAACAAGCTTCATGAATGGAGCAATAAATGGCAAATGGAATTTAATGTGGATAAGTGTCATGTAATAACATTTGGTAAAAGTGAGAAAAGACCAGATTGGTATTATAAGTTAGGAAGATCAACCCTACACATATCAGAAAAGGAGAAGGACCTAGGAGTAATTATCAGTAACAGACTATCTCCTGATGATCACATCAGTGAGAAGGTACGAAACATGTATACATTGCTTGCTAATATGAGAATAGCATTCACATATATAAATGAAGATATGCTGAGGAAGATAATATCATTCATCAGACCAACTCTGGAGTATGCATCACAGTAGTCTGGAATCCTCATCTCAAAAAACACAGATAAGATTGAAAAAGTACAACGTGCCACTACAAGATGGGTACCAAGCTTAAGGGATTTAAGTTACTGAGAAAGACTGGAAAGATTGAATTTACCAATGCTGCAGGAGAGGAGGAGGAGACATGATTATGCTATATAAATGCATATCAGGGGAACAGAAAATAGACATAAATGAATATATATCATATGTGTGAAGCGTCAGCAAGAGGACATTGCACAATACAGCATAAGGAGAGGTGATAAAGATGCAAGGAAGTTCAGTTTCCCTAATAGGACAATTGATCAGTGGAATGCACAACAGAATGAGGTAGTGTGTGCCAAAACTATTTATGATTTCAAGGATATGTATGATAAAAATGGTTTAATACACGGGACAGTACGAGCTTGACTCATTCCTGTAAAGATACAAAGCTAAGGCAATCCTCACGCCTAACAGATTAGATAACTCGTCCCCAGATGATTAATTATAACTATGTTTATCCAACCTAACTCATTCATACCTTAGAAATTCGAATTTTTACCGCTTTCCGCCTAACCTAATTTAATTTAAGGGCGGAAACTACCCGAGAAAGCTTTGAGACGAATGATAAGAGAAGCCGGAATGACCATTTGCCGTTTGTTAACAAAGGGCGAGAGGCTCCGATCATGTTACCCCTACAGAGATCAGAGGACAAATGGCTTTTTTGTGGCGGCCTCTGGCAACTTCCGCGCATGCGCCGTAGGGGGCGGACAGGGGGACAGATCATAACGCTACACCGGTGTTGTGACATTTTCTGTAGTTGTGCCACTGCCGACTGCCACCCGTTCGTATTAAACACGTTGGTGTGTACAGGAAGGTGACAAGACTGAATGCTCGGGGATGAGTTGCAGACAATGAGGAACACACATCCACGAGACCTAATATAATGGCCTAAAGCTCAAAATACTTTGTTGATTTATTTGGATGTTAAGTTTGTAAGGTTTAGTTAGTAATTCTGCCAATATCGAATCCAGCGCTTTTCTATTGCCTTTTATTTGTAAATATAGTGCCTTGACATAACAATATTTGGCAGCCCTGCTTTTCCTAGTCAGTCAGAAATTCGGCACTGCAGTTGGCACTGCCTTAATTTCATTAAATTGATTCCAGAAATATATATCTTAAGTACCAATATAGTGCATATATATACTGGTGTGTGTCTACCGAATTTTTACCTATATCTACTGAATTTTTTGGCAATTTTCTCCTGAAATTTCCTCTGTACCATCTGACAACACTGCCACCATAGTCTTACCCAGCCCTAGGGTGGGAAACGAGGTCCGGTTGATGATGATGATATATATATATATATATATATATATATTTAAGATGAGAGTGAGTGTATATATATATATATATATATATATATATATATATCCATCCATTATCTAGTCCTACATCGCCCCATGAAGAGCATAGGAGCCCGTGGCTAAGCAGTTGGTCCCGACATTTAAGATGAGAGAGTGTGTATATATATATATATATATATATATATATATATATATATATATATATATATATATATATATATATATATATTATGATTTTTTGTGGAAATATAACTATGCATAAAGCAAGTGTTAGATCTGGATTGTTACATGCATAACATACTGAAAGACTAAAACGAGGGTGCCTTCCCGTGAAAAGAAGTGTTTTGGTACGTTTTTAACTGCAGGCAAGCTGTAGCTCACCAATACATGTATTTTGGAAAATGGCGTACTTAAGGGTGACCGCGATGCGATTTTCAGGACGTAACTCGCGAGCCGTAGCCTGAATGCTTTTCTAATCATGAAAAGAAACACCTACGCGCGCGGACGCCTTTGTGTGTGTGTGTGTGTGTGTGTTATGATTGATGAAAAAGAAAGAACAAAATCGATATTTTGCGGTTCGATTTTGCGACTCCTACGAAGGTTAGCAAGACTTTGCGAGTAGTTTTGCATTTGAACAACAAAGGTCTTTCAGTTCATAAGCTTAGAACTGGGTTTTGCGACCTTTCTCGCGCGAATGCCCCATACCCTTTATGACAAGGCGCCAATTTGAACCTGCACCATTCCTATTTATGGAGTGCTACCGCACATTGTGATATCTATCTATCTATCACCTAATTCTTTATTGCCTAGTGAGTATTATGTTGCGACAGGGTTAGGCTACTCATTCCAAACATTAAGGTGAATCTGACCAGTTGCCCTTCCCTGAGCGACATCATGCGAGCATTAAACTTCAGCCGCCTCTTTGGTGCAAAGCTATAGTTACTACATCCAACTCGAGTGCCCTCACCCACTAGACCCAATACATACATACATGGTTAGGTAGAGAGGCTGGTAAGTAGATTGATAAACAAAGTGATTGTAGATGGATAGATGAATAGTAGATGGATGGGTGGACAGATATATAGATAGATGGATAAACAGATAGTTAGACAGGTGCATTTCTCAGAGTCAAACAACGTGACTTCCCCTACAGGAAACCCGGGACTGCCAGGAGAGTGTCCAGCCTTACAGGACTTCAGTGTCGGTTCTCCAATGTGGGCTGTGTACAAGGCACTTGCTCACGTGTACAGGTGAGGGATAACTGTACAGGTAGGGAGTTAATTAGTCACACCTACAGGTGAAGAAATTATCTGGAATGATGTGCAGGTGAAGAGGTTAATTAGGCAGTGCATAAGTGAAGAGGTTTATTAGGGAGGTGAACAAGAGAAGAGGTTAATTAGACAATGTACATGTGAAAAAGATAATTATGCAGGCGTACAGGGGAGGAGATTAATTAGGCAAGCATACAAATGAGGTGGTTAATTAGGCATGTGTGCAAGTGATGGTTAACTAAATGGGTATATCGGTGAAAAGGTTCATTAGGCAGGTGTACAGGTGTCGTGCTTAATTAGGTACGTGTGCAGGTGAGGGGTTTAGGCAGGTGTACAGGTGAGGGAGTTAATAAGGCAGGATACATGTGAGGTAATTAGGCTCGTTTATAGGTGAGGGATGAATTAGGTCGATGTAGCCTACGAGTGAGGGTGTAATTAGACGTGTACAGGTGAGGGGGTTCGTTAGGCAGGTATACAGGTGAGATTATTAAATAGGCAGATATAAAGGTGAGGGATATTGCTTCATTGAGCACAGTGACACCTTTTTTTTATTTAATCTCTTCAACGTGAGGGATATTGCTTCATTGAGCACAGTGACACCTTTTTTTTATTTAATCTCTTCAACGTGAGTTCGTCATATTTATTTCGTTCTTACTACCATCAGACGCTTTTATTCAGTTTAATGGAAACCTTCTGAACTGCATGGGTTATATAACCGCCATTAAACTTTCTTTATTTGAATAAAATCACCTGGAGAAAAAAAATGATACGAATATACTAAATATGCCATGTGATGGAAGGAATTAATCATTCGGGTCCCACATGATTTTAATAAAGATAAATGAAGGGGCTAACAGGGATTTTCGTAGCCCTACACAAAGATGAGTCATTCCTAGGTGAAATATGTGTGCTGGTTTATATATATATATATATATATATATATATATATATAATATATCCATCCATCATCCATTCCTACGTTGCCCCATGAGGAGCGTAGGAGCCCGGGGCTAGGCCAGTTGGTTCTAACATTTAAGATGAGAGTGACCAGCCTCACTCATCCCTGAGTGGCATTATGTGAGCAATAAACCCCAACCACCCCTTGGATATAATATAATATAATAAAATATATATATATATATATATATATATATATATATAGATAGATAGATAGATAGATATATATATATATATATATATATATATATATATATATATATATATATATATATATATATATATATATATATATATATATATATATATATATATATATATATATATATATATTATACAGATAGATAGATGGTTATGTATAGATATAGAAAGGTAGAGAGACAGATAGCAGAACATGACAATATTATAGTGAATGTGTTAAATGGGCAGGTGATGAGTAGTGGCCCGTCAGGTTTACGGATGAGGAGGGTTTAGCAGTCAGGTGAAGGGCATTGGTGGTTAGTGTGGTCTTTTGCGGATTTCTTTATTCTTACCTCTGGATCTGACTCTCCCCATTTACGGAAGTGGGGATAGGGTTACAAAAAAGATTTTTAACGATGATGGTTATGGTTACTGATGTTTATACTGATGGCAAGTGATGATGCTAATGCTGCTAATGCTGGTTCTTGGTGGCAGTCTTGGTGAAGAATGGCGTGAAGGAGAATCAGCCCAGCCACCTGACTACCCTTCGTGCTTCCTAGGTAGTGTGGGTGCCTGGCTTACCCACACCCACCGCCACACCCTCCACTTCCTGCACAATCCCCGCCCCGCCCCACAGTGTCAATCCCGCCCCGCCCATCATCCCGCCCCCAACGGTCTCTCGCGCCCCTCCTCCACAGTCCTGCACCACAGTGACTCAGTTCAGGAGCTCATTCATGCTTTTCAGGAGGTAGGTATTATGTCTCACTGTCCTGTATACATTTAAAAAAAAAAAAGCGCTGTCATAATTATGTGTGCCGTGAATTGCTCAGACAAGAATAAAATTCACATATTGAAGTTGTGTTCATTTGGAGGATAAAGGAGTCATTCTTTAACGTCCCTAATCATACTCTGTCAGTGACTTTCATTATCGGTTTTTCCCCCTGTGGCTCCATGCTCAAATGGATCATTCGTCTTAGAAATATTCATTCATATTCTTCAGCCAGTCATCTTCATAATGGGTCCTCGTATGCAGTTGCACTGATTAAGACAGTTATCCTCACATCGACCTCCTCTGAAACTTCAAGCATTTCAGCGACTACCCCAGAGCAACCGGCTGCCTTGTTATTATTCATATTATGAACTGTTTTGCGCTTGCTCTTAAACAGAGGGAGTGGCCCTAGAACTGATGCTGTTGCATCCAAGCGATACCTGCCTAAATCAAACTCGAACTTCTGCTATAATGTCGCATCCAAAAGCTTCTGATTTTTCGCACTTTCAAATAATTTTCGTGCTGTTCACCAACAATACCTCCATTGGAGAAGAAAGAAACACCGATGTGGGACTAAGTGTGTATTGACGTTTCGCCTCACGGCTTCCTCAGAATACAATTCTGAGGAAGCCATGAGGCGAAACGTCAGTACACACTTAGTCCCACATCGGCATTTCTTTTTTCTTCAATTTGTCAACAAAAAGTAAATCATTACCTCCATTACTACCCGAATTTTACATAACCATCTTAAATATGCCACTTTCATCCCTTGTGATGTTTAGGTTATTCACGGATTGCTCTACGTCGTCACTTTCGGGTCTCTGTATACTTCCTTTCTGGTTTAGATTTAACTTCCAGGTATGGTTCCCTACTGTCACCTTTATTTCAAGACTGACCCGTCTTTTTTTTCTGATGATGATGATGATGATGATGATGATGATGATGATTTATTATTATTATTATTTCATCTGTATCCTTCGACTGCCACAGCACTGTATTTTGTACAGTTGATTTAATGAAATGTCTGTATAGACCACATTTAACGCGAATCAGTCTAACATCGTAAATGATTGCAACTGCAAAATACCAGATGATTCTAGGTTCATCAATGAACTTCATTTCTTAAGGCTGCCATATATATATCCCTTGCTTGACAATTCCTGGCCAGTACTGTTTACATGTGCACATTCACATGATAACAGATTAGTCACCTCGAAACATCACAAGTTATTTTGATCATTAAGGATGTAATTGGATCTCTCCTGCTCGATACTTCTTTGATCAGTTGTACATAGTCCCTATGTCAAGCCATAGACCTGATCCATTGCCTTCAAGATTCCTTGTTTTAACATATTCCACTGTTCCACTGTCTCTTCCACTCTGAACATCTCAGCATTAAACGCATCTTTGACATTCTGAATCCGCAGCGTCCTTACTCTTCTTGATACACAATATACGCTATCTCTGCCCTGTATTTATTCAGTATCGTATCGTAAACAAGCGGCGTCTGCTGGGGGACATTTTCTTCCCTACTGGTCTCTTTTTCACATTTTTAAAATGTTTTTCATTATACTTTATGTTAAACATTTGTACTCGTTTATGCTTATCTATATTCATTATTGTTTTAGTGGTGTATTTACCGTTAGGCATAGGTTACAATCTGTTCCCAGAAGCCTAGCAGTCATCCTCATCTCATCGGATAGCCTTACGTACCTTATGTCACGGTCTGAATGTTAATACCCACAGGACAAATGTCATGCTAGAGCTGTCTTATTCAGGACTGGAGTGAAAGTAATAGCGGGGTTGTTTTTATGACATGTCGGCTGGTTTGTGGAAGGGCAGTTTAGTCTGTTTCAATTAAGTTCAAATTTTCAGTCTGTTCCCTGGCCCACCCTGGGATCAGACATTCTTTTTTTTTTTTTTTTTTTTCCCCCACCAGACAGCAGCCCACTTCTCTACTGCTTGATTACCACCTACCCCCAAGTGTAAATATGTCCACGTAGCTGTCTATATATCTGTGTATGTTCATTTGTGACTCGTTATGCATCTGTGTGTGTCAGGCAGGATGTTGGTGGCAAGAGCTGGACTGGCCCGATGATGAAACGTGTGGTGTAGTGTTGGTCCTACTTCTGCAGCACCTCACCTCCCTTGCTTCAGCCTTCGCCCACACCCACACCCACATCCACACCCCATCCTCTGACTCTGACACAGACACCAGCTCAGCATATTCTACCAGCTCAGATGACTCCGGCACTCAGACAGCCAGACCTCAGCTGGCCTTGTACTTTGATGAAAAGGCGAGTGTAATTTTTATTATTATTATTAATATTATTATTATTATTATTATTATTGTCATTATAAGTCATTATTATTGTCGTTGTTATTATTGTTCTCAGTCTTAGGAAGATGAAAAAGTATAGTTGTCACATTTTATTCACTGTTTTTGCCTGCTTATTAGTACTTACTCTCTCATTTAAAGCCTGTTCCGACTAAATTTATATGAACAGTATTTAAATTTGTGTAAAGATACAGTTTGATCATAAGAAAGGTTCCTCACGCTGGTTCGCCGTGCGTATCATTTGTCAAGTAGAAAAAGCATTTCCATGAACATATTAAGCGCTACAGTTCGTTTAATTTCAGACACGAAATAAATAATTTGACCGATGACAGCTGCGACTGAAGGTTGTAAGCTCAGAGGGGCGAGCAGGTTGGGTAATATTTCTTAGTGTTGGCAGCTGTACAATCTTGACCCATAATTTTCTATCACCTTCCACCTCCACCATTGGCTGGAGGGAAAACGAAGCCATGGTTTCACACCGAATAAAAACCCGTCATCAGTGTTAAGGTGCAGTCCAGAGTTTTCCTGCACTACAGGAGTAACAGTGCCATCAAGAACAGCATTTTGTTTTGTCCAGGAGAGCTTTGAACTGCCATCGTAACACTCGATGATAGGTCTCTTTTTTTATGTGAAAGCTATTATTTTCTTCCTGCCAGTGGTGAGCAAAAACAGTGACTCATGATTTTTTTTTTAAAGCAGATGAACAGGAAAGAAAAACAAATTAACTATGTAGAAAACTAAAGGGGAACTCAATGGAGTGCATCTCTCCGACAGGGGCAACGTGATATCCAAACCACTCTTCATAATGGGTTAGGTTTTCTCATCATTGATTAGACTTTCGCAAAAAGTGTTTTACGGGTCCAGAATCTGTAATACGATCCGGATCGGTCCCAAAAGCTAATCGATTGTTCCTTTGGACATGGGCCTTCTACCCATCAAATTTGGTCCAAATCTCTGTTTTAGTTTTTGAGTTATCCTGCTAACAGACAAACAAACGACGGTGAAAACACACTTTCCTTGTCAGAGAGAAAAATTCATACACCAGGCTACGGCCTGTAATGAAAACTTCACCATAAAGAAATATCAATGCTTCCATAATGCTTGCAGTCTTTATTCTTAGAAATTATTTGTTCTTTCTGACGAGCAGAGTATGTTTTCACCCCTGTTTGTTTGTTTGTTTGTAAGCAGGATTACTCAGATACTAAAAGAGAGATTTTGACCAAATTTGATGGGTAGATCGCCCATGTCCCAGAGAACAATCGATTAACTTTAGGGCCCGATGTTTGTTAGTCCGTTTGTCTGTTAGCAGGATTACTAAAAAGCTAGATGAGAGATATGGACTAAATTTGGTGGGTAGATAGCCCATGTCCAAGGGAACAATCGATTAACTTTGGGATCGGTCCGGATCGAATTAGAGATTCTGGATCCGCAAAACTCTTTTTGCAATCAGTAATGAGAAAACCTAACCCATTATGAAGAGTGGTTTGGAAATTACGTTGCCCTTGTCGGAGAGATGCACTCCACTGAGTGCTCATCAAGTTTGTTGTGTAAACATAAACACAGTAAAAAAAAAAAATCCACAGCAAAACTAAAATGACTAGTCAGTCCTTTGCAGCTGTGCCAGTGTTTGATGGGGGTGTGGTGGGCAGGTGAGTCGGTGGAGCAGGTGGGTGGAATGCTGGATGTGGGCGGGGTGGTGCGGCGGGTGGAGCGGTGTGGGCGGGGAGGGGCGGCCAAGGAACTGGGGGCTACGGTGACGTCACTCCTGGCCAGCGTGAGACAGAACCTTGACGCCCTCATGGACCAGGTCATTGTCGAGGCTGTGGACAAGGTGAGTTGAATTCGTGTGATAAGTTTAGGCCACTCCTCTGTTAGAACACTTATTTTGAGTTTACTCTTGTAACTAGAGGGGCACTCAGTGGAGCTCATCCCTCCGACAAGGGCAACATAATTCCGAATCCAGAATCTGTAATATGGTCCGGATCGATCGTAAAAGTTAATCGATTGTTCCCTGACACATGAGCTATCTACCAGTCTGTTTTGGTCCAAATCTCTGTTTTAGTTTTTAAGTAATTCAGCTAACAGACAAACAAACTAACAAACAAACAGGGGTGAAAACATACTCTCCTTATCGGAGAGCATAAGGGGACTGAATCTGGCTACTCGCTTATCAGAACATTTTCGTTTCAAGCAGCCTTATACCTCCTCTGGGGGACGCGGTAGCACAGTGGTAGCGCGCTGGACTCGTAATCGGGGGATTGCGAGTTCAAGCCTCGCCCGGGCTGCCGTGCCGGGAGTGGTAGCTCGCTCCTGTAACCCTAGCGGGGCTATATAGTCCAATACAGGGCTTAGCTCGGGAAAACTCCATGTCTCCCATGTTATACCTCCTCTATCACAGAACTGGATGTTTACTTGACACATTTTATACTATATATGCCCCGTAAGAAGCAAGAAAACCTTATATCACCCTGTCCGTTGTGTGGTTGGGAAAGAGAATAATGATGGTGTATATCTGTCTGGTATGGTGAAATGATTTACATTTAGAACCACATTTT
This sequence comes from Coenobita brevimanus, assembly GCF_032717465.1. NCBI lineage: Eukaryota > Metazoa > Arthropoda > Malacostraca > Decapoda > Coenobitidae > Coenobita > Coenobita brevimanus. The sequence continues at coordinate 40,775,651 of NC_137046.1, forward strand.
TATAAAACCGAGTTCGGGAATAGAGTGTTATACACTGTTTTAACTGTGTACACTACGTCATTGTTGGCTGTCCTCTGACGTGGCATATTGGTCGGCCACACACAAATCCACCAGAAATTTAACGTTTTCATACACCTTCACCCCTTCAGTGTAAAATACGACCATTAGTGTTCAGTTAACCAGTAGGAACCACAAAACGCACGGTTCGGCAGACTTTGAAAGTTAAGCTGCCATAATTTCCTGGTATCCATAATTAAACTGGGCTCAGTGAGTCTCATTTTTACCCTCCAAGGTCCGTGTGAAACTGCGGAGTGAGGTGAGAGCGGTATGTGCGGCGGAGGGCAAGAGCTGCACGCCACCCCTTCTCTACCTCAACCTACACAACACCCTCGTCAGAATTCAGGACCACCTACAGCAGCCATCCGCGTCTGCCGTCCTATCACTTTTTGACCCCTCTTTATATGTACCTCCATCTCCTTCCATAAGATCTTCCTCCTCCTCCTCTTCATCTGTACCTTCACCTTCCACCTGCCAGTCGTCCTTACCTGTATCTTGTACATCCTATTCATCTGTTCCTTATTTTTCATCCTCCTCGTCAAGGCCTTCATCTTCCTCCACATCTGCTAGAGCGCTGTCTACTGTCTCAAAATTATCGTCTGCCATCTTCAGAGCTTCCCTTTCCTCTTCATCGCACTCCAGATCAACTTTTTATACTGTGTCTCCTTCCAAAACCTCACCTTTATCTTCCTCTTCCTCTCAAAATTCTCCATCTTTTTCCTCTTCTTCCAATACTTCTTACAAATCATTTTCCTCTGGTAGTGCCGCATCCTTTTCCTCCTTTCCCTTTAAATCTGCGTCCTCATTCCATTCTCCCTGTGTCGCGGCCTCTTCATCAGCTCAAAGTCCATTTCCTATGGACCATTGTAATTCCTCAGCTTCTGCTAAAGCTTTTCATTTTCCATCCTTTTCATCTTCCTCCTTCAGTCCCTCCCAGCCCAATCCTTCCTCCTTTTCTCCCTCAGCTCCATCCCTTGCATCTCCTTCCTCTTCCTCTCTCTCTCCTCCCTGCACTGCCACCTGCATTTCTCTCTCCTCTCCTACTATCTCTCTCACCTCATCCTCCATCACTACTCCTGTTACGTCTCCCTCCTCTTCTTCACTAGCCGTTACCTCTTCCTCATATTCTTCTGCCCTAACTCTTCCCTTATCATCATTCCCCACTTCCCCATCATTCTCACCTCCCCCTTCTTACGTCACTTTTCCTTCATCTTCCCTCTCACCTCCCTGTTCTTCCTCTTTCACCCCCTCATCATCCTCACTCTCACCTCCTGCCTCTTCCCCCCTGACTTCACCATTATCATCCCTCAGTTCTCCCTCTTCATCGTCAGTCTCACATCCCTCCTCTTTCTCCCTCCCCCTTTCATCTTCCTCCCCCCCATCCCCCCAGCAGCGCCTCCTTCAGCGGCTGTGGGACGCCCTTGTGCTGGAATTCATGGTTCTTGTCGCCGAGAGTACAGGGGTGAGACTCCCGCTCCATATATACAAACTCTCTTGAGCTTAAACCTTTCCCCTTAAGAATGTACTGAATTTTGTATTTTATTCTTGATACCGTCAGATAATTTTACTCAGCACAGGAAAGTCGTCTTGTATTTAAGTAGCTGTTGAAGGCCTCTAACTCCTCCAGTTCAGATTCCCTTTAAAGCTGAGCAAAATATACTGTATAGTGTGGTGGAAACAAACAAAATCTAAAACTTACGTCACGGGACTGCAGAGCTTCAGTTATGTATAAAATAGCCTGTGTATGCCTTTGTTTTCACTCATAAAGCTATCATATACGTCACAAGAAACAGAAGACTGATGTTCCATATTTAAAAACTCATGAGGTAAAGTTCAGGATTGCTTGTGTATGTTTTGTTTCTGCTCATACAGCTACCAAACCCTTCACGACCTTATTGGAGGGAAAATCAAAATGCACATGTGACAACGACACGATTCCTGATAATAGTACTGTAAACTTCTAAAGGTACTCTTTTAATTTGGAAAATTAGTTAAGATCCTTGATGAATATACAGTTAGGGTTCAGGGCTCAGATTCACCCCTATCGTAACAGTAATCTGATGTTGGAGGCAGGTCATGGAAAGGAACATGCACTATGTTCTCATGGTTCATGGTCTACCTGTTAAAGCAAGTCTTAGTTACAAGGGGGTATATATATATATATATATATATAAAAATATATATATATATATATATATATATATATATATATATTTAATAGATAATGAATGGAGGAAGGAAAAACAAAGGGGGAAAAAAATAAGTCCATATGCCTAAAGGCATCTCCATTCATAAAAAAACCATAACAACTGAACTTGAACTGAAGTGGATCAAATGTTTGTGGGAAACAACTCCCAGGAAGCGAATTCCAGAAAGTAGTAGTTCTGGGGATAAATTAATTTTGATAAGCAGAGGTTCTGCATTGCGGGGGAGAGAGTGTGAATTCATGGGCGCTCCCAGCTGCCCGAGTATTTCGGGAGAAAATGTGAAGGGGAGGAACAATTGAAGCCAGTTCGTCTGAACACTTACGGTAAAAAATATATATATATATATATGATAATTTCTCTCTGGTGCTAAATATTTCTTTTTGTAGGAAGACCAAGAGACGTAGTTATATATTGGATTCTGGTCTCCTTGTCCTTTTACAAATTTCAGTTACAACAGTGAACTAGTAGTAGGTCTGTAAATAATTGTTCAGAACACGATGTAAAAATTAGTTAGCAAATATAATGATCACAAGAATCTTATATTGGCATTTTTAAAAATATTAATAGATTGTATCTCCGTGCGCGTGCGTGCTTGAATGCGCGTTTAGTTGTTTCAGTAATGAACACATGTTGTTGTGCATCACATCTTATATCCATAAACCTCTTCAGTAGAATGACGGTTTTCATATTTCATTTTGGCTGCCTCCTAGTAATATTATTCAATTTGTGAAAGCCTCTCGTTGTATAAGGATTAAAAACTTTCATTGTTGAACATCATCATCATCATCATCGTCATCATAACTCACACAAATTCTAACCTAAGAGATGAAGTGAGGATTTCAATATGTGTTTGCTAAAAAGTAGTGAGAAAACTTCATTTCCTTAATGTACTGGGAAGTACAGTATTTTTTTTTTCTTTTTTTCTGGTGTTTACTGCTGGTCATCTGGTGTGTACTGCTATGGCCGTCTGGTTCTGGTGGTGATGCGTACAGCGGCGCCCCCCAGAGTACTTCAGTGTGGTGGAGGAGGCCCTGGCAGCGGTGTTCTCCATCACCACATTCCCTGGTCGCCTTCACCCCGCTGCCGCTTCCACCCCAGGTATTGTACTCGTACAATTAAAGGTAGCCTACTCTTTAACTGCGTCTGCCCTGCATGTCCATCACTTTCCTCGCTGATCTGTCATATCAAAGAGGAACGCCTAGGGGCAAGAAAACATAGCCTCTCTTAGCTTTTAAAAGTTAGCCTGCAAAGGAAAGTGAGAAACACACGAGGTGAAACGTCAGTCGAAGTTTTGTCCTCTACTGTACCAAACACCTTTTACCTCTAATACTTGCCAGGTTAGTCTTCTTGTGGTAATGCATATAGTTAGCCTATATATATAGTACATTAGAATCCAAGGACATTGATTCACAAACATTTACCCAGTCCCTAGTGGTGTTAAGATTAATATTTTCTCGAAGGACAAAGAGAGGGGAATGAAAATCTCTCCCCTGTCTCCTCTTCTTTATCCAGTAACAAATCTAACATATGAATGAAAAACTATCGTGAACTGGTGAAAATCTCAGCCAAAATATGTTTATCAGATACACAGATAAATGTTTAGGTAGATATATGATGTCTTTGTTGGTTTATGTACGGGCATCTGCAGAACTAACTTTTTTCGCTAATGAAGAAAGATAACCAGCATCAACTCTTCCACATGCTGGCCAAATACGATTTTTGAAGCGTGTGTAGTGAGAGTGGTGCCTGTGCATTGTAGAATGTGCATGTGGCTTTGTTTGTGTGTGTCAGAGTTTGTATGAACTGACACTGTGGTAGTATTTCCTGGGATATGAAAGAACCTACTCACAGGCATCCACCTAAATGTCAGCCACAACGGAGTTTAGAACCTGGATTCGGGGCAAACACTGATCGAGAAGCTGAGACAAATATACAAACATGTTAATAAATATACGGACGGGCAAATAAATAGGCAGACAGACACATGCTCTCAGCTGATCCTAGCTTAACCTTTTCAGTCTGATGACGTATATTTTAAATTTTATTCATGTTTCATTAAGACAGTTTTATTCAACACAGGGAGAACAATAAAGTTGCGAAGGAATTAATCGAGAACGTTTCTAACCTCATCAGTAGACATTTTTTCCAAGTTAATAAAATCATCTGAAGGTCTATCTATCTATCTATATACCTAGGCTGCTTCCCCCAAGGAAAGGGAGGTAGCCGAGACAGGACGACACACTCCCCATTTACTCATCCATTCAAACACATTCATTCGCATCTTAGCCCCAAAGGTAGCAAGAATAAAAAAAAAAAAAAATCATCATATTCAAGGAGTTAACCTGTGATGATATTCCAGGGTATATGTCTGTGGTGGAACAGGCGGGGCAGCAACGAGTGACCACCGTGGCCCTCATCTCACGTTACTACCAGGACCGATATCGCCAGCAAGTCACTGCCGCCCTCATGCCCACCGCACACGTCCTCGTCAGGGTGGGTGACCTCTCCTATATCCTCCTCGGCGTGTAAGGTGTTCGATGAATTGCTGACAGATGCTAGAAATATGTGTAATGGATATAGCTATCCCCCTGATACTGGACATCAATTAGTCGTCATCGTCGTCGTTGTCGTCGTATCTTTCGCATCGTCTACCTTTCGATCTTGTCTCCTCCCAAGTTGTTTCTCGCGATGTCTTTTGATGATTCATTCCACGTGTGTGAGTGCGAAGTGTTACACCATCATCCCCTTTGTACTGTACTCCACACTGGGATAATTAGAGATGTTGTTAGGGGGCGTTTATTAGGGCAGAGATATTGCAAGCGGAGGAGCGTGGTCATGCCCAGATCGTTCCTGCTCAGAAATACCTCTCTCTTTCTCCACTGACATTTGGGGTGTGACCTGATTGACCTGAATCAGCTGTAAACATGTGATGTGTGCATTCTTCATCTGTGCAGACTAAACAGACAAGCTGTGACACTCTTGTCTATCTAACAAGTATTTTACCACATTACTTTCATGGGTATTCCTCTTATATCATCGTCATGGTGGGTGGGTTCTCTTATATCCTGTCATGGTGGATGTGTTCTTTAATATCCGCGTCTGGGTGACTCCTTACACATTGTTGTATGAGTTGGGACAAAAGTATTTCGTCGAGTACATTGACAAATTTTAAGTGCATGAACCTGGACTTTACGGTACCTTAAAAAATCCTAATATGTAATAAATATTTTGGAATCTAAAATATTCCTTCATACTCCTTGCCAAAACACCAATTCATACCACCTTAACTTATTCTGTAATCATAAAAAAGGTTACGATCACTTCTCTGTCATAAATAAGATTTGTTATAGCATGAAGGAACAGGAAAAGAGAGTGCAGAAGTTTCATATCTAAGACACGTTTCCATGAACAAGAAAAGAAGCGTACAGAATATTTCCATGACTCTTGTTCTCTTTCCAAAGCGAGTTATAGTTTGTTCTCTTTTCAAAGCGAGTTATAGTTTGTTCTCTTTTCAAAGCGAGTTATAGTTACGAACTGGTCGTATTTTTATTTGTTGAATACTGGCCCTGGTGCGATGAGGTGAAGGTCATATGAAGCGATGCTAGTGTAGGAAGGTTGCAGGGTTTATGAAAGGCAGGCGTTTTTTTTTTTTTTTTTTTTTTTTTTTTTTTTTTTTTTTTTTTTGGGGGGGGGGGTGGAGATCTTAAAATCATAAATTTGGTGGAATTCGCAAACAAAATTATGATCAGTTCAACTCCATTTTTCTAATCAGTATAACACAAAGGAAGAATTTTCACTTTTCTTTCTTTGTCAATCCCGGGAAAAAATCATCTATCTATCTATCTATCTATCTATAGCCCGATGCCCTAATCCCGCAAAGGGTGGCCGCAGACAAAACGCCTCCAAGTCGCTCTGTCACCACCATTTGACTACCCTCCCCCCAACTCACCCCTCCCTCCCTCATATACCTCTCAACTCCATCCCTCCACCTCATCCTCGGTCTACCTCTCCCTCCCTCCACCTCACCTACATACACCCTCTTAGTCAGTCTTTCATTTTCCATTCTCTTCACATGTCCAAACCACCTCAGTGTATTTCTCCTAATCTTCTCAACCACATCCACATCCACCCCACAGCGTTCCTTCACTTCTACATTCGTCAACCTGTCCCTCCACGTCACTCCACATGCTCCTCTCAAGTAACTCATTTCCACTGCTCTCATTCTTGACTTGTTCCCCTCTTGCAAGGTCCATGCCTCGCTTCCATACGTCAGGGTAGGGATCACAATACTACCATGTAGTGACTTCTTAACTTCCATACTCACCTCCCTATTTCTCATCACTGCTTTCAGTGTACCAACAACTTCCTTCCCTGCTGTACCCTTTCACGCACTTCATCCCCCAAAGTTCCATCCTTACTCATCACACTACCCAAGTACTTGAATGTACTCACATTCTCCATATCCTCGCCATCCAACCTCACTGCACACTCTGTGACTTCATTCCTCTCAAACACCATAACTTTACTTTTGTTTACATTAACTTTCAGATTCCTCCTCCTACACACTGTCCCAAATTCATTCACCAAACCTTGCAACTCCCATTCATCTTCACTCAACAGTACTGTATCATCAGCAAACAGCAACACCGGAAGCTTCCAAATCTCACCCTCATTCATTAGAGCCACCCCCACATCCACTGGCCTACCCTGCACCTCCTTTACAACCCCATCCATGTATATATTAAACAGCCATGGAAACATCACACAACCCTGTTTCAGTCCCACATTGAGATCAAAGAACTCGCTCAGCTCACCATCCACTCGCACCGTAACCCTAGCTCCCTCGTACATACTCTTCACAGCACTCAACAATTTCCCCTCCACTCCATATATTCTTAATACCTTCCACATACCTTGCCTATCTATTCTGTCATAAGCTTTCTCCAGGTCCATGAAGGCAGCATACACTTTCCTTCCCTTCTCTAGATACTTCTCCACTAAACACCTTAGAACAAATATCTGATCTACTTAACGATAATTTGCCTCCAACATTTATATGCTAAGAAGGAAAAAAAGATGCTGAATCTTTCAATGTATTTGTGTTATTGTGAAAACTATTCATAATTACGAAAGTGGACTGATGATAAGTTTCTTTGTGACTCCTGGCCTTGGTGGCATGAGGCGTTATTGGTTATGAAAGAAATAATATTTTTAGAGTAATAAAGGTACTTTTAAGAAATTGGCTAGTAAATTTGTTTCCATACCTCAAATATAAGGGAGAAAAATGTCATGATGATGGTGATGATATTCTTTCTAAATATGTGTCCAGGCCTTCTTCAGTCAGCCGGGGCGTCTGACGGTGCGGATAATGGAGGCGAGAGACATGATCAAGGCGTACGGGCGTGGGTGCAGGCGTGGACACAGTGGCGGGGCATCCAAGTGCTCGCCCCGGTACCAGGTGACGGTTCAGGTGGTACCCAGAGAAGTGTTTCCCTGCGCCTCCCTCCGTCGCACCCCAGCCTCCACACACTGCCCGCCCACCTTCTATGACACATTTGAATTGTGAGTCCCTTTGATATGGTGCTTTCGATCTTATTATTGAAACTGAGAGTGCTAAGGTGCAAGCAGGCCCCTTGTAGTTTACAGTAATTTATGAAACACCTATAATTTCCCCTGTCAACGAAGTTGGAGGAGGTTATGTATTCATCAGTGTTTGTCTGTCTCTTTGCTTGTGTACAAAATATCTCAAAAAGATGTCACCAGATTTCAGTGAAATCTGGTGGGCAGAGGGCCAAGGAAGAGTTCGGTTGACTCTGACGTGGATCCAGATCCGGCGTCAGCAGAAGTATAGGCCTACGCTCTCAGACCCTGTTACAGGGCAGACCTAGACCGTATAATTAACTGATTGGCACTGTAAGACCGAAAAAGCATTCATCTGGCAGGAACGAGAAATTATAGAAATTTATTTATTTTTTTACTGACGGAAGAATTATGGGAGTGTTTTCTCATTGTTACATGTGATAAGCTTGCATCTCACAGTACAGTGTAATTAGCAACGGTACCTAAACTTCAAGTGTGTTCTCTCATGATCAGATGTTTAAGAAATTATCTTTAAAAACTGCTGACTTGTTCACATCTTCACATCCTCTGCTTTGTTGATATTGGCCTTAGTAAAGGTTGAGATATTAATAAGTTACCTAGTCATATGCAATCCACCGTTGCTTATTGATAATTATGTGGAATATCTGAATCCCTGCTACTTTCACCATCTTTTTCCCGCCTTCACACACAACCTACCCACCTTCTGTGACCCATCTGAGTTGTGAGTGACCATTTTGGTATTTAGTACACGGATGTAATATTAAGAGTAGTTACATAGTTACAGTTTTATTAACATAGAAGACGTTCGCTGGCTGAAAGGGTTAATGAATATTATACAAAATTAATATATAAGGGAGAGGTGCTAAGGAGCCTTCTAAGCCTACCAGAAAACGGGCCATAAGATTCTTACAATACTTCCGACTCAGTTTATAATAGTGTCTCTTATTTTGAATGTTTTTCGGGAAACAAAGTGTCTGTGTTGTCCATCTCATGATAAAAGTGCCCCCCCACCCCACCTTGATAAATAATATTTATATATGCATGTACCCCCTCCAGTGTTTCAGTCTTTCATTTAATTTATTATACTGTGCTGAACTGTACCTTATTAAACGATAATAATCGAGAAGCATAATGACTGTTGTCCACCTCTCCGGTGGAATATATTTCCCTACAGCCCTACAGGTGATGGTGGGGTAGAGGGGTACCTGGAGGTGGCTTTGATGGCAGGTGGTTGGGTGGTGGGGGAGGCCTACCTGCCCCTTCCCGCCCTCCCCTACCTTGACTCACCCGCCCTGCAGAACACCACCTTACCCATGTGCCTCCCGGACTTTGATACGGGTGAGTCTTCTTCATGCTATACCTGAATGACTAACTGAAACAAGAAAATAGCAGTAGGCAGATGTGGTACCATTAAGATTGCAATATGGGACGCCATTAAAACGTACAGAAATAAATCGCCTTGGGTTCGAAAAACCTTATAGGGAGTTTCTGACAGACCGAGCTGTTATTAAAAAGCCTGCATCTACAGTGTTCTTAATCGAAATAAACATAGTTTTACTTCAGTCTAGTCATATATTTATACTTACATGACATGAAAAATATTGTTTCTTCGTCATCATCATACCTTGTTTTACTTATCAGAAAATGGGCTGAGTAAGCTCCAGAAGCAGGAAAAGGAAACATATGACAGTGGGAGGGCTATAATTAGATTCCCAAATGAAGAAGGGCCACACCTCCATTCATTCATGGTTCGAGCCTTGCAACACCTGAACAACAAAACTGAAGTGTTGGCGATGAAAATAAACATAGTCTTACCCATATATTGTTTTAGATCAGCCAATTTAGTGTTAGCCTGCATCAGAATTACATGATAATGCGTTGTGGAAACTGAAACAGTATATTTCGACCATTAATGTCAGCTTAGTCATATTTCAACTTTCACTTACAAAGAGTTAACCCCTACCAGTTGAGAAAATCTCTATCTTTCTGTGAATGTGTGTCAAGAAAACAAAAATAAATCATCGGAATGAAGAGGTAGTTGATACGAATAACTTGAACTTCTTCCTTCCCATAACTGAAGATGGAATAGATAGGCTTCCGAACAAGTGAAAAAGAAAAACCCAAAAAGTAGGCGACACAAACCTTCGCGAAGATGGGGCACACCACCATTCATTTCATAATATTTTTTCCATGTTACAGCTGAGTGCTTGTTCTCATTTCTCGCCATTCTTGTGTAAGACGTCGAAGAAACGCGCATAATGTTACGTGTCAGAGTAGACAGTAACTGTTAATGTGATACTGTCGAAAATATCTTTAGTTATTAAGTAAGGAAAATGTGGGGGTAGACGCTATGAGGTGCTTTGCCGCGCAGCTCATCTTCGTAACATATGCCTTTGAGCCTGTGGTGGGTTATTCACCACAGTAGTGCCTCACGACAACAGCAGCACTGGGGCAACGTATCGCACTGGGACGGGATAGCTGGGACGGTTTGGCTTCCAGATCCTCTGGGAGGTGGTGCCACGGCGAAGAGGCGTCCCATCGTCAAAATATTTAATCATTGAAATAGAAGGCCCATATTTCCTTCAGTTATCTTCGCCAGGCTAAGTTTTCTTTGAAACGTAACCTTAAAGAAAATGTAATATATAAGCCTGTAGGCGAGTTACTGCTTTAGTTTTCTCTACTTTTCTTAATCATTTATGAACTTTATCCTTAGTGTACCTTCATCTTCCTGTTGCAAGTTTACTTCATTTAAGATCTGAATGATCTGAAAAGTTCATGGTACAAAATGGTTGTGATTCAATGGATACAGGTCTCAGGAGCACGAACTGTAGGCTAGCCTTCATATCACTTTGATGTGGCCGTAAACTCCAGCTCTTCTCGTAGGCAGTACTTCTGCTAATGGTGCAGGACTCAGTTACAATATAAGTTTACCCAGTGTAGATCTGCCGACTGTGCCGACATTCAAGGCTTTGAGAGATTGGATCGCGAGGGGTACTGCACGTAGATGGTCTGATTTAAGAAGCCAGGTTTGTCAAACCTGAAAATCACAGCTGACATGGTTAGGGCATTCTTTGTTGTCTGTGGTCAAAGTGAGGTCGAATGTCATCATCATCATAATCCATTATCTCGTGTTTCCATGAAGTGGGGAGTCTGGAGCAAAGCTCTCCGATCCCTCTGGGGATATGAATTAGAGAAGAGGGTAACTCTAAACACACTCATCCTCCTGCTTGCAACATAATTGCTTGGACAGCGGGGTCGCCATATCCCAATATCAGTACAGAACTCATTATAATAGTCTGTAACTGACAATACTGACTTTCCTCTCCTTAATATAGCACCATCTTTATACCCAGGGTACGAGGCACTGAGGGCGCTACGGTCACGGACTTGGGACGACCAGGCTGTGTCCTTCCTCAGGCAACTGGAGCGGCGCCATCCACAGGCCAAACGATCCACCTGACACCTCACACCCTCTTTAGCAGCGGTAACCCTAACATCCACACTAACATCACCATGAAGTCTTACACCTTTGGGGTAGTGATGCACCTGTAGTGTAGTTTGTAATGTATTCAACTAACAAATTTGACTCTCACTCAGAAAGAAGTGCACATAGTAACATTATGCCTAATTGGTGGTAGAGAAAAGTTTCCTGGTTGCCTGGAAGCTCTTTCCTCCATCCAGGCAAAAAAAAAAAAAAATGAAAGAAGAAAAAAGCGATGTACTGTTAATTATCGGTACTTCAAAGTATTTTCCTACGACTTTTGCATTCACCGAATTTCTAATACACTTAAAATATCCACCTGTCAGATCTACCTATAGATCGTATCTGACTGTGGCCCCTGGGAGGTCAAGACTAATATGCGGTCAGTAGTGGCCACTGAACGGCTATCTAGTTTCAGTCACTCCACATCCATAGAATCATTACCGTGGAGTCTGTAGCACTGTACTGATATCACTGCTAGGTGCAGTCCCGTCCCAGAAGAATTCAGTTTCTGAACATCTTACAGGTGATAGTAGGCTACAGTGAAATTTGCTATTCAGATATACAGTATGCAGTCTTAATGTTTATCAGAATATACCACTTCCTATGAAGGTTATTTTTTCTAAAGGAGTTTCGCTAGCCTTTCCAAAATATTGTGAACATTTGTTAATGTGCAAGGGCAAAGGTCATCAGCTATGGGTTGGAATATACTGTATATACACGCGTACATAATACGCGTACACTTTTGGAAACACCTTCAACACGAAGTCTAGCTGCACCCCTGCTGGGGTAATTAGAAAATAAGTTGTTACTCCTACCTAGAACCTTACTTTGCTTACATTAAAAATATTAACCCCAAAACTCCGTGATAGTTCAGCACATCTGTTTAACCTTCACCTTTACGTGAGAGTTGATGTGGAATGATGAGTTCCATACATATTTATACTTCACCTTTGACCCTGTCGACCCAGCAGTAGGATTTTGACTGAAGATACACAGACTAAAGCGGATCGTGTTTAGGTGGTGACTTGGACTTAGCAAGAAATTGATTGATTTAATGACCTTCGCACAGTCGATAGGCATAGAGTTTCAGCCTTCTAAGTCGCTTAAAAAGATCCATCAGATGACTGCCCAAGTTCCAGGATTAAGATTAGCGAAGTGTGGGAGCATAAGTTGAAGAGTGAAGAGTGGCCCAGTGTAGTGAGTTGCGATGAACTATGATAGAGAGGCGAGGGTGCGTTTTTACCGTAGCCACCTTAGGCGAAGTTTGGGGTTGGATGTTTGGTAAGACGTGAAACCCCAACTTATTTATTGATTCAAGATAGCTGTAGAAGGAAAACACCGACATATCTGTCATGAGTAAATAAACTTATTTTTGAGGCCAGAACTAAAGCTAGACTGCATGTCAGTGAATTCCTTAATCTGGAATCAGCTCTAGTCCAATTTGCCTTTGGTTCAGGTACACTAAGCTTATTTCAAATGAGACGCTTGTATTTATGTCACTATTCCGTGTACATATCATGCATTATATAGTTATACAGGTATATATTGTAAAACCAACATCATTTTTCAAGAGTAATAAAGAAATACAAATAGTACGACCTGAGTAATTATTCCGAATTAGTTGTATTTATATTAACAAGGTGTCAGTATATCCCGAGAGTATGAAACATAAAATAAGCGCATCCTCATCCATGATCCTCTTAAGCCAAATATCCGTATATTTACAGTACATCAGTTCTTGTTGTTAATCAACCCCGGGCTATCTGGTCGTGCAGACCCACAACCACAGGCAAGCAACCGTCCCTACAGGGTTCGTCCCGTGCAGTGAACCGATGTTCCCGCAAAGTGTGGAGGTTTAGTTCCTAGGTGGATGCCGCATTTGCGTTTCTCCACCCTGTTAATAGGGGCACCAAAGTTGGCTTCACTTCAGCCCGTGATTATATGGTTACCACCCAGCGTCGTAAAATGTTATAGTTTGTACACTTGTGAGTAGTGAATTAATAATATGGTAAATTTCATGGTCATATTCATAAAGCAGAAATCGTGTGTATTCAAACCCGTAGTCAGAACCAGGCACCCTTTACTCTCAGCCTGGCTTTCACACATGACAGTAATTTGGGGTCTTGTTCGCACTGTCGTGGTCTCTGCTTGTAGAACACCGCTGTACAGCACGTCTCCTGGGAAGTTAGGATACCACCTTGTATGTCGTAAGTGTTTGGTGGCCATCTGATCCTGGTATTGTAGGTTTGTGATGTTATAACACTTAAACGCTTACGGCTTTCGCAAGATATTCTTGGAACATGATGATGATTTAATTTAGTTTTGGACAGACCCTTCTCAGTAAAACGATATATAGTGAAAGGTAAATCTGTTACACCATGACCTTTAATCCCTTCCGTAACAGAAGTCTCACTGATTCTAAGTAAAATACTCTTATGGATTGGTAACCCGAAGAAAAAAGATGTTGTGCTGAAGGGGTGATAAACGCTCTCGGTAAGTCGGTCAGAAACGGGAGATTTTATGACAGCTGTTACCAGACTTAATTCACTTGAAGGAAGTCCACGGCCCCAATATGGTTAAAAATACCACGATTACTGGTATGATTACCGTATTAATATACGGTAAGAACAGTGTATGATTACTGTATTAATATAACAACAGTAGTTACAGTACATATGGAACATATGCTATAGGTATCACTGTCAACATATAATCAGTGAAATTATATTGGTCATGGGTGCCCAGCTGTAACAAAAATTAACATTAGAAATAATAATAAGACAGGAGGAATATATCATCACTGGAATGTAGTAATATTATCAACTGGTATATGAGTCAGTATTACAGTGTTTAGTGTTTGTCAGTTATTATCATTTAATATCACTAACCCCGCAGTTGATATCACTAACACTGTTGTCGTCCTATTTGTGTGTGCTCGCTCACTGATACCGTCTTTGTCTCCACTAGTCCAGTCACAGCACACCCATAAATTTGCAGAGATCATAATAGTATTTTTTTGCAGCATGAAAGTAGAGGTTACATACTTACAGTATATTACATGCACTTTCACAGTGGTGATAATGGTCACTGATACGGATCAGTCCTGGCAACTTTTTTCCCTTGCATATCTGAAATGGCAGTTTCGTTTATTATTAATATTATTTTTCAGAACAGTCTCCTGGCAATTTGCATTCATCGGGAACTTCGGCCTCCTGGCAGTTTCGAATATTAGCATTTACTGTAATAGTGAGACGTTTTTCGTTTATTAACTCTCTGGTGTATTTTCGCTATTTATTTTTTCTCCAAGCTTTCACTACCGTACCAAGTTTTTCTGTTACCCGTGGTTCTTTGGTAATGTTTTTGTAGCCCTAAAGCATTAGAGAAACTGCTTAGTAACTGCCGTTCTTAGAAGAGAAATATGTTCCAGCATTTTATGTTCTTTAGGTACCGTAGTTCATCTTTTTTTTTTTTTTTTTTTTTTTTTTTAGTAACCATTCTTCGTCTGTTTGCATTTTAAGTAATTCTTTTGTTAACCAGATAATTTTCACTTTTTCCTCAGTAACATTTCATCCTTCTCTCACATTTTTCACCCTCTCTTGATCCTGAACTGGTAACTTCATGTTTAGCTTTTTTGTATGTCCGGCTCCGGCCATAAATATCCTGGCCGTTCTCTGAGGCCCAAGTAGTCTTCCTAAGTGCTACACACTCGCAATACACTATTTCGGAGCTAATACCCACCGTCCATAACAAATGTACGTTAGGGCTGTCGTATTCAAGACTGGTGTAATATAATTAGCCAGTTTTTTTTTTTTTTTTCTAAAACATGTCAGTGGGTCTTGTGGAAAGTGAAGTGAAGTTAAGCTAATTAGCTTGCCCTGGCATGGAATCGACTTCTTACAGCAGACGCCTTTTCTAAACCCTTGACCACCACCACCTTTAGTACATCTAGGTGGACATATTCGGTTTTCCACACTAAATCGTTCCTTCATTTTGCTTTAGTCCTTGAAGATTCCAGCCATTTATACTCTTCCATAATGTTCACCCAACTTCCTGTTCATCAGCTTTCGCTTTTTTGAACATCGGGCTTGGCGAACTGTAGGTACTTGGTGACGTTGTATCCGAACATGACGAGGTCGAGGAAGTACACTTGCGCCAGCCTTATCACCTGGCCACGGGACAGCTGGCCGTACAGTTGTTGCTCCAGCTGTGCCGATGAGATGTTGCCAAGCTGATGGTGGTGGGTGCCCTCCAGCCGTACCCCGTCCAGGCCACACTCGTCCCGGAACGTGTTTAGGTCACTGCTGTAGTGCTCGTACCTGTATGAAAAGAGACTGGGATACAGTATGCCTGGAACACATCATCATCATTAACTTTTTTTTTTAATGTGGCTTACACATGGGGTGAAGGTAAGGTTCTTTCATCTCGTTAGGAACCTAATTCAGAGGAGAAAGGAAGTCCCAAGTATAATCTCCCCTCCCCCTCTCCATTCCCCCATATCACAAGTTATGAATGCTCTTGCATCACGAGCAGTGTTTGGTGGGGTGGCACTGCTGCTCCAATATACTCGCAAAGGAAGAAGTCGCAGTCCTCCCCTCCCGCCCTGTTTAGTCGTCTATTTAGGAAAGCAGGGACGTACGTGGATTGTATAATTTCCCGCCCTACACCTATTCCACGTGAATTATATAATTTCTCGCCCTACACCTATTCCATGTGAATTATATAACTTCCCGCCCTTCACCTATTCCAAGTAGTAAGTGATTTTTATTTAACTGTGTGTTAAAATGACCCATGGAAGCATCAGAGGGATTGAGGGAACCTGAAGAGCGAGGCAAGTGAAATAAAGGAAGGCTGGTTGGTAGGAAGATGGAAGTGTTGGAAGGTGAGGTGGAAATAACATACCTAAGGAAGTGTGTGAAGTTAATGTGGCAGGGTGCACAGAGGTAGTATGCCGGGTGCCAGTCCCTTGACCACTCTCGCCAGGTGCCGGGCCGCGGGTCAGAGGAACTCCACTCGTCCAACACAAAGTCCACAAACTCCCTGAAGGTCGGGCTGGAGTTGAGGTCACTGCTGTTGGTCCGGTACCTGGCCGGGAGAAGAGAGGTGAAATTAGTGTCACAACTTGATTTGTGCGAATAAGCTTATGATATTGCGATAACAAACTGGTAAAAATTTAGTGCTGAGTAATGTGTTTCGATTAAATCATTGTATTATTTCACTCGCGTGAGAAATTCTGTCTATGACGTAATCTTACTAAAAGTCCCAAAACTTTACCCTGAGGGTCTCTGAGGCTTGGATGTATCCTAATATGGTGATAAATCATAGCAGTCAAAGACTTAGAAACTAAATGTCAGTTAACTTTTTCGTTGCTACAGGCTCACTTAGATTACTGTGCTCAGCTGAGGACGTACAGGGCATGGGTTAGGTGTAGAGCAAGGTAAATAGAGTGAACAAAAGGACAGCTATCTACCTACGGGTTCGATGAAACTGACATTTTCCGTATGCTTTGATTATGTTTGGTAATTTAGAGTAATTATTCGGGCTTATGCCGTCAGTATGTTGCTTCGTTGCGTGACTCATGAGAAAACAGCATAAGGTACAGTTATTGATACAGGGCATTCTATACAGCAATACAAATGTCAAAACTTGTCACCCTTTGTTTTTTAGTGTAAAGTACCGCAAGAGCATTGGAACTTCTTTACTGACTCGTGCAGTCGGATCAGTTGCTCCTGTACACTGTCTCGATATTGCTTAAACCTAATGGCGTCTCGTCAGAGTGATCATTAATAATCATATGAGCTGGAATATCTTCACTAGACTGGAACCCCAGAAGTTTAAAAGGATTAGCTATTGATCGGGGACTGCATGAGAAATTGACTTCCAAAGTACTGTACTGCGTATCCCAGCATAGCCACCGTAGATTAAATTGTCACTCATTCAAGTAAAATATTATGGCATCTGCTAAAAGTTTTAGTTACTAATCTCCAAGAACACCGAAATTTATCTTTGTTAGATTTCACTGCAGTGTCTGTCAGTCAGAATGTAGAAAATAGGCCGTTTTTATTCTCACGGACCTCGCTGTAAGTAACGATACCTTAGTAATAATCGTACCTGTGTGTAATGATGTCTCTAAGGTAGAGGTAATCCCTGACAGTGGAGTTACGTGCCACCATTTTGTCCCTGTAAGCCGATACGAGCCTTTGCAGCGGGTGCCTCACGATCACCACTGAGCACCTTGCCTTGCGCAGCACAGCCTGTGCCTTCACGTTGTTCAGAGGTAGGCGGAAGTGAACACGGGCCTGAAAAGGAAACCAAAAATACAAAATGACAGATTATATATATATATATATCATATATATATATATATATATATATATATATATATATATATATATATATTGTATATATATCATCATCATCATCAGCCGTTTGAGTATCCACTGCAGGACCGGCCTATCCCGACCGAAGTAGGGACGATACAGCCTATGTATCTCTACCAAGTGGCTTAGGCTGTCTGGTAGAGATTGTATGTAGGGTGAGAAGTGCTTGTAAGTGTGATTGTAGTGTTGTAGTGGCTTTGGATGTGTGTGTAGTCTGTGAACCAAGTGTAATCGACCCTTGCAAGCCGACTGGGTGCAAACATACTTTACAGTATGCGACACTGGTTCAACCACAGCACCCCTGGTGTCCGCCAAAGCAGTACATGGCCGGGAGAACGCTTTCAAAGTTTATTACCCTGGCGGGAAGCGAACCCTATCGCTCTCCAGTGTACGAAAAAGCACACTTTACCACTGTACCACAGAGGCTCCATATATATATATATATATAGAGAGAGAGAGAGAGAGAGAGAGAGTTAAAACGTATTATAAGCCCAGTAAAGTTTTATTTACTAATTAACTAAGCTGAACCCCAGCCAAGTGATGTGACCCCAACCAGGTGACATTACCCTTACAAGCTTGACCACATAACCCCAGCAAAGTGACCTGAGATGAGCTCAACACCACTCCTGAACGATGACCTAAGATTACCCTGATGGGACCCTCAAAAAGGTGACATGGCACCCACAGGTGACAAGACCCCCAAAAGATAAGATGATACTGGCTTTATTGCAACCAGGTGACCCTTAACCACGAAACATGACCCCCAAATAATGACCCTAACATGACTTTCCCAACTATGTGGCATGACCCTTCAAGTACATGACATGACGTGGTACCCACCAGGTGACATAATCCAAGATGGTGAAAGGACCTTGAAATAAGCTTAACATGATCTATCCAGATGACATAAACCCCCATTCACTAAACATGATGCCCGTTAAATAATGACCTAAGATAATCCCTGCGTTATCTGCCCTGCAAAATGACACGATCCCACAAGCAGGTGATGTGATTTCAGTGATGTGACCTTAAGATACCGGAACGTGACCTCAGCCAAGTAACATGACCCCGTCCCCCTTTAAAAAAAAAAAAAGAAGAAGAAGAAGAAGAGTAACAGGGCCCGAGAAGGTGACTTAAAATTCCCGAAAGTAATATCATCCTGCTAGAAATATGACCTGAGAAAGCCCCTGACGTGACCTAGTTGGCAGAGTGACGTTGGCTAAAATGACATACTGCACTCTTTACGTTGCCCTCCATCTCGTAGGCACCGGAGCTGAGTGGCGAGACTTCATTGTCCTTCTCCTCTGACATCTGCAGGAAGTACGCGTCCCAGGTGGTTGACATCGCCTGCAGGGGACGAGAAATCATCGATGATGACGGTGATGGTGGTAGTGATGTTCATAATTTATGAGGAGCGGTAGTCATAATAAAAATTGTGAGGTAAAGGGTGATAGATGGTAATGATGAGGAGGAAAAGGCTTAATGATTGGTGATGAGAATAAAAGCGTCTATTCGTACCAGGAATAAACTACAAAATACGTCATGGGAGGTCAGCACTTCTATACTGACACACAGTGACGGAGGCACCGGCAGGATTCACGGGTGTTCTAGCTATCGTATTTGCATATCATATCCGTGTCTGTGTTACCGGCATTGTGTGAAACTAAGACATTGTATAGAATACCTATAGGTGTTCTATAAAATGTCTAGCATTTTTGGCAAAGTATGAAACAAGCTAATTTATTTCTGACCTTGTATACTTTACCTAGGGATTTTAATAGAATGCCTATAGATATTCTGTAGAATGTCTAGCATTTTTTTTTTTTTTTTGAGGGGGGAGCAAAATATAATATAATATATAACAGGGGACTGCATTAGGTTAGGCTAAGGTAATCTGGGTAAAGTAGGTTATAGGCCAGGTTAAATTAAGTTAGGTCAGTTTAGAAAAACGCGAAGTGTTGTTAAGCGTTTATCTGAATTAACCTCACCTAACCTAATCTTACTAACCTAGTCTAATCTAACCTAAACTTGACTTAAATTATCCCAGCCTAAATTAACCTAAAGTAGATGAAATAACTGATTTCACAGTTTGCCTCTTTGCTGCAGTTTAGTTGTTTCATACATTGCCTAAAACAAACTTGGTATTCTACAGAATATCTAGGAAATGTGAACGAATGATTTGATTGTATACCTTGTCCTGAAGTTTTCAGCATTCTATAAATACCTAGGGATTCTGCACAATGACGGGATTCCCACTCTGCCGGTAACATCTATACTCGAAACTGAAAAAGCTTTAGATCGTAAACTGAGCTCTTAAAGCTAGTTATTATTCCTGGGAAATTGGATCACGGCATGATGTAATGGTAACAGTGCCTGACTTTCGTCTAGAAGTCTCGGGTTCGATTCCCGGCCAGGAGCGTAAGAAACATATATATACGTTATCAAGTTTATAAGGATTATGTGTAATATATTGATCAGAAAACCTCTGCATACTAACAGTATTAAGGCCTGAGAGTTTATCAAAAAAAAAAAAAATAGGAATAATAACTAGCTTTAAGAGCTCAGATTACAATTTAAAGCTTTCTCAGTTGCGAATATAGATGTTATCGGCAGAGTGGGAATCCCGTCATTGTGCAGAATCCCTAGGTATTCTACAGAATGCCGGAAACGTGAGTAATGTGTGTCTCTTCAATATACAGTATATATATATATATATATATATATCACCTTCCAAACAGCCATGCCACTCTCACCTTCCATACAGGGCAATATACCAGGCTGTGTTTGGAGTGGTATAGTAGATGCTGGTATATTTTCCTGTAGGTAGCGTAGCTTGGGGCTGCCATCACATCCCTGTACTCCTCGCACCCAACCTCCACTCGCTCCCTCAGCCCGTCTTCCCAACCCTCGCTCCACCCGGCATCTTCATCTACCTGTGTTGGGGGTGGGGATGTGTTAGAGGAGAAGTTGATATTAGTAGTAGCAGTAGTAGTAGTAGCAGTAGTAGTAGTAGTAGTAGTAGTATGACTACTGCAAAGATTGCTATTAATATTACTGGAACAGTTATTACTGATGCTGCTGCTTTCATCATCATCATCATCATCTGTTGGATGACAGAAGACAGCTGCTGAAACAATCCCCCTTTCTGGATCCAGCCATGACCCTTCACTCTCAAGCTTCTCACCATACCAACAGGTAAGTTCTTGGGCGTTTTTGTTACTGTTGCTTATACCTCCGCCAACGAAGTTGATAGAAGTTATATACTGATTCTTGTCTTTCTGTCTGTACGTCTGTTTGTCTGCATGCTTGTGGGCAAGATATCTCAAATAGCTGTTACTGTATTTCAGTAATTGTGGTGAACTGATGGGCATTGCGTCAAGGAAGAGCTGATTCACTCAGGTTCGCCAGACTGGGCTCTTTATAGCTAGTGCTCGTACGCTACCGTACTGTCTTGCTTTATTTCATCAATCTGGATCCTACCCACCCTTTATGATCGTGGGAAATGGGGTATGACGATAATAGGGTGAATGGGGCAGGATAATGTTAATGATATTCGTATAATGGTATTTATGATGATAATGTAAGGGAAAGGTGTATGACACGGGACTCTTACACTCCCGCATGACCCATATTCCACACAATTGTGGGTGCAGGAATAATTAATATATTTTATTGTCGGCGTAGGTATGCCTTCTCTGAAATTGTGCAGCGATGGCAGACTACGGCCCTGGAATTAATTACTTCCACCAATAATGGCGGACGGAGGTTGGTTTATAAAGCAGAAACTGTTCTCGCGTTGAAGGAGGTATGCGCTCTTTGAATGCTTTCTAGTTATTGTTGTCCAAGGCTTGTCTAGACGTCAGGCCGGTGGATTGTTGGGTAAAGCTGCTTTTGTCCTGCAGTCCATCATCCTCCATTCGGGGTACAGGGAGGGAGCAGAGGGACGTTTTAACAACCTGGCAGCGGAGTCGCCCTGCTATGGGCTATAGGTGCAGTCTCGTGAAGGCGTTTATCTCCCAGTAAGTTAACATCTTGCCTCAAAGGATATTTTATGGTTCTCTGCTGACACCTGACGATATTATTCAGCTTAGAAAAGACCCTAGTAGTGGTGGTGTAATTGGAGGCTGTCAAACCCTTCTATCTTGAAAAACTTATCTGTATCTTAATCTAAATAGCATTCTCTAAAAACAGCAAAAGCAAACAAGAAGTGGCATTTAGAGAGTGCACTACCCGCTCCATACGTAGGGTCTATGGCCGAATTCTGTGGCCTTTTTCTTTGACCGACTGTTTTAAAAATGAAATAGCATCATTCTACCCTGACCATCCACCTTTATGTTTGGTCCCAATCGAATCTAAACTGTTCAAGTTGTTCTTGCGCTGTGGATTTGATCTGTGAACTGCTGTTCTCAAAATCAGATCTCGTCATCATTGATTGACCCTCAGTATTTCCACTAAGCTTGGTCCAAATCCAATCAAAACTTCGAGGTACATGGACAACTGAACCCTCTTTGTGACTTTGGCCTATGGCAGATTATTCTTAAAAGTTGCATCCCTTCATGCTTGCTTTTCCTTCAACTCTTCTACAAAGTTTGGTGTAAAACAGGATAAAAACTGTTTAAACTGACTGACTTGTTCTTTTAAAAAGTCAGCAACTTGGCTGACCCCCAACATTTCCAACAAGTATAATTTAAGTGAGACTTTTTTCTTAATTATTTTGTTCACACGCAGACACACATGGCGAGAACTTTGAGTGTTGACAGATTGTTTATAACATCGAATCCCTTTCCATTTCCCTTATCATTATCCTTTTCACAAAATCTGGTCTTGATCGAATCAGAGCTATCTAAGTTGACCTTGCCTTGTGACCTCGACCTTTCACCTCTCCCTGTAACCTTACCTTTCAAATGGCTCTTTTCAAAATTGAATCTCTTGATCCATGCCTTACCCCCCACTGCTACACAAAGACTGGTCTAAATCAGATTTTCAGTGTTGTCCTTGCTAAGTGACCTTGGCCTTTTAACCTGTTATTCCCAAAAATAATACGTCAGCCCATCAGCTGACCCTTAAAACTTCCAGGTGTGGTGTAACTTAGATACAAATTGCCGGTTATTTTAATGCACAGACACACATGGCTCGATCTGTGGCCTTGACCTTTGACTGTTCTCAAAGTCGATTTAATTTGTTCTTGTCTTACCCTTAGATAAATCGGACCAAATCTGTTTAAGCTGACCTTGCTAGGTCAAACTTTGACCAAGCCCTATGACCTTGACCTTTGATCTATTGTTCTAAAAAACTATACAGTAAATCATCCCCTTGGCTTACTCTCAACCCTTCCACCAGATGTGGTTAAAATTGTGTTTAGACCGAGCTATTAACACACACACACACACACACACACACACACACACACACACACACACACACACACACACACACACACACAACACACACACACACGAGCGCTGGCGCGAGCATGGGTGTAATAAGAAATAATGTTTTCGGACTGAAGGGGTTAAAATGTAGTGTAACTACCAAGTTAAGGTGTGCTATCTCAAATCACCCCAGCCCTCGCCTCTCTGCTCAGCTTGGTGATGTAGTGCTCAGACTTGGAAGTGGAGGGAAGTTGGGAGCAATTTTGAGGAGCATGAAGCTGCCAGCATGTGCGACAGCAGCTTTAGACAGATTCTTAACCGGTACAACACAATCATATTTTTCGTTATTATCGTCATCAACGCTTTTATCATTATCATAAATTTTACGACTATTATCATCATCATTATCAGTTTCAGTTGACTTTTTCATCATCGTCGTCGTCGTCGTCGTCGTCGTAACCTTAATCGCACTGATAGAAAGGTGTGGGTAGGATTCATGAACGAGGTAAATGAAAACATAAACGTGCTCTTGTCATCAGAGTGGCCTGCGATAATGATCCACATCTACTTTCACTCAGGTTCGCCAGGCTGGGCTCTTTGTCTATAGGTCTCGTACGCTACCCTACTGTCTTGCTTTATTTCATCGTTCTGGATCCTACCCACCCTTTATGATCGTGGGAAATGGGGTACGAGTATGATGATAATGAGGAGGATGGGGCAGGATAATGATAGTCGTATAGTGGTATTTATGTCATAAAGACTTTGTAGTTACTTGTAGAGAAGTATATTTTAGACTTGTGGTCGAGCGGCTTTTATATCTTGCAGTAGCTTCCCCACCAAATGTCATGTAGTGACAGGAGAGGTAAAGAATAGTATGGGACTATTTTTATTTGTCTTGGAAATATTAACAAGTCTCTCACACGGAACGAGTATAAGTCCCGGGTAGCTACCTCCCTGTCTCGCTATCTGTCTCTCTCTCTCAAATCGCTAAGCCCTTCTCCCGTGACCTGTCTCTAGGATCGTTTGTCTCCTTCTAAACTCTCTTTCCTAAAATCTGGTGTAGCAGGGGTGTGTCACGTGTGTTCCTCGTGGATGGACTAGGTCTTTGTTCATGAGAGGACTGCTGACAGCTAACTGCATCATCTTACTGGCCGCTGTCATCAGCTTTCCTCAGTGTTAAGAGTGTGTAAGCATGTTTAGCACTGCTCGATTCTCGCAGACACAACACCTTCTCATCATCTGACTCCCTGCTTCTATCTATCTATTTATCTATCTATCTATTATGATTTGTAAATATAATATGGGGTCCTACCACACTGCTCGGCCGCGCAAAAATGGCGTACCATCGACATTTAATAGTTATAATATAATAATACATACTACATACACATTATAATGAACTTATAAGCTAATTAAGTGAAATATATAATACTGTAAAGTAACATAATTGTATGAATATTGTATACATATATTATTCATAGTAAATAGTGATTATTCAGTAATATTACATTTTAAATAAGTTGTATACATATTTGAAATAATGCATTAAAGTAAATTATTTAACTGTAATACAGTATGTACTTGGGTTATTATAGTGAAATGCATACATGCAAGAATAAAAATAGTTTAAAATTAAGATTATTGTAAGAGTTATTAATATTTCATTCAAAGATAATGGTACTGGTCTGCCATATATGGGTCATTCTTCTTTGTATTATTATTATTATTATTATTTTTTTATATATATATAATTAATACTATATACAAAATATATACACTTCATTCAGGGTGGTTAACTGTGATGTTAACTCTCCCCCCACTAAATAATGACTCCAAATTAGCAATTCTTGCATGCATTCTGTGCATTGCGAACAGCAGTACTGCAACTACAATGCAGACGATTATAAAGACAGAAGGTGCTTGGCTATACACATAATATGGGTTGAACATACTCAAACTCAAATCTTCCCAGGGCTTCATTGTTTCATTGATCAGCTGCATAGTTTCAAACTTAGGTGAAGTCAGCTTAATACTTGTGCTCATGTTTAAGTTCATATTAGGCAGTGGGTGGAAATGTTTGTGTGTATGGTTGATAATGGCGTAGTGATTGATGGTGGAAAAAGTAGACATGGATGGTGTAAATACCGCACAGTAGTCTGGTGCTATGTATAATCCTGAGGCTGATGTATGAGATGGTGGTATATCTGGACAGACTATGTAAACTGATGTGTTATGAGGGAAATAAAAAAACTGCGAGTGTCCAATGCGTTGATGGTGTACAAGTTTATCTGGAGCAAAAGTGAAGTTGCAATGATGATGAATATTGTTATTACTGATGATAGCCATTTCACAAGGGACCGTATCAGTAGGCTGAAACGTGAAAATGTACGCAGGACAAAGATGAACAGCATGTAAGGATGTGCGGCACTTTTGCTCAATCGTTGACTCACTTGCGAAAGTGACAGTGTCTCGTCTCTTGGAGACCATGATGAGTTCGGTGTCTGTGTTGATGTTGATGATGACCAAAGCGTTGTTGTTTCTATAGGGGAAGGGGTGTATTTGGTATACTGTGAACAGGTCTTCAGTGATGAATGGTACATGAACTATCACTGATGTTGGTGTTAGTGTTGCTTCTAAGTACGGGTAATATTGCATAAATTCCCCACTGCGGAACAATGGCTTCAATTTATGTTTATGTATGCCTTGACTAACTATCTGACGTAGCTCATGAACTGGGAGTAAGTCATTTGTGATCTTGCCATCACCAGCATTCGAAATTCCTTGCATAAGTGCCCTGAAACGATCTCTAGTGTTCTCTAATTGTAGTAGAATCGTGTCAATATGTTCTGTGATGATGGAGAAGTGCTGGAAAAGAGTAACGTTGCCCTTTAATTCATTTATTTTATCTACACTCTCGAGAGCTACGTTTTCTGCTTGTTTCAGATTTTTCACAATTGTCTTCACTGCTGAGTTCTGTCCTGTGATGAATTTATCTTGGTATGTTAGTACCTGAGCTATCTTATTAAATTTGTTGTTTATTTCTTTAAGGTCATCCTCTGTAGCCAATCCAAAGATGTTCCCAAGAACTGCGCCGCCCAGATCGAACAAACCGCGCTTTTGGCGAGTACATGTGATATTGTTCCTGTCGCTCAGTACCTCCGTTCCATAAGATGGGAGATCTTGGATCATGACGAGCATAGTTGACTTCGCCTGTTATAGTTTCCATTTCGCTAACTTCACCATTTCATCCACTTCCTTGGTGTTATGTGCTTGTGAAACATAATTCCCTATCTTGAAGTCCAGAGTTCGCATCGGCGTCGCAAGTCTTTCTAGATAAGTAGGTAAGTCATACAAGTAATCTAGACTTATTTCAGTACTCATGACGTCCTTAACGATTGTAGTCGTGGCCGTTGGAGCTATGAGGCATCCTTGTCGTACTATATGCTTGGGGTCTAGGTGCGCATATACTCTTACAATGTATAGGAGAATCCATAGCATAAGTCCCTTCATCGTAACCTACCGAAAAAAAATCTATTAATTTCCTATAAAGCTGTGGTTGATGATAGTGATGATGTGCGTTACGGTTGGCTGTTATTTCATTTATAGAAGGAGTTTAAATCGATATTTAATTCTCGTAAATGATGTACTGTAGATTTTATTGGAATAGTTGCACCTATGTTCGATTGTTTGGTATATGACCTTAATTTCTTTTTGTAATCATTGTTGTGTTCTTGCTTGGTTTCTTGAGGTACGTTCACCTGTTCGGTTGTATCCGAGGCTGAATAATTATGTGATAATTCCCTTGAAACTCGTTTTAAGTGGTCAATATGAACTTGTTTTTCCACGCCACTTGAAAGTGACCTAATTAAAACTTTGTTTGCTTTTATGTTAATTACTCTGTATGGGCCCTCAAATTTTGGGGATAATTTATTGTCTCTCGTATGAATGACTCCGTAAACAATGTCTCCTAAGCTGATAGGTGACTCTTTTGCCTTCTTGTTAAATGCCTCCGTCATTTCTTCCTTGGACATCGTTAATTGTTTTTTCACTCTTTTGTGAATGTCCTGGAATTCACGTAAACGGAGTTTAGAGTAATCATCGTAATTGTATATAGGCATGCTGTCACCTTCTAGGAGCTCATATGGTAATTTTTTATCTGTGCCATATATAATGAAATGTGGTGTGTCACGTGTGTTCCTCGTGGATGGACTAGGTCTTTGTTCATGAGAGGACTGCTGACAGCTAACTGCATCATCTCCTTACTGGCCGCTGTCGTCAGCTTTCCTCAGTGTTGAGTGTGTAAGCATGTTTAGCACTGCTCGATTCTCGCAGACACAACACCTTCTCATCATCTGACTCCCTGCTTCTATCTATCCATTTATCTATCTGTCTATTGTGATTTGTAAATATAATATGGGGTCCTACCACATTTATGATGATAATGTAAGGGAAAGCTGTATTACACGGAACTCTCACACTCCTACATGACCCATATTCCACACAGATATGGGGCAAAGGTGTGTGTGTGTGTGTGTGTGTGTGTGTGTGTGTGTGTGTGTGTGTGTGTGTGTGTGTGTGTGTGTGTGTGTGTGTGTGTGCAAAAGGATATAATCACAGAATGGATAGGAGGAGGGCAGAGTGGGTTCCAGGAACAGACGGTGGAAGAGAAGACAATTATAGCTATCAGACAGTGGTGTTGTGCACAGAAAGGCCCAACTGTTTGGCTGTTACGGAACTGGCTCACTCATCTCCCCTGTGACCCCACCCTAAGCCGCCCTGTCTCGCTTACTCCACCCTCCTCTACACCTCCCCCCAATTCCCCTACTCCACACCCTACACGCTCTCATGTCTCCGCACTGCCTCACCCCTCACACACACTCTTGGTCATTCCCCCACACCCCACTCGTTTCACCTACCTCCCAATTCCACCCTCCCTCTCTCCCGAACACCTCTCCAGCCCCCCTTACCCACCACATCCCACACTCTCTCAGGCCCCCACACCACCAATCCTCCCCAACTCTTAGTCACTCCCTAGCTTTTTTGTCAGCCTCTCTACCCCCTACCCCAGCCTCGGTCACCATACCCATAGATTCACAGTTGCTAGGGGCCGTCGACCTTTCTCCTGCCCTCCTCCCCTCTCTAGCCTCTTTACAACCCTTCTCTGCTTCCTGCCTCTCTTCTCTACTCCTTCCTTCCCTTCTCTACTTCTGCTTCCCTTCTCTACTCCCTTCTTCCCTTCTCTACTCCGATCTTCCCTTCTCTGCTCCCTCCTTCCCTTCTCTTCTCTCGTCTTTCCATCTCTATTCACCCTATCCCTTCCCATATCTTCCTCATTCTTCTTCTCCCATTTTCCTCTCCTACTGCGACTATTGCTCTTTCTTCCCTTCCTTTTCTTTCCTCTGTACTCTCCTGTCCCTCCTCTCCCCTCGTCTTTCCATCCCTTCCACTCACCTTTCCCTCCATCTCACTGCTCTGCCTTACTTCTTCCCTGCCTTCCCTTCTCTCTCTCTCTCTCTCTCTCTCTCTCTCTCTCTCTCTCTCTCTCTCTCTCATTTATTCCTTTTTTTTTTTTCTTTTTGTTCGTCTCTCCTCTCTTCTGTTCCCAGAATTATCATTCCAAGCGTCCTTATTCCCCTTCCATTCTCCCGCCCCTTCTCGCATTTCCCTCCGTCCCTTCCTTCTGTCCAACTCTTTTCTCTTACGCAACACTTCCTGTTATCTTTCTTCCTCCCGCCCCTCCTCATTTCTCTCCATTCCTTTTTCCCATCCACCATTTTCATGTCCATTCCTTCATGCCATGTTTCTTTATTTTCTTCTTTCTCACATCTAGTCTTCTTTCAGTTCCCTATGCATACCGTACCGAAATAATAAATCGCACGACCGACCAAATTCGAATGACGGAAAATGCGTTAACGTAAAAAATCGTATGAATTGTAAAAAAAAAAAAAAAAAGTCGCATAACGGTAAAAATTAGTATGACAAAGAAAAAAAATGCATGTCAAGGAAAATGGCATAGCAGGGATTGAAATTACTAATTTCGTGTGCACAGGAGAAATTCCAGGCTGACACCATGTTTAAGTTACATGATTAGAAAATGCAGTGTGATTACTTCAGCAGAGTGCGATTTCCACATTCATGGCCTTTGTTTTGGGCGGTACAGGAAGTGTAATTAATAGTATTTTTGTTGGTAACGATGCATTTCCCAATAACATACCCGGTATTCGTAAATTTCGACTGCAAATATTTATATATTGATACATCATTATTCTAATGTAATGAAGATAATGATTTACTCCTCTCTGAAGGAAAATGGACTCTGAGATACGGGAAGAACGATTAAAGATCGCACAGTAAACAGACGGGGCAACTTCCGCCACTGGAGTGCCTGGTTCTTGACGCTTGCCTGCCTTAAAGCTTGTGTAAGTACAAGTGTGGCTGAAAAGCATGAACAAGCATAAACAGTTGCTTAAGTGAAAATAAAAGGATGTTCATTTTTTACCCCCCTCCCCCCCACACACATATATATGCAAAAAAAAAATTTCTTAACTTACCTGCTCCTGTAAGAACCTCCTGAAGTGTGCGAGAGTGACGCCAGGAGGCAGGAGATTTTTTGCCCTGCTCCAACGTCTTGCAGGCCTCACCTCCACTCCGTCATCCCGCCCTCCGTCGTCAGCAGGGTGGCCCTGGAAGGATTTGCTTTCGCCACTTCCTATGCTCTCTGAGTAGGAGCGAGTTAGGTTCGCCATTAATTCGTCCCAGAGTGGTTCGTCGGCTGTCACGACGGTGTGGCGACTGGAGGTTTGGAGGTTGAGGAGGAGTATGAAGCTAATGCCGAGCAGTAGCGCGATGCCGAACACATGGGGCAGCCTCACACTCCGCATCCTTATTCACTTTCCTAGATTCTAGTTTTATTTCTCTCATTTCCACCTCTTCTGACCCCTTATTTGTTCCTTTATGTACATATTTCATTCTTTGTTAAACTTATTTCACGTCTGATTTATTCCTGTTCATCTAGTATTCTCTTGTAGGCCTATTCATCTTTTTTTTTTTTACTCTTCTGTGTGTGCGTGTGCGTGTGTGTGTGTGTGTGTGTGTGTGTGTGTGTGTGTGTGTGTGTGTGTGTGTGTGTGTGTGTGTGTGTGTGTGTGTGTGTGTGTGTGTTTATTCAGTTCTCACCTCGCATTTTCTGTTTTACTCATCAATTCATCCCTCTTTTCTGCGTTTTATTTCTCTAGTTCACCATTTCTTTCTTTCTCTCTTTAATTTAAGTCATTCAGTCCTTTTTTCCGACACTAAGTTAGTCATATATTCATCTGAGTGGAGGTCCCTTTTCCACTGGGTGATGCAAGTCAGGTTGTCTGGTGCTCGAGTGCCATATGCCTGTAACGGACCGAACCACAGGCATGTCTCCTCAGTGTCCAGCACCACCACCGCTATAACTGTCACCACCACCACCACAGTACTCTCGCCACCACACAGTCACTGTCACCATCACCACCACCAGTGCACTCAACAGTCACAAGGATTTATTGGCTATATTAATTTCGCCTGGGAAGAGAAAATTAAATGTGGGTAAAAAGAGGAGAAATAGACAGCAGGGCTCAATAACCCTTTCCCTGGTATGGTCGTCTTGGGTATATTCTTCTGGCCAGCAGTTGACGTTGAAATTGCTAGTGGTTTATCGTAGGAAACAAACTGGAGACCCTCTCACTCTGAATATCGCACTTATCTAAAGTGGTTTGCCTGAATATGATCTGAAATATGATATTGTGCTGAAAGATTAATAAACTTATTTCTCCGATCTTCATCACATTAGGCCACATCACATAGCATTACACTGCATCGCATCATATTATATAGCATTACATTGCATCACTACATCGCATCACATAGCATCACATCACATTACGCGGTTCACTGGCCACTTAATGTTTCATTTACACTTGTAGTTTTCCTCTCTACGCTGAAAATGACCAGGTAAGTTATTTCTGTAATTTTTTATTTAACTACGAAAGTGAAGTAACTGGGCACAAGTAGTCTAATCTTACTGCACAAGTAAGGTAGTGTTGGTGCACAGCTGTAGCAAAGTGTGAGCAGCAGTGACATCCACAGGCCCAGCTGTGCCCTCCTACACTGACGACTAATAGTCTATTCTGACTACAGCTTGGCCTTCCTCCAGCCCTCCCTCTTCCAAGCCTTCCCCCTTCCTCCATCCTTCTACACTCCCTCCCGCCATCTACCCTCCTTTCTTCCATTCCCTTACCCACCCTCCCCCCATCCACCCCCCGACCCACCTTACCTCCATCCATCGATCCCCCCACCCACCTTACCGTCCTCCCTCCCTCCATCCATCCCTCTTCCCACCCTATCTCCCTCCATCCATCGTTCTTCTGCCTTTACTCCTGTTATACGGCGGCAATGGCCAGTCGTTACGCTGCCATGGTCTTTTTAGTCTAATTAGTCAGTCAGTCAATCCTTTTTTCATCCATCCATCCATTCCGCTACCCATTCTTCCCCCATCCCTACACTCCTCCCCCCTCCCTCTACTCTTCCTCTTTCCCTTCCTTCGCAGTTCCACCCTGGTCTTCTCACCCTTCCCTTGTGTCTCGTTCCCTCCTCCCTCTGTTCTTCCACCCATACTCTCTCTTTCCTCTCCTACCTCCCTTCCTTCTCCTTCTGTTCCTCCACCGATCCACCCTTCCTCTCTCTTCTCCTCCCTCTATTCATCCTCTCTCCTTCCTTTGCAGTCTTTCACGCTTCATCTCTCCCTCCTCCCGCCCGCGACCTTTTTGTCCTCCCTTCCTCCCTCTCCCCCTCCTCCTTGATTCCCAACTTTCTTCCCTCCCTCCTTTCCTCCAACAGTCTTTCCTCAGGGTTCCTTCAATCCATCCATTCTCCCTTCCTCTATCCCACATTTCTCTCCCTCCCTCCTTCACTCCATTTCTTCACCCATCCTTCTCCATCCCCCCATTGCTCTGTTATTTTCCTTCATCCCTCTCTCCCTCCTCTCCTATTTCTTCGTCCTCTCATACTTCTCCATTTCTGTCCCTCCCTCACTTCATCCATTCCTCTGTCAGTCCTTCCATGTTCCCCTCCCCCTCCCTCCATCAGTCCACCAGTCCTTTCGTGTTCCCTTCCCTCCTCTCTCTTTTATTCCTTCCATTTCTCCATCCTTTTTCCTTCTCTTGTGCCTGACATTCTTTTCCCTTTTTCCATTCTCTCTCTCTCTCTCTCTCTCTCTCTCTCTCTCTCTCTCTCTCTCTCTCTCTCTCTCAGTCCATACCCCCCCACCTTCCCTCCCTCCCTCCCTCCTCAGTCCCGTTACATGAGGCGATTGCGTAGTTGCCGCTTCTTCATCACTCGTTCCATAAACAACAACACTCAAGCCACGTCCTTATTTACCTGCAGTCTCAGTAAACATCACCGAAGCCACTCTTTTACGCACACACACATAATAATCCCTCCATCTTGCGGAGGTCTTCTTTAATTTATTCTGGCCAGACGATTTAGCTGTAGGCTATTCTCGCTGGGAATATCCTGTAGTAATTCTCGGGCTGTAGGGGTTAATAGCCTAATAAAAGTTTACCTTAACTCATGCCAGACTCTTCAGAAAACCTACGCATCCCGCATTAACACCAACACTATGCAAACTTTCTTAACAGCCTAATATAAATATCATTTTTCATCTTTTTTATACTTTGTTACCTTTTTTTTTTACATTTTAACTTCCATGCGATATCTGGTTGCATACCATTTTATTGGCAAGGTTACAGGGAAGCAGCCCAGACATGGAATGAGAGGATGATGTAGGCATTGTGTGAGGGGAAGTGGTTGGCAGAGAACAAAATGAAATGAGCAGTGATAGGCAGAGAATAGAATGGAGTGAGAGGAAGTGGTAGACAGAACATGCTGGAGTGAAAGGAAGAGGTAGGCAGAGAACAGGATGGAGCGAGAGAAACAGGTAGGCGAAAACAAGTTGGAGTGAAAGGAAGAGGTAGACAGAGAACATGAGGGCGTTAGAGGATGAGATAGGCAGAGAACAGGATGGAGCAAGAGAAAGAGGTAAGCGAAAACAAGTTGGAGTGAAAGGAAGAGGTAGACAGAGAACAAGAGGGCGTTAGAGGATGAGATAGGCAGAGAACAGGATGGAGTAGAGGAAGAGGTAAGCTTAGTGTGAGAGACATTATGAGGGGGTGCTACTGATAAGTGTGGTGGATTAGGTGGAACAGGCTGGCAACTGCGGTATTTAGGTCTAACAACAATTGAGGTCAGAGTGGAGAAAGGTAGGAGAGGGGAGAGAGATGTTACGTGAAGCGGACTGATTGACTGGTAGTGATGGTGGTGGACGTGATGGTGGTGAGGACAGTGATGATCATGGTGGTGAAAGTGGCAATAATAATGGTTTTGATGCTTATAGCGATGACAGTATGAACAACAGTAATGATACTAATAATAAATGGTACGAGGCAGTATCATCATATGTTTCTTCTCTACAGTGATAACAGGACCCGAGACTATAGACTCCCGTAGTCCATATCTTTTTCATCATCCTTAGATCTTTGAGGGCATCTCATTGACGAATGGCGTCATCTGTGGTTAGCCAGAATAAAACAGATGAGTCGAAGCCCGAGGCTGAACGGTAAAGTTCAAGTAGTTCCTAAACCATTAGACCTAGGGATGCTTCCAAGTGGCGAGCAAACCTAATTCCCTGACAGCATATTACATGATAGAAAAACGTTGTCACTTCTTAAAGGTTCGAGCCGTTACTCGTAAAGGCACGGCTGTTGCTAGTGAGGAGAGGTCATCAGATGAGTGCATCATCCACGTCCCTTGCGTAAGAGGTTATCAGGGTCAGCTGGATCACCGGTACTGCCGCCAGCATCTTCGTTTTGGAGCTGACGGAATTGGGGACGGGGGGCACGTACTTTTAAGAAACAGAACGAAAACCAGAGAAAAATATCACAACTGTCATGTACCATTTTCGTCGGTTGAGAAAAACTTCCCCCTTCATTCAGCCGTAAAGGATTACTCTGAGGGATGTAACATTTACCTAAATAAATTCCATTATGAAATGATTAATGAAGATAAATTTCAGTCATAATACTGTCAGATACAAGAACATAATAAGAGATGTAAGGTGTTACCAGCAATTTCATAATCATTAAAGAAATTGCTACGAGTGTATCTCATTTACATACCTAGCAGATGCAGCAAATTTCAGGTAACTTTAAAACGAAATTTAGTAACATTCACAAAATAGTCTCACCTCAGTATATTTCAGTTACATAGAATACAAGCAGATATGGGCTAACATCTTCGGCATGACTTTTCTGAAGAGTCCATGATTTGCTGGGGTAAATACAGGAGAGCCCGGATACGCAAACTTTCAATCAACCTCCCTCAGTAACTCAGATTTCTATTTGAAGAGACACGGAGTTTCTGTACTCTCATTTACGTATCCTTCCTGGAAAGAGAAAGTGCTCCAGATCATCCTTTTATCATTTCATCACTGGGATATATCGCAGAGTAAATGAGAAGCGCGGGATTCTACACTCCCACTGTCCCGCCTACAAAACCAAAGCCCAGTTGCGAGAGGGAGCTGATCTTAAGTTTATGAATCCGGGCCAAGCAGGCTAACAGTCAGTAGGACATGGTGGAGAAAGGTGAGAGATGTTTTGTCCGGATTGGAGTAGAACAGAACCAGACGGTGATTTTTTTTAAAACTCTGACAGGGACAACAGTCACTCCTAAAGTAAATAAAATCTGGCCGTAGCATGAATGAACTTAAGATTTTTTTTTCCAGTGTAGTTTTAGTGGCGACTGTTGTCAGAGTGAGTTGCATGGATATAAAGAGGACAGTATGACAGCGTGAGACTGAACAAGCTAACAGCTTGTAGGACGGAATGGGGAATGTTGGTAAAGGCCTTTCTCCATCATTAATCCCTTGAATCCGATAACATGTTTTCTGGTTTAATATTTCAGCTTCCAGAGGTTTCGAAATATCCTGAACGACATTTAGTAGAGAAGTTAAATGCTACATCTAAACCCTACAGCTCGGGAGGTCTCGCCTTGAACAGAGTAAATCGTTAGGGGCAGCAACAATATACGAACTACATGACTGGATTCAGGAAGTAAAGTAAGTGTTTTCTACTGATGTTGGCGATGATGATGATGATGATGATGATGATGATGATGATGACGATACATTATATTCAGTGCACTTGCGAAGAAATATACGAGTAATAGGGAGAAAATAAATTACATTCTTTTTGGTCAGACATACGGCACATATCAGTCCGATTATACAGTATACCTTTTGCAGCACGGGTGAATAGCATTATCATCCCACAGAATCCTGCCGTCCTCAACCTTCCCCACTTTGGCAGCCAGAGGAAGGTGAAATTCCTAGATCACTCAATATCTCTTGGGAAAAAAAAAAAAATCGTCATTGTGCCACAAGCTAATCTCGTGCATGAAGTCCTCACCATCCCCAGAAAAAAAGTCGTCAATCTACATCCATTCATTTTTAGCTCTGCTCTTATCAACCCTGACCACTTTTTCCTCACTCATCTAGTTGTAACCACTTGCGTAGCATCATGGAGGAGGGGGAGGGGGATTGGCGCGTTTGTTCCAACCAGACGAAGATCACTAAACAATTTTAACTCAGTTGATCGCCGGGTGTATTCATATCGGAGGATAGGTTTTATAAGTAATCGAGGAGATTGATTCCTACCTCATAGCTCTGGCTCATCGAAGTTGATGCAACTAAGAATTGAAAATTAAATTATGTTAGTGGTCCAGTTCACTCAAGGAAAAAAACGACTATAACGCCGAAAGACACGTAAATGTTCAGTGTGACGTGAGGTAGAGAGATTACTTTTGCTGTCTCTGTAGAGTGGAAGCAAAAACTGGTTTAAGGAGAGAGAGAGAGAGAGAGAGAGAGAGAGAGAGAGAGACAGACAGACAGACAGACAGACAGAGACAGAGACAGAGAGAGAGAGAGACAGAGTTACAAGGATAAGCAGTACCTCAAAAGATCTTACGACCCTTACCGACCAGGTAACATGAAAGAAGTTAGGATACTAGATAAAAGCTGCTACTTTCTTGGTGAGAAAAAATGATATAGAAAAGGTAAAGGCTCTCTCCACCCACCTCTCCCACCCGCAGAGAGGGCACGGAGAGGGATGTACACTTAACCTGGAGGAAAAAGGCTAGGCTAGATAATTTTATAGAAAAGGGGGAAACAATCAATCAACCTCTACGTTTGGCCGAATAAAACTGCCTAACCTAGCTTGGAATTGCTCTGTTGAGAGAGAGAGAGAGAGAGAGAAGGGGGAGGGGAAACGAACTAAACTACATAAGGAGATGGAGAAAGAGAGAGGGAACCAGTTTAGAACAGCGTGGGTTGGAACACATCCGGAGGCGAGGCGGTGAAGGCTAAGGGTAGGATGATGGTGCTTGTACTGAATCACTCATGCGGAATTACGAGATTTCTTGTTGTAATCCACATCCTTAAAGTAGTCCTTGCAGTTAACGGACTCCCCTTAACCCCTTCACTTCGATGACGTACAGTCTGTCTAAAATTTATCTTTACAAGTTTGAACGTTTATAAGTGATATTTGCATCATACTGAATCGCGGTTATTGTTGCACAAAACTGTAACTGGCTCCCTAATCCTTTTCAACTTGGTTTATGGGCAGGCGCGGTCAGATTGTAGGACAAATTTGACTAGCAACCAAGGAGACTCATTGCTACCTTGTAGCTGAGGCTCATCAAACTTCCTGCAGCCCCAACTTAGTAACTGAGTTTTGGGAGTGGTACGCTTGCATCAAATAAAAACAAACCAGCTATGACACCACTTTCTCTGTCATGCACACCAGGCCACACCACACATTGACCCTAGGATAATTACCAGATGCATGACTGAAAAACTGGTAGCCTACAGCAGATAATTATCCATGTGGATGGATTTGTCAGTAAAGATGAGAATATAACCTACTTTAGTGTAACAATAACCGCGAGTTAGTGTTACGCAAACAACACCAATAAATTTTCTGAGTTGTAAAGAAAATTTATGGACACCCAGTATTTTATATTTATTCTTGCTATTACCAGACTTTGTTAAACGTATAAAAGATCTCAAAACGAAAAGGTTGATGGCACTCAGTTATCCCCTTTTCGATGGCTATATTTTTCATATTTTATCGTATCGACTACAGATTGGTTTTCGTCAACCTAAAGTACACCCCTGGGTTAAAGGAGTTAACCATTACAGGACAAATACTGTAGACTACTCCGAAGCCGAATAAAATCGCCTGGCATTGTACAGGGTCACTGTAGACACCGTTTAAATCCTTATACAGTACAAGTAAACACCACTCCCAAGCTGAAAAATATAATCTGGTGGTAGCAAAAATATAATAGTCAAAATTTTTGTCGTCGTTAAAGAACTAGAGTTCGCGTATATTTGGGAGCTAGTGGCTAGGGCCTCCAAAAGAACATACCGGTTAGTGCGTGGAGTTTAAGCACAAAATACCGTTTTTTGGCGACGAGGATTTCTCTCAAGTACAGTACACACAGTCGTCTGATGTTTGCTTTGATATAAACAAATAAGTTCATCCACTGCAGGAAAATTTAAATTCTAGATAGATAATATTCCTTATTATAGCCACAGCATGCACACCAACTTGTCGCTTCAATCTGGAATATAGGGCTCCATACTTAACCTGGATCAAGTTGCATTAAAGTTAAATTACGTTGAGTAAAATTAGGGTTAATATAGAGTAGATTATTTTAATCTTATTAGGTAAAGGTTAGCACAGATTCATTTCGGTTAGGTTAGGGGACGACGTGAAACATTAGCCTCTTGCTTCTGCTACCGAATGTCTCCTCGGTATCCATTCAACCATCACCCATCCTACCATCTCTCAGAGCCTCAATCACCACCGTTCACACAACCAACTGTCGCACTACCACCACCACAACCACACAGCTGCTATCACCCTATCCGTTCCGGCATTGTGATTTTATGGAATGCCGGATTTAGATTTCACTGATTCAGTTTTTCGAAATGTTATATAGGGGAGGAATTAGGTTAGGTTACGTTAGATTAGGATTAAACCGGAAGTAGACTTGCTTGTGAGTCATAATTTCAAAATATTACACTACCGCTATACAACATTTCGAAAAATTTAATCCGTGAACTCTAAATCCGGCAATCCGTAAAATCACAATGCCGAAACCATTCTACAATTTACACTCACAGAACCAGTGTTACATCCAACTATATAACCACCGCCCACCAGGGACACTGAAAGTGTTGAGGTGGCAAGGGGAGCAGTTGACCCCCTGATTATGGTATACGGCTCTGAGCACAAAAACTGCTGTATGTTATTTTTCATAAAAGCATGATATAATTGCATTCGAAAATTCTTTTCCATATTTCTGTATCGACAGGTAGATGGATAGATAGATAGATAGATAGACAGGTAATAATATAGATATACATCACACAATCTCTACTTTAGTCTAAACTGCCCTCACTTTTATTCCCCCTTCCCAATCCTGGAATGCTTCAGGTGCAACTGGTCAGGATTTCATGGCCTTATGGTAGAGTGACCTAAGCAGCTGTGTCAGTTTCCATGGATGGGTCAGAACTTCATGGAATGGACATGTTACCTAGGCAGCTGTGTCAGTTTCCATGGATGGGTCAGAATTTCATGGCTTGGAAAAGTATACCGTATGTCAGATTCTATGGGTGTGTCAGAATGTCATGGCCTTATGGAAAAGTGACCTGGGCAGCATTGTCCCTTACTGTTTGTTGGTCAGAATTCCATGGTATGGAAGGGTGACCTAGGCAGGAATGTCATTTTCTGTGGGTAGTCAGAATTTCATGTTATGGAAAAGTGACCTAGGTAGGAATGTCAGTTTCAATGGGTGGGCCAGATTTTAAGGTGCCAGAAGTAGGGGGGGAAGGGACAAGGGGGACCTTTGCCTCCCTTGATGAGGGGCGGAGAGGGCTAATGGAGATATTTTCCTCCTCCCCATATCTCATTACAGAGGTGTTATGCAACACTAACACGAAATTTGAGTACATATGCTATGGTTTCCTTCTTGTCTGCGGATAGCTGCTAGTGCCAGAGGTTTAATAATGGTGGTGGTGCTCCTGCCAGAAGCTGAATGATTCTGAGACTCCTCTTTCCTTACATCATCATAATCATCATCATCATCGCTACCACTGGTGTTATCTTGCATGTAATTGACCTATTCTTCGTCCATACTCTCAGAAGTATGATCACTTTCAGGTTTTCTTTGCTCATGATACCTTCGCTCTTTTGTTCTGCATGCCATTCCTCTTCTCTGTCTTTTCCATTCTGTTGGCTTCTTTCTTGTCCAGGCGAGATTTGGTTGCTGCTGAAGTCACCAAGCTTTGTCCTCTGTGCCACTATAAATTCAAACTCTTTCACAGGACGCTTTTAGTGTAGAAGCCAGTGATATGTGATGTGAGCACTGCCCTAGCGGCCCTCAGTGCAGCCTGCATCTGCACAGGACAGAATGGCACAGCGGCACTTTGTGATGTCAAACAGCCTGTCGAATAACATCACAATCTTGTCCTTTTTCTGCCTGACCCTTCAGCAGCTTACATCATTTTTCAGATCTTTACCAGTTTATCCTGCAGCTGCTTGTCACTTAGAATGACTTTCTGCCGTCTTGGAGCTAATCTTGAGCCATTGAGCTTTTGTAAGTGAAAAAAAAAAAAAAAAAATCACTCACCAGCTCTCTCACACTGTAATTTTTCCCGTCTTTCCTTTCATGAACAACTTTCTTTGTAGTTTCAAACCTGCCTATTGCATCTCTCACCAATGGTTATTCACTTAGGAGAAACGCTCTTGGCCCACCAGGAAAATCAATCCTTTAAAATCCACTGGAATGTCTTGTTTGGATTGTCATACTCAAGAAGTCTGAAATAGAAAATAGCTGTCATCAGTTATTTAACAACTCAGCAAAATCTAATAAGAAACTCTTGCTTGTCAAGATCCAGAAAGACATGCACGTTGCCACCAAAATGTAATTTAAAAAAAAAGTGCCAACATCTTTGCATTCGTAATAACCCAACAGTGAACTCCCGCAACCCATTCCTGCCATTTCTTGCCACACTGGCTGTAGTTTTCACAGTGCTTTATTTAGGTTGTTAAGGTTCGCTTATGTTAGGCAGAATTAGTTTTTATTAACCTTACCCGGTTCATCCTATGGTAACTAGACTTCTAAAAAAAAAAAAAAAAAAAAAAAAAAAAAAAAAGGGAATTTGGTATTCCCGGTGAAGTGAATGTCAATGATAAATAAACCACATCAAAATATGGCTACAAGTCTTTCCAAATCATGGCCCAGCTGCCACAGATCTTGTGTTTATGTTCAGAAATGTTAAAAAAAAAAAAAAAAAAAAAAATTTTGGTAGCAAAACATGATTTTGTTGTTGATGGTGGTGGTAATGATGGTAGGTAGTTGTGGTGGTGGTGGTGGTGGTGGTGGTAACGGTGGAATGATGGTAGGTGGTGGTGATGGTAATGGTGGATGGTTGTTTGTAATGATGGTAGGTGGTTGTGGTGGTGGTGATAATGGATGGTTGTAGATGTGATGATGGTAGGTGGTGGTGGTGGTGGTAGTGGTAATGGTGGATGGTTGTGGTTGTGATGATGGCAGGTTGTTGCTGTGGTGGTGGTGGTAGTAATGGTGGATGATTGTGGGTGAGGTGGTGGTAGGTGGTGGTGGTGGTAGGTGGTGGTGGTGGTAGGTGGTGGTGGTAATGGTGTATGGTTGTGGTTGTGATGATGGTAGGCGGTGGTTTGGTAGTGGTGGTAATGGTGGATGGCTGTGGTTGTAATGATGGTAGGTGGTGGTGGTAATGGTGTATGGCTGTGGTTGTAATGATGGTAGGTGGTGGTTGTGGTGGTGGTGGTGGTAGTAATGGTAGATGGCTGTGGGTGTAATGACGGTAGGTGGTGGAGGTGGTGGTGGTGGTGGTTGGCTGTGGTTGTAATGATGGTAGGTGGTGTTGGTGGTGGTTGGCTGTGGTTGTAATGATGGTAGGTGGTGGTGGTGGTGGTTGGCTGTGGCTGTGATGATGGTAGGTGGTGGTGGTGGTGGTTGGCTGTGGTTGTAATGATGGTAGGTGGTGGTGGTGGTGGTGGTTGGCTGTGGTTGTAATGATGGTAGGTGGTGGTGGTGGTGGTTGGCTGTGGTTGTAATGATGGTAGGTGGTGGAGGTGGTGGTGGTGGATGGTTGTGGTTGTGATGATGGTTGGTGGTGGAGATGGTGGTGGTGATAATGGAGGTTGATTGTGGTTCTGATGACTGTAGGTGGTGGTGGTGATGGATGGTTATGGTGTAATGATGGTTGGTGGTGGTGTTGGTGGTGTTGGTAATTATGGTTGTTGGTGGTGGTGGTAATGATGGTAGGTGGTGGAAATAATGGTGTAGTTGGTGGTGGTAATAGTGGTAGTTGGTG
Source organism: Coenobita brevimanus (assembly GCF_032717465.1). Lineage (NCBI taxonomy): Eukaryota > Metazoa > Arthropoda > Malacostraca > Decapoda > Coenobitidae > Coenobita > Coenobita brevimanus. Next base: position 40,817,254 of record NC_137046.1, read on the forward strand.
GTGGTAATGATGGCAGTTGGTGGTAGTAATGATGGTAGCTGATGGTGGTAGTTGGTGGTAGCAATGATGGTAGCTGGTGGTGGTAATGGTGGTAGTTGGTGGGAGTAATGATGGCAGTTGATAATGATGGTAGTGGTGGTAATGGTGGTGGTGGTAATGGTGATGGTGGTAATGGTGGTGGTGGTAATGGTGGTGGTGATGGTAATGGTGGTAGTTGGCGGTGGTAATGGTGGTAGTTGGTGGTAGTAATGATGGTAGTTGGTGGTAGTAATGATGGTTTGGTGGTGATGGTGGTAATGGTCGTAGTTGATGGTGGTAGTTGGTGGTAGTAATGATGGTAGTGGTGATCATGTTGGTGGTTGTGGTAGGTGGTGGTGGTGGTGGTGGTCATGGTGGCAGTGGTGGTAGTTGGTTTTAGTAATTGTGATAATAATGGTAGTGATGGTAGTGGTAGTAATGGTGATAGTTGGTGGTAGTAATGGTAGTGGTGATGGAGGTAATGGTGGTAGTGGCGGTGGTCATGGTGGTATGTGGTGATGGTGGTGGTAGTAATGGTAATGGTGATGGAGGTAATGGTGGTAGTGGCGGTGGTCATGGTGGTATGTGGTGATGGTGGTGGTAATGTTGGTGGTGATGGTAAATGATGATGGTAATGATGGTTGTGATGGTGATGGTGGTAGTTGATGGTGGTAATGGTGGTCGGTAGTGATGGTTTTGGTAGTAATGATGGTAGGTGGTAGTGGTAATGGTGGTAGTTGGTGGAGGTAGTGGTGGTGATGATAGTGGTGGTAGTGATGGTAATTGTGGTAGTTTGTGGTGATGGTGGTAATGGTAGTTAGCGGGAGTAGTGGTGTTAATGGTGGTAGTTGGTGATGGTATTGGTAGTGCTGGTATTGGTGGTAGCTGTTTGTGATGGTGATAATAGTGGTAGCTGATTGTGGTGGTGGTAATTTTGGTGGCGATGGTAGTTGTTGTCGTTGGTGGTAATGGTATGGTGGTAGTGGTATGGTAGTAGTGGTAGATGGTGGTGGTAATGGTGATAATGGTGGTAGTTAGTGGTGGTGGTAATGGTGGGAGCTGATGGTATGTAGAGGTGGTGGTAGTGGTGGTGGTAGTTGGTAGTGGTAATGGTGGTAGGTGTGGTGATTATAATGGTAGTTGGTGGGTGGTGGTAACGATGGTAGTCATGTGGTGTTGGTAATGGCAGGTGATGGTGGCAGTGGTGGCAATGGTGACAGGTGGTGGTGGTATTACTGGTATTTGGTGGTGGTGGCAGAGGTAATGGTGGTTGGTGAGAGTAGTGGCTGACATGGTGGTAGTTGTTGGTGGTGGTGGAAATGGTAGTTGTTGGTGGTGGTGCTAATAATGTCGTAGTTGGTTGAGGTGGTGCTAAAAATGTGGTAGTTGGTTGTGATGGTGGCAATGGTAGTTGCTGGAGGTAGTGGTGGTAATAGTGGTACGGACTCTACGATACCTGGTTGTGGTGGTGTTAATGATGGTAGTTGGTTGTGGTGGTGGTAATGATGTTAGTTGGTTGTGGTAATGGTGATAGTTGGTTGTGGTGGTGGTAATGGTGGTAGCTGGTTGTGGTGGTGGTAATGGTGGTAATTGGTTTTGGTGGTGACAATGGTGGTAGTTGGTTGTGGTGGTGGTAATGATGGTATTTGGTTGCGGTGGTGGTAATGGTGGTAGTTGGTTTTGGTGCTGACAATGGTGGCAGTTGGTTGTGGTGGTGGTAATGGTGGTAGTTGGTTTTGGTGCTGACAGTGGTGGTAGTTGGTTGTGGTGGTGGTAATGGTGGTAGTTGGTTGTGGTGGTGGTAATGGTGGTAGTTGGTTGTGGTGGTGGTAATGGTGGTAGCTGGTTGTGGTGGTGGTAATGGTGGTAGTTGGTTGTGGTGGTGGTAATGGTGGTAGTTGGTTGTGGTGGTGGTAATGGTGGTAGTTGGTTGTGGTGGTGGTAATGGTGGTAGTTGGTTGTGGTGGTGGTAATGGTGGTAGTTGGTTGTGGTGGTGGTAATGGTGGTAGTTGGTTGTGGTGGTGGTAATGGTGGTAGTTGGTTGTGGTGGTGGTAATGGTGGTAGTTGGTTGTGGTGGTGGTAATGGTGGTAGTTGGTTGTGGTGGTGGTAATGGTGGTAGTTGGTTGTGGTGGTGGTAATGGTGGTAGTTGGTAGTGGTAATGGTGGTAGTTGGCTGTGGTGGTGGCAATGGTGGTAGTTGGTTGTGGTGGTGGTGGTAATGGCGGTAGTTGGTTGTGGTGGTGATAATGGTGGTAGCTGGTTGTGGTGGTGGTAATGATGGTAGTTTTTGGTGGAGGTGGTAATGATGGTGGTTGGTTGAGGTGGTGGTTATGATGGCAACTGGTTGTGGTGGTGGCAATGGTGGTAATTAGTTGTGATGGTGTTAATGGTGGTAGTCGACTGGTGGTGGTAATGATGGTAGTTGGGTGTGGTGGTGGTAATGGTGGTAGTTGGTTGTGGCGGTGGTAATGGTGGTAGTTGGTTGTCGTGGCGGTACTCTTGGTATTTGATGGTGGTGGTAATTGTGGTTAACAGTGTTAATGATTGTTGTGGTAATAACTGCGGTTGTGATAATCCTGTTTGAGATCATACAGCAATTAAAATTGGAAGAACGAGAAGTGGAGGGAGGAAAAGAAGGGGTAACGAGAGAGGGGGAGGAAGAAGGGGAAGCGAGAGGAGGGGGAGAAGGGGGAAAAAGAAGGGGGTGGAGAAGGGAGGGGGAGGTGGGAGGAAAGGAAGAAGTCTACTTCTCAGGGAGGAGAAAGGAATGAAGGGAAGGAGAAAGACATGAGGTGGAAGGACAAAGACGGAAAAGGAAGGAAAGAAACTTGAAGAAAAAGGGAAAAAAGGGAGAGAGGGAGGGAGGCGGAGGAAAGGAGGGGAGGAGGAAGAAGATGCGAAGAAAGGGAGGTGGTGGAAATAGGCAAGTTAGTGGAGGGAGGGAGGGAAAGAGAGAGGAAGGTAGGGGGAGGTAACTAGTGGAGGGAGGGATTTGGGGAGGGAGGGGGAACTTGCCGGTGCCGGCTCTGGCTGCCGTAATGCCGTTATGGCACGGAGGAAAAAAGATCCTCCGTGTGTTATGGTCAGTAGGGTTGCCGATTGTGGTACCCGATTTGGTGTTTATGGTAGGATCAGTTACATCTGGTATGAGGTTGAAGAAAACAGCAATTTTCTGGTACTGTGAGGAGCATATAGACACGAGCTATTTAACTTCACTGAAGTGGCAACAGCGTCTGTACAGGACACATTCACCCGAAACACGGACAGTGGTTTATCGGGTATTCTCAGCAGCTTCATGAAACCTGATAAGCTATTATTTACATTTACCGTTATCATTCGTCATTCGGTGTCATTTGTCGTTCAAATTAGTGATACCCAGTTTTAAGTAAACCAAGTAAGTACATTTGTTTTCATTAGTTTTGGTACGTTTTGTGTTGATTTTTTTTTTTTTCAGTAGCCTCATTTGGTACGATCGCTAAAAGTAGAGTGGCAACCCTTGGTCAGTTTGGCTTGAACCGTGACTGAGGGAGAGTTGGTATACATTTGGTAAGGTGTTTTTCCTTTTTTCCTCCATCTAATTGCCTTCATGATAATGATAATTACTGTAATTTGTATTGTAAATACTCTGTTTCTAAAGCTTACTTAGATTATCGAAATCGTAACATGAAAATAGGATAACGTGGAGTTTGAGGGTGGTTTTGTGTGTGTGTGTGTGTGTGTGTGTGTGTGTAAAATATCGAATATTCTAGGAACTAAGCAGAGAATGGAGAGGACGAATGAGAGGGGGAGGAGAGGGGGGATGGAGGGGAGAGAGGAGGTAAGGGGGGATGGAGGGGGAGGGAGGAGGGATGGTGGATGGACTCGATGGAGGAAGCGTGTTTTTCAAGGAAGAGGTGGAAGGAAGATGGATGACAAGAGATGGAGAGACAAGGAGGATATATATAGGAAAGAAAAGGAGAAAAAGTAAGAAAGGAGCTTGAGAGAGAGGTGGAGGAAAGAGGGGGTGGAAAGGGGGAGAACTAGTGGGGGTGGATGGAAGGGAGGAGGTAAGGAGGGGGGGGGACGGGAGGAAGAGTGCTTTTCAGGGAGGAGGAAGAGGTGGAAGAAAGAAGGAAAACAAAGAAGGAAAGGAAAGGAGGAAAAGGAAGGAAGGAAAGAAAGAGAGGTGTAGGAAAGAGGGGCTGTGAAGGGAGGGAGGTGGTTTGAGGGGGGGAGAATTAGTGGGGGAAGCGAGGGAGGGAAGGAAAGAATGTCGGGGGTAGGTGGAATGTGTCGGTTTTGGTCAGTCTGGCTGCAGAAATGACCGGTGAAGGATCTACAGTTTCGGTAAGACAATTTTTCCTTTCTCCGTTAATCGCTTTTGTGGTGATGATATAGATTTTAATTTGTATTGTAAACATGCCTGAGTATTCCTAAAACTTACTCAGATAATTGAAATGGTAAGAAAATAGGAGAAGAGAACTGGGTATTTATTTCCTTTATTGCCGGTTCTTTAGCGGGCAGTCGTACCATACCCAGTGGATTTGTGCAATATAGTGTATGCCTGTATGTTTTTTTGTGTACAAATGAATATTACCGAATCTTGCTCAACATGCTGAAAGGTGGATTTCGTTTCCCAACTTCCCAACTGGATGTTGGGTTAGGTTAGGTTAGGCTGAGTTGGGTTAGGTTAGGTTAGGGTACAGTTAAGCTAGATTAGGTTAGGTTTAGTTAAACATTTAGGTTAGGACTAAGATTGTCATAGACATTATGGTTATTACACATTTGCACAACAAATAAGGCCTTAAAATAGTCAAATGAACTAAACTATCAAATGGAGGGAAAAAAAACAAAAAATAGGAAACGGCATGGAAATACAGTATTTACCCAGAGCTGAGTGTGGACTCTATGGTGGGTGTGTGGGTGTGATGCTTGGGGTGTGTAGATTTTGGGTGGGTGGGTATAGATTTTGTGTGTGTGTGTGTGTAGATTTTGGGCGTGTGTGTGTAGATTTTGGGTGGGTAGGTGTGTGGAGATTGGGGTGTATGTGTGGAATTTTGGCTTTCAATTTGTTGCTGGATATTTCATGTTGTTTTTTATGGATTTTTTTTTTTTTTTTGTGTTGGCTTATATGGATTCTCTTTTTCAGGGGTTTGAGTTGGGGAGAGGGCAGCCTAATAGGGAAGAAAATGACTAATTTGTGGCCATCCCATCAAGGCGTGTAGCTGTGGAGACTGCTACCACAACTATCACTTTGCAGGGGACATTAATTGGATACTAATCAGGTATGCCAAAACCTTTTGTTATTATTATTATTATTGTTTGCTACCTTCACCTGGCTCTCTGGAGGGATTAGGTAAATTAACTTGAGCTAATTTCTAAAAATAATTTGAGTTTTTAATAAGATCCCCAGCCTGCACAGTTACTTTATGGCCAAGTGTTGGCTGATTAGGAGGGGAATTTTGACTAGTAACTAAGGAAACTCAAGATCCCTAGCCAGTTACCTTATGGCCGGGTGTAATTACCCTGGAAAAATACTTTTGACAAGTAACCAAGGACAATCTTGACGAAGGCTTTGTAAAGATTCCTAGTCCCTTTTCAGTAGATAGCCAAGTGTAGTGAGACTGGGATAATTTTGACTAGTAACCAAGGAGACTCATTCCTTAAGGCTAAAATTCCATGCAACAACTGTGTGAAGAGCCCTAGCCTCTCATCAGTTACTTTATGGCCAGGTGTATTCAGATTTGGAGAGCAATTTTGACTAGTAACCAAGGAGACGAGATTCCTAGCCTACTTTCAGTTATTTGATGGCCAGGTGTAGTCAGACTGTGAGGGTAATTTTGACTTGTAACCAAGGAGACTCATTCCTTACTCTTGACAAAGGCTTTGTAAAATCTTAAACCCCCTTTCAGTTGTTTGATTAATCAAATTAGGAGGGTAATTTTGACTAGTAACTAAGGAGACTCATGCCTTAACTAAAGCTAGTATTCCATACAGGAACTATGTAAAGATCCCTCACCTCTAATCAGTTAGCTGATGGTCAATAGTCAGATCGATGCTAATTTTGGCTAGTAACCAAGGACTCGTTCCTTACTCATGACCATGGCTTTGTAAAGATCATTAACCTTTTTTCAGTTAATTGATGGCCAAGTGTAGTCAGATTGGGAGGGCGGTTTTGACTAATAAACAAGAAGACTGTCACAATAGCTTTGCCCAAATATTCATTCCTTTGTAAATTATTTCACATAGCTCATTGGCAGAAAAAAGCTATGGCATGGTTGTACATTCATCTCATAGCACTTTTTCGTGTCTAACCTCATATTCTAGTGTTAATATGATATTACAATTTAGCATTCAAGATGGAGAGATGGCAATTTTTGGCCAAGTTAGAGTAAAAGCAGAATAGTAACCAAGGAGACTCATTCCTGACTCATAACTACAGCTTGTCAAATGCAACCACATCGTATTTTTTTCGGGGGTGACCGATTCGGAAAAACTGGCTATAAATCTGAAAACGACAAATTTCTACTTTGAGTAATGCTACTTGGATGTAAGAAAAATTTATTAGAATATGATGTTGGCCTCCTTTTTTGGTTTGAAATATCACAGCATCTTGAATTATGATTTTTAACTGTTGATGAAGACTTAGAATGTTGCTAGTCATGAAGAAGTGCTGTGGAAATATATACCTATAGCATTACCTTGTTTTGCCAATGAACTTTGTGAATTGGAGCGTACGGTATAAGGTAAAATAGAGGCCAGGTAGAAGGTAGAAGTAGTAGTGTTATTTACTGCATAAATAATTGTAAATATGTACTATATTCGTACAGTCCTTGCAGTGGTGTTCCTATGGCGGCCCTGGGTTCATGTGGGTGTGAACGAAGTATCGAGAGAGAGGGCAGCCTGATTCCATTTCAAGAGGAGCGATGAGAGACTGCCTGGGGAACTCAAAGTAGCAGAGGGACCACGACTACTTGGAGTAGTATGTCTGTTCATGCGAGTATAGTACTGTATGTATCCTGTCTCTCTTGTCTGTTTCTCTTTTGTCTCTTGTCTCGTCTGTCTCAACTGTCTCTTGTCTGTCTGTCTGCGTCACTTGTCTGTCTCAACTGTCTCTTGTCTGTCTACTGTCTGCGTCACTTGTCTGTCTCTACTGTCTATTGCCTCTTGTCTGTCTACTGTCTCTTGTCTGTCTTTACTGTCTACTGTCTCTTGTCTGTCTACTGTCTACTGTCTCTTGTCTCGTGTCTCTACTGTCTACTGTTTCTTGTCTCTGCTGTCTCACTTGTCTGTCTCTACTGTCTCTCTTTCCTGTCACCTGTCTCTCCAGTCATTCCTGTCTGCTAGTGTAGGCAGGTAATTATGGAAGGTTGAATAGAGCAAGGACACTCATTTCTACATTATAACCAAGGATGAGATGGAGGGATGGAGTGGGGAGATGGAAGGGGGTGTAAGTTGGAGGGATGGAGAGTAGATACGAGTAGATATGGGAGAACAGAATGAATTGGAGGCAGGAGTGTAGGTAGATATGGTAGAGGGGGGGGGGTGAGTTGAAGGGATGGAGATATGAAAAAGGGAGTGCGAGTTGGAGGGAGAGCAACTAAATGGCAGAGGACAGGGCGGTGTGGAAGAAATTTGTGGCCACATCTTACAGGATTAAGGTGTCTGGCAAGAGATAGATTAGATATATAACTGAATTTCAAGCAAGCAGAGAGTATTGATGTAGGAGTGGTAGTTAACTCCAGTGAAAACATAGTAACCGAGACTCATTCCTTCCTACATTACTAAAGTTAATGAAATTGTAGTCAATTATTAACGTTGTGAGAATGGGCCAGACCGCAGTATAGCTAAGTGGTAAGATTATATTTTCCACGGTTAAGAAATCTAATTGAGATGGAGACACCAATTGTAGCCATAAATTGGTGTATATTTTTGTCCTTTTTTAGTTTGATATAGTTTAATGCCAGATTGACATTACCTAGCCTGCACACCTGCCATAGCACTTCTCTAAATAGCATAATTAACAAGTCATTTAGATACTGATATTAGGGCAGTTAACAGATTAGACAGTAGACTATACAAGAAAGATTAGGGAATAGTTGATACTTTATGACCTAAGTTTTTCCCAGTGTGGGTGAAGACAGCGGTAAAATTTATATCAACGGAGGTGCGGTCACAGAAATTTAATGTCCATTGCACTGGGCATGTGGAGAGAATGGAGGATGACAAGTGGGTACAGAGGGAGACAGGTGTGAATGTTGAGGGTAGAACTGAGAGGGAGTAGTAGATTGAAATGGTTTGGCGGTAAGGATCAGACTGGAATGTATTAGTGTTGTGATGAGGAGGGGTAGATTGAGATGGTTTGGGATGGAGGATGAGACTGGAGTGTATTGGTGTTGTGATGAGGGGTAGATTGAGATGGTTTGGCTATGTGGAGAGGATGGGGGATAACATTTGGGTGTGGAGGGTGAGGTGAGAAAGTTGAAAGTAAAGTTGAGAGGCAGACTGAAAGACCTGGGATGAAGTCAGTGACCTGAGGGATAAAGGGCTGAATAGAGAAGCTGCTCGAGATCAAGCAGCATGAACTGCCATTAAGTGATCAAGGCTGATGTATGGAAGCATCTTTGAGTTTTTATAAATGAGTGGATGAAGGAAATATGTTCCCTTTTTCTGCTCCATTAGGTGGGTAAAGAGGTTGTTATAAATTAAAGTGCTTCCTCTATTATTTCTTTCCCTGTCCATGCTTTCTGCACCTTTGCTCACACCATCATTAAGTGGAAAAGATCGAGATGAAGGAAAATATTGTTCCTACTGTAGATAGTTCACTGTTTGCATTATCCTAACTTGAATTGTGAAGTAGCATTATACTGTATAGGAATAAAAACATTAGTTACTAGGCAGATATGGGTGTGAATTTTCAATGAGAAAATCCAATATGCCAGAGATCTTAACTTAGTTATGGGTTTGTGCTTATATGTGCGTGAATCTGAGACTTCATGCTGAAATTACCCTTCTGCAGTCCACCATCCTCATTTTGAGATATAGGTACATAGCTGTATGGCAAGAATATTAACTGAGAGACTCTTTGAAATGAATAGTTTGATACAGCATTCAGTATGTCCTTCAGCATAAGATTTATCTTGTGTTGATTGTTGAGGTAGCATTGTCATTGTAGTTCAAGAGTTGAGTTGTAAAGCGTATTTATATTTTAGGGCAGTTGGACAAGGGCAGCCTGATAGCAGAGGAGGCCACCCCTGCTGTGATGGTGTCTGGTGGTACACATCCACCACCACCACCACCTGTGGTGTAGGGGAGGAACTTGGCTTGATACTAAAAAGGTGAGTACCTTTGAAAATGTTATACTGTACTTACTTAGGTGCCAGTCTGTTGAAATAACCATAGATGGGTGTAGTGAAGTGTTTTATACATCAACTGGTATACTTTTCTTTAAATCTTGCTGTGGTGCTAGCTTTTGCTAATTGCCAGTTGGTTGCAAATCTTGCCTCGATAGGTGTTAGTCGGAATGCCAAAATGCACTACAAAATGTACGTAATAGCTGAGGCAGCTAAAGTTGCAAGAATCTTGCAGAATGTTAAAAACTCAGTTTTGAGTGTGGATTTACCAGCAGTAGATGTGTACACGGTACCAGTTAATGCGTAGTGCTAACAACCATATCCCGGGCAATGATCATATTCACCCCTTGTGCTGTAGGTTTCATTCTTAACTTTTCCATATAGTTTTAATAGACTTTGGAGACTTGGAACAGCGGACAGATAGCCATTATTACCCCATCACCAAAGAAAATATCCCCAGAGCTGGATAAGACCATTGGGTGTGGACAGGAGTGAATTAACATATAACAGGAAGCTCCCTAACAACTCTACTGTAACGATTTATTTTAGGGGTTAGACCTAAGTCAGTTGGAGACCCCTGCATTCAAAAGGAGGCTTCCTAACACCTCTTCCCTAGCTATTTATTTATGGAAATCAGTGTTAATAGTAAAGCCTTGTGTTAAATGCAGATTTTTGCGTTTCTCAGTTCCATTGGTACTTGTTCTTCTCTCAAATGCCTTAATTTTATTTTGATGAATGACGGTTGGGTGTGGAAGGTGATATGTGGCAAGGTCGGGGGTAGGGTTGAGAGGCAGACTGAATAAGACCTGGGAAGAGTCCATGGGGTGTGACCTCAGGGATGGAGGACTGAATGGGGAGGCTGCCAGAGATTGAGCAGTGTGGAGTGTTGCTGTTTGGTTACGAAGGCCGATGTATTCAAGCACGTTGGAGCCTTTATAAACGATATAATTGCAATATTTTCAGAATCTATATAAACGATAAGATAGCAACATTTCCAGAGTCTGTTAATCCTGTACTTTTTGAAGTGGAAGGTATTGCCTTACTAACCCCATCAGAGCTGTAAGTCCCCCCTAAGTTGGAAAATGCCTGGTGGTGGCAAGAATGAAACAAAAATCAATAAGGAAGAGATGCTTGGGGAGCTGCCTCAAGAGTACCAGCCCCAGAGCCGAAGGTTTTCCCTGAGTTGTGAAATTGCCTGTTGATAGGAAGACTACAACCGAAAATAAATCACCAAGGAAGAGGTGCTAACGAAGTCAAGGAATTAATATACTTCAGTTTGAATTTATCCCTTTGACTGGTTTTCCTTCTGCCTGTGACTATTTCTGCCTGTGACTGGTTCTCCTTCTGCATATGACCTCCTCCTCCTACCCATGACTGTTTTCATTTACCAGACTGTAAATAATGGTTTTCTTCTGCCATTGACTGAACAACTGTTTCTGCCCGTGACTTCCCCTGGGGACGGGCTGGAATGAATACTTCCCCAGTATCCCTGCATGTAGTAAGAGGCGACTAGGAGGGACCTTTTTGTCTCTAATCTCTCTCTCCTTAATGTCCTCTCCTCTACTGTTCCACCTCCTCGTGATGTTTCCTTATTTCTTGTGGCCTTTATTTTCCCACTCCTATCACGCTAGACACTGGTATTATGACATGGATCCACTCACTTGATGTAGTGCTGCCTACTTCTTCCTTAGCCTTTATCATTCTTTTCCTGTGCCTGCTCTCCTTTCTTCCTATTTCTCCCATCTTTCCTGTCACTTCTTATTGATTCTCTTTCCTTTACAGGTGGCTTTACATTGAGTGACAAGCCAAATGGTTTCCTGTAAGCCAAGAAACCATTTACTACGCTGGGTGGTAACCATATAACCAAACCATACGTGCTCCCTACGTGTCAACAAGTGGGTTGGTGGAGGGTTAGTGCCCCTCCCCATAAAACAACGAACTCAGTCAAATGGCCACCCCTTACGGGTTTATGGCGTCTGGCAATAGATAGATAGATAGATAGACATTAACACTGCCCCATCCTCCCTTCCTCTCTGTGCTTTAACACCAAACCGTTTCTTCACCAAGCATCTTCATGGCCAAAGCTGTTTCATAACAGTCTTGGTACCATATAGCATGTGTGACTTGGTGCCAGGGACATGCTCTTAAATGCAATCGCCAGGCATTTTTCACTGAATGGTTCTTGACTTTGTTCACTTCTTGTTTGGAAAGATTTTTTTAAACTGTTCTAGCTTTATGTAACACAAACATTGAAATATATTCTCCAGAATTACTTCAGTAGATGTAGAGAGACATAAGTATAGATGGAAAAATAAAGCACACTGGGAGTATAGTTAACATCTTTAGGTGTATTAGCAGTGGTTACAGTTTTTCCGTCTTTAAAAATCTGTCGGTCATCGTCGTTCATTGGGTTAAGGTGCTGTTGGCTGATGTTTTGAATTTGTTAGGTGGTTATTTGCTACTGTATTTGCTGTAGATGCCTGGTGGTCTAGTGGGTTAAGGTGGTCCAGGTAGATGTACAGGTACTTTGGAATATTAATAGGTCTTTCCACTTATGGCAAAGCCAGCAGGTCTAGAAGTGGTACTCTCTCTTTCCAAGGAAAGTTTAAATATCTGCTTGTGGAGAGCTCTGAGTGATTTTCTTATGAAATACAAAGCTGCTTAGCCTGAAATTTTGTTGATTTATCATGTCAGCCGCTGCCTAAGCTGACTATTAGGTGCTTATAAATTTGACCTTAAGGAGGCATTGTAGTGACTTAAGAAATACTAAGTTACTCAGAAATATTGAGTTGATTTGTAAGCTGTTGCACCAGCTGATTAGTAAGCAGTTACAATTTTGACTGTAAGGAGGCATTTTAATAAAAGTTTCACATTCTGAGTTTCAGTGAGAAACTTAAAAATTGGATGCAGTCTGTGCAGATAGTATCTTCTTGTTTAGGTGCAGAATTTAAACTTGTGATCTTGTGTTTAGATAATCCAGTTGGCTGGTGTTTGAATGTTAGGTGTGTGTTGGTGTGTTTAGGTAAGTGTAGATTAGGTTTGTGGGTTTGGGTGCCAGGTGCCTCAGCAACTACAGCTTAGTATTTCAGTTTTGGGAGTTTAGTTCCATCATATGAAAACAAAGCGGCTAATGTGTTCTTTTATTTGCAGGAAACAGATGACATCTAACAAGATTTGTGGAGATATCAAGACAGCAAGATCAAGCTGTGTGTAAATGCTTTTTTCCAAGAAGATTGGTAATGTGTTAAAACTGCCTCTCTCTCATTTTGCTTTAACTTGGCCTAAAAATACCTTGCTAGTCATGAAGTATTGTGGAAAGGGTTTAACGATCAAAAAATAACTATCTTTGAATCATAAGTATTTAGCTATACTGTATTAGATTAGTGAATTAGTCATGAAGTGTAGTGGAAAGGTTATAGAGCCATGAAGTACGCTGTCAAAGGATAAAACTTGGCCAAATTAAAGTGAAAGAACTGTAGCTGTGTATACAGAAAGTCCTCATTTATGGTAGGCATGATGAATTGAAGAAGTACTGTTTCATTCATTTACTTTTTCAGTCCCAGTAATTAACTCATTTTGTTCCCAGGCTCATTTATATGGTAGTCCTGAAGTGGTGTATTTTGTGCCCAGGCTTAGCTGAACATGAACATGTTGGTCTTCTGGCAGAATTTGCCCTTATCCTGTAGTCCACCATTTTCCTTTATGGGATGATAGGGAGGTATATGACTAGTAACCAAGGAGACTTTGTACTCCTCCATCCTTGGAGGATGAAGGAGGGAATTGAGGGATGTTTTGTTTAATGGGATTGTGAATTGAAGGACCAGTTGTTGATCATCCCTAGTCTGTCTGGCCAAGCAGACCCATCAACCACAGGCAAGAAACAACCCCTCGCAGGGCCACCCCACAGTGAACCAGTGTTCACTTACGGTTAACTGTCCTGAAGCAGCGAAATGTCGGTCATAGTGTGGAGGTTTGGGTCCTGGATGGATGCTGCATTTGCATCTCCAAACAGTTAACTGGGGCACCACAGTAGGCTCCACATCACCCCATATCAGGTTATAAGGTTACCACCCAGCATTGTAAATGGTTTTTTGGGTTGCAGGAAACCACTTTGCTTGTCACCCGGTGTAGAACTACCCAAAGTGGAAAGAAGAGAAATAAAAAGTGACAGGAAGGAAAAGAAGTAGGGAGAAAGGACAAACATAACGTTGAGTTGAAGTAGGTAGTACCACAGTGCAACCTCAATAATTCAAACCTCGAAAGTTTGGAAACCTCTAAAGTTGGAATACCATAATTTATGAAGTCTGTAATTATTTCCCAACATCAGCTCACCAGTACCCACAGTCACTAGCATCTAAATTGCCAGCTACACTAATGACCTGATCACCTTAGTATAAAGAGTCGGGTTGTTCATAAAAAATTTCCTTTCCTCCTCGTGGTTAAGAAGCTGTGTTCTTTGATTCAATTTTACCATATTCAGATTTCACCATAATTGTGGCATCAAAAAGGACTCCTGGCTTTACTGATTTGTGCAGTGCTGTGAAAAAAGTATTGAACATAACAATGCAGGAGAAGTGCATTGTGTGCTTGTGTGTGTGTGTGTGTGTGTGTGTGTGTGTGTGTGTGTGTGACTGACTTGTGTTGGAAACGACCATGTCTATCTATCTATCTATTGCCAGACGCCTCAATCCCGTTTGGGGTGGCCACAAACAAATCGCCTCCAAGTCGCCCTGTCCCCCGCCATTTCACTGCCCTGCTCCCAACTCACACCCCCCTCTCTCATATACCTCTCCACCCCATCCCTCCATCTCATCCTCGGCCTCCCCCTCCCTCTTCCCCCCTCCACCTCACTCACATACACTCTCTTCGTCAGTCTTTCACCCTCCATCCTCTCCACATGGCCAAACCACCTCAGTGTGTTCCTCATAACGCTTCCTATCACATCCACATCCACACCACAACACTCCTTTATATCCTCATTCGTCAGCCTGTCTCTCCACGTGACTCCACAGGCTCCTCTTAAATAACTCATTTCCACTGCTCTCACTCTTGACTTGTGTCCTTCCAACAATGTCCAAGCTTCACTTCCGTACGTCAGAGTTGGTATCACAATACTGTCATGTAGTAACTTCTTCACTTCCATGCTCACTTCCCTGTTTCTTATCACTGCTTTCAAGGAACCAGCAACCTTTCTTCCCTGCTGTACCCTTTCAAGCACTTCACCCTCCAAACCTCCATCCTTACTCATCACACTACCCAAATACTTAAACGTACTCACATTTTCCAATTCCTCACCATCTAACCTCGCTGTACATTCACTAACTTCACCTCTCTCAAAGACCATCACTTTACTCTTCCTTTAGGTTCCGTTTCTTACACACACTCTCAAACTCATCCACCAAGCCTTGCAGCTCCCGTTCGTCTTCACTCAACAACAACAGTATCATCTGCAAACAACAGTACAGGGAGTTTCCAAACACTATCCTCTCTCACCAGGGCCACTCCAACATCCACTACCCTACCTTGTACCTCTTTTATTACCCCATCCATGTACAGATTGAACAACCATGGAGACATGACACATCCCTGTTTCAAACCAACTTTCAAAGAGAAAAATTCACTTAGTTAACCATCCACATGCACTGCAGCCTTCGCACCATCGTACATACTCTTCACAGCATTCAACAACTTCCCATCTACTCCATATATTCTTAACACTTTCCACAATCCTTGTCTATCCACCCTGTCATATGCTTTCTCCAAATCCATGAAAGCCGCATACAACTTCTTTCCCTTCTCTAGAAACTTTTCCACTAAAGATCTAAGAATATCTGATCTACACAACCTCTTCCCTTCCTAAAGCCTCCCTGTTCTTCTCCAACTAATTTCTCTGTTCTTTCTCTAACTCTGTCTATAAGTATCCTACCATACACTTTTCCTATTATACTAAGAAGACAAATGCCCCTATGATTACCACACACTTCTTTTTCCCCTTTTCCTTTGTACAAGGGAATAATTATACCTGACTTCCAATCCTCCGGGACTCTACCTTCCTCCCAGGCCAATCTGCACATCTTCCACATCCATTCTACTACTATCTCTCCCCCATGCTTCAGCATTTCACCACACACACCATCAATTCCTGGGGCTTTCCCCGATTTAACTTTCTTCATTTATGTATGACAAAAAATTCAAAGTACTCATTTCTGTACCGACAGAAACTAAAGAAAATAACTCAGTTGCAGGTATTCTCAAAGATAGTGGTGGTTTTTAACCTGACAGTACCGTATGTGACATTACAGGCAGTGTGATAACGTTTTAAGTTTTGAGTGAAATTATGGCAAATATTCCTTCATCACACAACACCTCGGAACACCACTTGTCAGACATCAAGTAATTTACACACTTTTGACATAAGCATGATTGTTGGTATGCAGCAGTCTCTTAATATAATTCTTTTAGATGTTTTGCATCACTGTTAAATCACTGTGCAGTCTACTTGAGTAGATATAAACTCTCATCTTCTTGCACAGTGTGCACACATATTGCATTACTGTTTGAAATTTCAGTGTTTCTGCAAGATTACAATACTGCAGACTTGCAGTATGTGTAAATTATCATAAAATAAATAATAAAGTTAACTATGCATTCTGTGAGCAATGCATAACACATGGAAAGTGTAGCATCACACCACATTGGTCAGGCTTTAATATAAACAATCGACTGATCACCTGCTACGCACGCAAAATGGTAGGCTGTAATCGTCTGTCTATAGCCAGACTTAATAATTTCGTAAGGGTGGCCATTTAACTTTGAGTGTGTGTTATGGGGAGGGGTACTAACCCTCCTCCAACCCACTTGGTGACATGTAGGATACATGTATGGGTTGGTTATATGGTTACCACCCAGCGTTGTAAATGGTTTCTTGGTTTACAGGAAACCAGTAGGCTTGTCATTCAATGTCAAGTCACCTGAAAAGGAAAGAAGAGTAATAAAAAGTGGCAGGAAAAAACGAAAAATAGAGAAATAGGAAGAGAGGAGGACAGACACAGAAAAAGAATGATAAAGATCAAGGAAGAAGCAGCAGCACTACAAGTGAGTTGCTGCAAGATGTAAATATTCATGTGCAATATTGTTGTTTTTACAAAAATAAATGAATGCAAGTTGAGGGATGTTAATTATGAATACAACTATAAAGCATTTTAGAACGGGGGGACATGTACACGATGAGGAAAGAGAAATTGCAAGAAAAATGCTTCATGGTTTGTAGCTATTATTGTACTGATGATTATTACCCTAAGAGATGAGATAAATGGTAGTGTTAACATTGGAAAATAGGATGCATGAAGCCACCTAGTTAGGCCAGACTACAATGCATGTTTCAAAAGCATCTCTAAACCATGAGAGTTAAGACAGCCACAGATATGCTTTATAAAAATTTCAAAATTTTCAAAAGTTCAAATAGGACACAAGTACTTCGAATTTTAGAGGTTGCACTGTATATCAAGTGAGTAGATCTCAATCACCTACCACCTGAGGGACTAGTAACCAAGGAGACTTATGAAAGTAAGTCTCCTGTACCTGCAAAGTCTACTGCAATACCACATTGCTAATTGCAATACCACATTGCTGTGGCTGGTAACCCTAACCAGAGACTGTGCCACCTCATGAAGGCAGCCTCCTCCACTGTCTGTTAAATTTGTTACAGCATGTTTTTAAACCTGACCGATTCCTATTTCCTTTTGTCTCAGTTGATGGCAGTGTGTAGTCAGATTGGAGGGTTGATGTGACTAGTAATCAAGGGTGATGGCATATAGGGTTGGTGGCAGTACTGTCAGAGCAGAGGGAGTGTGGCCATGTGTGGTTTGCCACAAGAGTGTGGGAAGTAACTGCGTCTTATTCAGTGTTTGGTAAGAAGGTGCATAAGAGATGTAGTAGTATTAGTGGCAGACTGAAAAATGCTGATTTGGTGTGTGCAGTGTGAGGGGGAACAGGATATGGAGATTCAGGCATGAAAGGATTGATCCTGCTGTTTTTTTTTTTTTTTTTTTTTTTGGGGGGGGGGGGGGGGGGCATGTTATGCACTGGAGGTGGGGCTGGTGTTAGCCGTGGCTAGGGTAAGGAGTGATTGGAGGAAGTTCAGGGAGCTGGTGCCTCCTGACATTGAGAGGGCTGTCCTTCAGTGCTAAGGGATCTTTGTATGTGGCATGTGTTAGGAGTGTAATGCTGTATGGTAGAGACCTGGGTAGTGAAGGATAAGGATGTTTCTAGGCTCAAACCTACAAAAATGACAACGATTAGATTTGTTTGTAGTGCATCCCTGAATAAAAGGCCTTGGGAGGGGTGTTAGGACTGCAACTGAAAAGTTGAGAAGAATGGTATGGTACTTGAATGTATTGGTGTAGTGAGGAGAGGTTGATTGAGATGGTTTGGACATGTGGGGAGGATGGAGAGTGAGAGTAAGAGGGAAACTAAAAAAAAGACCTGGGATGAAATCAAAGAGTGAGATCTCAGGGATAAGGGACTGAACAGGGAGATTGCCAGAGATCAAGCAGCATGGAGAGTTGCCATTAGATGACCAAGGCCGACTCATGCAAGCATGTTGAAGCCATTGTAAGCGATAGGAAAGTAAATGAAGTAACCAAGGAGACTAATTCATACCTGATAACTAAGGATCAAACTATGCAACTCCTCTCTCCCACTTTTTTTTTTTCCCCTTCCAGTTCTGTCAGTTGAGACATGTTCCTATAAAGCTTAGTCAGGGTACAAAGTTTCCATTACCAGTTGCATGGAGGGAATACTGTTAGTTTAGGCCATATTTGTGGCTAAATGAGGACATCTGTATATGCATTGTCTGTATTTGTGGATGTGGGAGCATCTCTTGGCCAGTCCGTCAGTCAGACCATTTGATTTCCAGCAGTTCTTCACTCGTGTAGATTTTAACATATTGCGGCACTCATGATCCCACATCCATTACTTATATTTATGTGCTGACCATAAAATATTTTCTTAATTCCAATAAATGATTCTTTAATATAAATGTTTTAATATTCTGTCTAGTGGAGTACAGCATTTTTCGCCTTTGACTCTTGTAATAAGAAAAACAGCTTGATTTAGACAAGGCAGTCAGAGTTTCCGATATTTTGGAGGTAGTAAAATTGTGCTTTTTAAAATGTCAGTTGTTTTGCCAGTGAGTGAAGTATTGTTCCAACTCTTAATGAAAAACTAAACACACAACCGAAGAACCGCAGCAAAAAAAAAAAAAAAAAAAAAAAAAAAAAAAAAAATGCTTCTGGTGCAGACCAAAAAATATTTGAAACTTACTGACGTTTTGCTTTAGTGGCACATAGTGATGCAGCGTGCCAGTTTTTATTCCATCTGACTACGACTGTTACATGTTTCTCATTTCTATTGCTACGTCAGTGGTCACTGTTCCTCTAAAATGTCTGCTTGCATCCCTCACCACTCTGGCGGGTGCGTAGCACCCATGTAGAAGCAACCTATTGCCCTTTTCTGTCCGACTCTAATGCAGGAGTTAACCATTACTGCCATTCATTAATGTATGCAACAGGTCAACTCTGGAACTGCCTTCCTCTTCACTTCCTATTGTGTGTGACCCTCCAGTCTTTTAAAATATGCTGTGTGTTCAGGCATCTGAAAATTAATGTTTCTTGAACTTGGCTCTTAACATTTTGTTGGAGGGAACAATCTTTCAGGCTTTCTAGCATTCGGTTCCTTTTCCCTTGCGTAAGATATTTTTTATTTAAATCGTTGTGGGAACAACGTTGCCTAAAAATTATCTGCTGTAGTGTTTATCTGTCATGTTTGACTTAATTACAGACCAGTTGCCTGGTATGAAATGGCTGGGTAGGCCAGGAACAGCATATTGTATATATACATGTACATTAGTTGCCTACTTGCACCAGACCATGAGTGATAATTTTAAAGTTCAGGCTGTCTCGGTTAAGATGCGTGTCTGTTTATTATAATATCAAGAACTTAATAAGGGGTGTAAACTGTAAGAGGCTGTTCATAAGAGCAAAAGGTAACCCATTTTTTCTTAAATCTATTTTTTCTTAGGGGAACGAAGTCTTAAAGACGAGAAATGTTACTCCATAACTTGTAAAGTATGTAACTTGTGGCCAATCACTGGAGTGAAAGTGTTTTTTTTAAGGATGACCTATTGTTAGTAGATATGTTATGCATGAATTCCACACCTTATTGTAGTCAGAAATAGGTCACTGTGTTGTCTTTCACTCCAAAAATTAGAAATGGGAGACCAAAGATATGGAGGTACTGGAGAGATGATGATGGAGAGAGAGAGAGACAGAGAATTAACTAGGAGAGTGTGTGCGAGTGAGGTACAGGGGGAGAGTGAGGATGAGATGAAGGGATGTAGTAGAGGTGTAGGAGAGAGGATGGTGTAAGTTTAGGGGGATGGAGAGACTAACTAGGAGTGTGAGTGAAGTGGTGAGGGAAGAAGCAGGGGGAGACTGAGCAATGGAGCGGATGTAATTTGGGGGAATGGAGAGTAGGGGACTAAGAGAGTTTGTGATTGAGGTGGAGGGATGTAATGGGGAGGTATATGAAAAAAGGGCGGTGTAAGTTGGAGGTAGGGCAGTGAAATGGCAAGGGACAGGGAGGCAATTTGTACCCCTACAGGATTAGTGAATCTAGCTGTAGGTAGAGATAGCTATAGTCGCAGCGCATAACTGTGAGGCTGTCATTATCGTACCCTGGCAACTTACCATTCAAAAGTGCGTCCGATTTCGTATCACATAATGCCTGAATCATATTATTAAGCACGAATATATACATGAATACTGTATTGCTATACAGGAACATATTATACACGCATCACACGCGTCTCATATAATACACGAAATCAGACGCACTTTTGAATGGTAGTTGCCAGGGTACGATAATGACAACCTTAGAGTTGTGTGCCGCGACTATAGCTTGTCCACACCTTCACATTTTCGGCTATAGTGATGTGGTCTCGAATTACATATTTTTAAAGATTTGTTTGCTAAGATTATTGTTGGAACACTGAACTTGGCCTTATATTTTGACCTTTCCAGCCTGAATTTTGAGTTGCAGTATTAAAACATGGTGCTAGTCAAACACTGTGAAAAAGATTGAGCCTTATCATTCTTTATATGCTGCAAGTTATGTGACATCTGGAAAAAAATAAAAAATTGGGCTGACAGTGAAGAGTATAAAATTAAGTTCAGTGCAAAATGATTTTGATGGATATTTAACATGCATCACAACCAGTGCATGTTAGTATCTTTGAACCCCTTCAGTACTGTGACGTCTTTTCTCAGTTTATTGTTGGTACATCCCACATGATTATAGTTAGGTTTATTCTTGCTGCTGCCACACTATTTTATTCAGCTTAGGAAGGATTTCTCGTACCATCCCTACCCTCCTCTCCTGACTCTAGCCTACCATGCATTCTTGCTATACCGAGCTGTTCCCTCCCTGCCCTAACCCTCCGGTATGTCACCCCCTTGTTATACCCAGCCATGCCCTGCCCTCCCCCTCCAGTATGAGAAGTCACTCCCTTAAGCTGATTAAAAGTGTGGTGTCAGCAAGCATAAAATGTCCCTGTACTGAAGAGGTTGTCCCTACTTAGTCCTTTGATGTGCCATTTTGACGTGATTTTTGTGTAGATGTTTAACATGCATTAATGCAAACACATGGTGCACACTGTGTTTAGTAATCAATGCATGTTAATAAAGCCCTTCTCATCCTTTGTCGATTGCCATGTTTCATTGTATAGCTCTGGTCGTCTTATAGGCGGGTAGAGGTATACGAGACATGGCATATACAAAGTGATGAGCAGGGCACGTTCTTGGAAGCATCTAGGGGAACAGCGCAGAACCTATCTCGATAAATGGGCCACGAAAATACGGACTGGCAACCCTCTTGGGGTTACCAGTCAGTATTTCTCTGGCCCATTTATCGAGATAGTTTATTTTTTGACCTCCACCACTCTTCTGTATATCTAGTGGAAATAAAACCAAAGTATTATTACAATGTCTTTAGTATATACCTTTTCTTTACATATATATTTTTTTCGCATATGTATTTAAAGGTGGACTTTGAAAAAATATCAAAGAGAATAATACCAAGACATATATGAATAGTATGAAGGAGACATCACTTCATACTATTCATATATGTCTTGGTATTATTCACTTTGATATTTTTTCAAAGTACACATTTTGTACACATATTATGAAGGAGAGAGCACATTGTACTGTATATACAGAGAAGGCAATTGATTTTAAAAATTATGCAGTTTGAATTAGAAAAATATTGGTAAAACATGACTTAGTAACATAGCGGCAACATAAAATAGGAATACAGCAACACGACATAGGGACTTAATAACACAGCAGCAACATGACTTAGTACAATATTGGCAACATGACTTAGGGACTTGGGAATAGATCGGCAACATGACTTAAGGACTTATGGCTTTGAAACATAACTTAGGGACTTGTAAACAGATGCTAAGCATGAACACACATATTCACAAGGGATACACTTCTGCTTGTGGTTTGATTGTTATAGAGGCTAAGAAATTAAAATATTGAAATATATAAAACAAGCCAAATATACATAAACTTAAATTACATAAAGAGCATAGAGAGGGAAGAAGAGAGCAGCAGACGAAAGCTGTAGCAGAGGAAGGGCAGGGCAGGACAAATCAGGGCAAGAATAGTAAGACATGGCATGGGTGGAGGGGATGACAAGGCAGGGCAAGAGTGCAAATTAGGGAAAAGCAAAGGTGCAAGGCAGGACAGTAGGGCAGTGATGAGAGGGCAGGACAGGGAGAGAAGAAAACGGCAGACGAGAGCAGGGCAGAGAAAGATGCGTATGACAGGAAGGGCAGGACAGGGAAAAACGTTGCAGGAGAGATCAGAACCAGGATAGTATGACAGTGACGGAAGGACAGGGGGGATGTTGCAGGGAACAGCAAAGGTGCAGGGGAGGGCATGGCTGTGTCGTGCAAGGGAGGGCATGGCTGTGTCGTGCAAGGGAGGGCATGGCTGTGTCGTGCAAGGGAGGGCATGGCTGTGTCGTGCAAGGGAGGGCATGGCTGTGTCGTGCAAGGGAGGGCATGGCTGTGTCGTGCAAGGGAGGGCATGGCTGTGTCGTGCAAGGGAGGGCATGGCTGTGTCGTGCAAGGGTGCAGGGGAGGGCATGGCTGTGTATTGCAAGGGTGCAGGGGAGGGCATGGCTGTGTACTGCAAGGGTGCAGGGGAGGGCATGGCTGTGTACTGCAAGGGAGCAGGGGAGGGAATGGCTGTGTATTGCAATGGTGTAGGGGAGGGGAGGACAGTGTAAGGGTGCAGGGAAGGTAAATGATGGCAGGACAGGGATGACAGGACAGGGTCGGCAGGACGTTGTTGACAAGACAGTGATGGAAGGACAAGACAGTGATGGAAGGACAAGACAGTGATGGAAGGACAAGACAAGGATGGCAGGACAGAACAAGGACAACAGGAATAGCAGGGAACACCTGGCAGGGCAAAGCAAGGGTGTGATGCAGGGTGGTGGTGGTGGTGGTAAGGTGGGTGGTGGTGGTAAGGTGGGTTGCAGGGTGGTGGTAAGGTGGGTTGCAGGGTGGTGGTAAGGTGGGTTGCAGGGTGGTGGTAAGGTGGGTTGCAGGGTGGTGGTAAGGTGGGTTGCAGGGTGGTGGTAAGGTGGGTTGCAGGGTGGTGGTAAGGTGGGTTGCAGGGTGGTGGTAAGGTGGGTTGCAGGGTGGTGGTAAGGTGGGTTGCAGGGTGGTGGTAAGGTGGGTTGCAGGGTGGTGGTAAGGTGGGTTGCAGGGTGGTGGTAAGGTGGGTTGCAGGGTGGTGGTAAGGTGGGTTGCAGGGTGGTGGTAAGGTGGGTTGCAGGGTGGTGGTAAGGTGGGTTGCAGGGTGGTGGTAAGGTGGGTTGCAGGGTGGTGGTAAGGTGGGTTGCAGGGTGGTGGTAAGGTGGGTTGCAGGGTGGTGGTAAGGTGGGTTGCAGGGTGGTGGTAAGGTGGGTTGCAGGGTGGTGGTGGTGGTGGTAAGGTGGGTTGCAGGGTGGTGGTGGTGGTGGTAAGGTGGGTTGCAGGGTGGTGGTGGTGGTGGTAAGGTGGGTTGCAGGGTGGTGGTGGTGGTGGTAAGGTGGGTTGCAGGGTGGTGGTGGTGGTGGTAAGGTGGGTTGCAGGGTGGTGGTGGTGGTGGTAAGGTGGGTTGCAGGGTGGTGGTGGTGGTGGTAAGGTGGGTTGCAGGGTGGTGGTGGTGGTGGTAAGGTGGGTTGCAGGGTGGTGGTGGTGGTGGTAAGGTGGGTTGCAGGGTGGTGGTGGTGGTGGTAAGGTGGGTTGCAGGGTGGTGGTGGTGGTGGTAAGGTGGGTTGCAGGGTGGTGGTGGTGGTGGTAAGGTGGGTTGCAGGGTGGTGGTGGTGGTGGTAAGGTGGGTTGCAGGGTGGTGGTGGTGGTGGTAAGGTGGGTTGCAGGGTGGTGGTGGTGGTGGTAAGGTGGGTTGCAGGGTGGTGGTGGTGGTGGTAAGGTGGGTTGCAGGGTGGTGGTGGTGGTGGTAAGGTGGGTTGCAGGGTGGTGGTGGTGGTGGTAAGGTGGGTTGCAGGGTGGTGGTGGTGGTGGTGGTGGTAAGGTGGGTTGCAGGGTGGTGGTGGTGGTGGTGGTGGTAAGGTGGGTTGCAGGGTGGTGGTGGTGGTGGTGGTGGTAAGGTGGGTTGCAGGGTGGTGGTGGTAGGGTGGGTTGCAGGATGGTGGTGGTGGTGGTGGTAGGGTGGGTTGCAGGGTGGTGGTGGTTGAGTGGTTGGATGGTAAAGTGAAGAGGAGGAAGGAAGAGGAGAGGAAAAGGAAGAAGAGGAAGGAAGAGAAGAACAAGGAGGAGGAGGAGAAGAGGAAGCAGATGCAAGGAGGGAGCCTAGTACAATACTTAACTATATGAAATACTAAAACACAGAGAATAAACACTCAGATCTGTTTTCATATGTAGTATGCCAACAAGGGGTATCATTAGTTTACGCTTCAGAAATGGCTTGTTAGTCAAATAATAATAATAATAATAATAATTTACTGGCAAACCCCTATCAGTAATTCCCCATTTAAGATACTTTCACTAAGCACAGTTTCTCTATTTATCTGTCAGTCAAAATACAAACATTTTTCACAAACTTCTTAACCTCAAACGAGTACTGTGAAAGATCAACGTTAAATTTATCTAAAAATATCATGAATTCAAATTTAACACATATACATACTGTAGATTGTTACTCAGTTGCTGTCTTGCATATAATCCTTAAATGCTTGTAAAAAAGTCCCTCTTGTTAACTTCAAGTAATGTTCACCTATCAGCAAGTTACGGGAATATACAGTATATCAATTATTAAATGAGGAATTACTTTTGGCTGGCATGATACACAAACAAAACTCACAATTTACACATATTTAGTTTGTAACAGTGTGGAAAATGTGCCCTTACAGCTCAGATGATGTGTTTCAATATAATTCAATCCTATGCATGTATATACTGAACTTTTTAAAACCTTGAAATTAAGAGTGCATGGTGGGTCTGTAGAAATGGTCCTATATTTTCGTATTGGTCATACATAATTTGTAATGGCTCCAACATTCTTACAATGGCGTTGGTCACCTAATGGCTGCTTGATCTCTGGTAGCCTCCCTATTCAGTTCCTTATCCCTAAGTTCACACACTATGACCTCATTCCAGGGTTTCTTCAGTCTGCCTCTCGCAACCCTACCCATCCAATTGTTATAAAAATGTGGTGCTAGGCAGACACCTCCATGTGGTGGCACTGATATAAACAGGCCACATCCAGTCAAAAGGGTCAGATGCTCACCCATACAATACCAGCTGGTGTTCTCAGTGTCAAAGACCCATCATGGCTAAAACACGCTGACACAGGACAACGAAGGAACTCTCAATCCAGAAAAACACGAACATGTAAACAACCACCACACCCCAGCAAGACCTCCACACAGACTTACAAGGTTGCCTCCACCCCCCAGCCTCACTATGTACCTCTTAAGTTATTTTTATCAGACACAACTGGACCAATCCCATGAAACACTGTGAAACTTAGTTACGAGAATGCAATGAGTCTCCTTGGTTCCTAGTTAAACTGACTCTCCAGTCTGGCTCCACTTTGTCAGAAGAAAATAAAGGCATTACAGCCATTCAAACCACCAAGGAATTGTACTAGACCTATCACTTGACCACTGCCCCAAAAGAGTTAAAAAGTGACCTCCACCCAAATAAAACATGCAACCATTTTTGTGTTTTATTTTCCTCCCTTTTTTATTCCCTTTCCTTCTGTTAATAATTTATACTGTACATACTCACCACCTAACCACACTGTAATGCCTCCTCCCACACCACAACACACTCACCACACACACTCACTCCATACTACCACAAAACACTCACCACTTGTACCACAGTGTAATGCCTCCTCCCACACCACAACACTCATTTACCACAGTGTAATGCCTCCTCCCACACCACAACACACTCACCACTCACATGCACCATACACACTATCACACCACACTACCACAAAGCACTCACCACATGTACCAGTGTTATGCCTCCTCTCACACAAAAACACACATTTACCACAGTGTAATCCCTCCTCCCACACCACAACACACTCACCACACACACTATCACACCACACTACCACAAAACACTCACCACCTGTACCACAGTGTAATGCCATCTCCCACACCACAACATACCACACTACCACAACAGACAACCCTTCAACATTTTTCTTTGGGGCTGCCAGGATTTCTGTAGTCAGTCAAAAGGGATTACAAGCCAAGATTTACTAATACATAGCAAATATTCTTCAAAATAGCATAATCTTGATCTAATGGCCTTATCATCTATTGACAAAGGAATTAAATTTATCATGAAAATTAATTTGTCTGCCTGAAGGGAAGGTGGGGGGGGGGGGTGGAAAGACTGTCAATACAGGTGATGGGAGGGTCAGAGGCCTGCAATGAATTTTAACACTATGACAACACGGTCTCCCTCCCAATTTCTCTCTCTCTCTCTCTCTCTCTCTCTCCTGATAGAAATATTTGAGGCGGGAGCAAAGAACAAAGAATGAACAAGCATTAAGGGGGAGAACTATCAGTATCATGCCTTGTGAAGTGGAAAATCATCATCATAAGCAATTATATTTCAGTCATCATCATAACCACTTTCTTTTTCAATCAGTCATTACCACCCTATTCTTTTTTTTTTTTTTTTTTTTTTTTTTTTTTTTTTTTTAAATACACATGGACAAAATGGACAGGGCCCATAAAGCAAAATGGAAACCCAAAAGAGGGAGAAACTGGCTAACTGCAATCCCACCGAAATGACTCTGACACTCATTCACTCACCATTCAAATCCCAGTATCTTAAACACAAACACACACACACACACACATCCTTGCTCGTTCCAACACCAATATTAAATCACTGCCATTTACATTTCTCTCTCTCTCTCTCTCTCTCTCTCTCTCATCATAAACCCTCACAACCCAACCCAACAGACACCATCACAAATACCCAAAGATCCACAGACTAAGAAACAACAACAAAGAAGGAGAAATATCCACAGCACAGCCAAAGAATAAGCATAATGATAGTAATTCTTAAAATGAATAAACAATTGACTGTGATGTTGGAGACCTTACAACTTTATACAACATAGTCTGCCTAACTTAATATTGCATACTGCACAAAATAATCTGCTCATCACATAAAATTGTTGATTTCTGAGATGCCATGGGTTAAAAGACAATAGGGACCTGCCAGAAAAATTAGTTCTTGCACATGCTTAGGAAAATAGGGCAAATAACTATGTGATCTGAAACTATATCAAAACAGTTCAGTCCACTGGGGCACTATAGCATCTTTCCATATAGTTTTAAAATTTCAAACTCCTGAAGATGACATTACAAAGGCACATTTTCTCACATTACACATAAAAATAAGAGATATAAAGATAACATATTACAATTCAACACATATATAACTCCAGTCAGTTTATTTTCATCTGACAAAACAAGGCAGCTTTTATAACTTCAGTACTAAATCACTGGTGTATAAAATTCAACAGGCCTTAATGATGAGGTAGGGATGAGCCCCCATTGTTACTGTTCAAATTAACTCTTGTCTGACTACAACTGGCCATAATCCAAGCTAACAGGTCATCAATTTCTGTGGCTTCATAAAATTGGATAAGTCTTAATGATGAAGTAGGAATGAGTCTCCTTGGTTACTATTCAAATTAACCCTCCATTCTGTACACTTGGCCATAATCCAAGCTAGAGGTTATGAATCTCTGTCAGGTGAAAGAAAACTGACTACAGAATAAATCAATGGAAATAAACAGCCACCAAAAAAATCACACCCACATCAATATATAAACATACAGTCAGCCACAGGAAAAAAAATATTAACAAAAAACATAAATCATATTAACAACAAATGTTCGTATATATGCAGAGAAAAATCTTAACTCAGTAATTGCTGACCTAAATGAAGGAAATCAACTCAGAATGATTGTTATTCTTTATATAAATTAGGGGACATACAAGAACATTAACTAAGGATGCTTGTTATTTTTAAATTCTCCGTACTATTTTGGCCAATATATTTTTCTTTTTAATGCAGAGAAGGAGAAACTGAAGGCTGCAAGAAATGATACACAAAATAGAGCCAAATGCAAGATCCGTTAATTCTGAAATCCTTGTACACACTGCGTTTAAAAGACTGGAGGTCATAAGCAGGGCGAAATACAGATTGAGGAAAACAGTTCATGGTTTACCTGCTGCCAATTAAAATTTTCCAAACAAGGACTAAAGTACATATTTCTTTCAGCATATGCTTTCCTGTGGCAGACTCTGCAGTACATCACTATGACATGCAAATATATTAATCCAAAAAATAAAAAAGAAAATGGGCATAAAAACAGGTATATAAATACAACAACCAACATCAATACTTCAGGAAATATAACATATGCACAACACCTATTTTTACTGTTTGATAAAAAAAAGCACTATGGCTTTTTGCGAAGTCCTTTTATCTGACACATTTTATTTACGATCTTTAGGGCTGATAATACCGGCTGTTGTGGTGGTCCCAGGCTCATTTTAACTACTAAGACTCAGAGTCAATGCTAGAAAAACTAAATACTGGAATTTAATGAAAGAAAAGAGACAATATGAGTCTCTTGATGAGAATTAAGCTCCAAAATTATCCTTAAAACAAAGATTATCCTCTAATAATCTTTTTCAGACGTGTGCATCTTTCAGCCGCCTACTCTGGAAAATGACATGCTTATATCTTTAGCAAAATTTCATAACTCATTTAGCCACATCTCATACAAGAACCTAGATGATCAGCACAAACAGATAAGCTACAAACAACTGACACTGTTTTACTTAGTCAGGGAGCAAAAACTGTATAGGCAAAACATGCTGATATTGACGTTATATTGGTTCAGAGAAGTGCTTTGGTTACAGCACTACTACAGAGGAATACAGGACCACAGCAACAGCAGCCCACAATTTACTAACCAAAATACAGGGCTGCCCATATATATATATCTGGTGTGTTGTCACCTGAGTCTGTGGGTATGGGGGATACAGGTATTTTGACTTAATTCAATTATGCTCTGTTTAACTGATGATTAACTACCTTCTTTCCTTTGTAAATGCTAGCTGAAACAAGACTAATATGTTGCAAATCATGAAGAAGTGCTATGGAAAGGATGTTGGCCCACAGTTCTATCTTATTCTGCCAGTGAGGTATGGGAAATGAATCTGCATAAGGACAAAAATCTCATGTCTCCTTGTGTCATGTTTGTGTCATGCCTCTGTGCCATACCTTGTGTGTCATGTCTCTGTCATGTCTGTGTGTCATGTCTCCTTGTGTCATGTTTTTGTATGTCCTGTCTCTGTGGCTGTTCAATTTGTCTTCCTGAACTGAGAGATAATAGGCAGGGATGTGAATATACTGGAGTGTCTAAAAAGAGAGGGTAAGGTGTGGAAACTTTCTGAACTGTTGCTTGCTGATGATACTGTATTGTGAGGAATGTAACCTGCAAGGCTTTGTGAATGAGTTTGGGGATGTAAATAGGAAATGGAATCTAAAAGAGAAAGTATATATGGGTAAAGTTATGATCTTTGAGGGAAAAGAAGTCACAGCATACACAGTGAGACTGGATGGTGAGGAAATAGAGAATGAGAGTGCATCCAAGTACTTAAGTAGTGTGTTGAGTAAGGATGGATGGAAGTGCCTGAATGGGTACAGCAGGATAGAATGGTTGCTGGATCATTGAAAGCTGTGATAAGGAGTTGGGAAGTGAGCATGAAAGTGAGGCTTGGATCCGGTTCGAAGGACACAAGTCACAGGTAAAAGCTGTGAAAATGAAGTGAGGAATGTGGAGTTTTATGGACAGACTGACAGACACATGAGGAAGTAAAGCAGTATTGTGGTTGTATTAGAAGAAATACCTTGAGATGGTTTGGCCATACAGAGTATGGAGAATGAGAGACTGCAGGACAAGTCAGGAGTAAAAGCAGTGGAAATGAGGTAAGGAATGTGGAGTTTTATGGACAGAAAGACAGACACATGAGGAAGCAAAGAAGTATTGTGATGCTATTAGGAGAAATACCTTGAGATGGTTTGGCCATACAGACCATGGAGAATGAAAGACTGACTAGAAAAGCGTATATGCATGAGGTGGAGGGGAGACCATGGCTGAGATGGAAGAATGGAGTGGAGAGATGTGAGTGAGGGGTGTGTGAGTTGGAGAGAGGGCAGTCAAATGGCAGATGACAGTACAACATTGGTGGCTCCCCCTCATGGAATTGAGATGTCTGGCAACAGACAGATAAAAGTCAGAGGAGGGTAAAAATTTCTCCTTGCTAAAATGAGTGAACTTTAAGCAATTACTGAAGCAAATGCAAGAGGAGATATTTAATTACTTGATAAAAAAATGCAAACAATGGATGCAGACAAGCAATCGCTATAAAGTAAGAAAGGGGTATGTGTAACAGAAAATGATGCAGCTTCACCAAATCAACTGTCATCAATATTATCATCAAAATCAATATAATTATCATCATTCATTATTGCAATCATCATCATCCTAACCTCTTCTTCCCACCTAAGGATGTGGTAAGGTATGGCCCAAAAAGAAAGGACAAAACACATGTAATCAGACATGTTACATATGAACCACCCTGTATTTTGAGCATCTGTGACATATAACCAGGACTTAATGCATCTGTACAGGCATGTGCATAAGTATGCCAACAATATCACACTTGTTACTAACCTTACTCAAACTTTTAGCACATTTTAGAACGTACATCCAATTTCTATTTGATGCTAATACCGTTATCGCTTTTCCTGCCGCACACATTTTGATGCAACGATAAAGTTAACTACAGACAAGGGGGAATTGACAGAACCGAGGTTTGTATACAAAGAGAATTGTCAACATCGCAGGGTCGACTGATGTGGGTGATTGAAACAGAAAACACAGCAGGTACCTCCAAAAGTTCGGGGAATAATCTCAAGCACAGATAATGCTGAAGGGAAATTTGCATGAAAAAGTATATTGGTAAGTGAAGGTTTTTGGAAAATTGATAATCGGATTTGGGAGCTTACAATATATACAAGTACAATATGCTAATCATAAGCATTTGAATTGAAACAACTGGGCAAACCACAGGCTATAAAAAATCTGTTCACTGCACATCTTGCAAGTACACCACAAACAATAACAATAATAATAATAATAATAATAATCAGTCAATAATCATCACACGCATGATTCACTGCGGTGTCTTATAGGTGCCATAGGAGGCTTGCTAAGAAATTATGTTAGGAAATCACCACAGCCACAAAGAAGACAAGCCACTTTCACTAACGCCAGATATTGTTCAACTGAGGGAAATACTGTACTAGCAGTTGAAGATGTAAGAAATAACATGGGGAACCTTTCCATCAAAAATTCTAACAATTTATCTAGATATCACTTATAACAATCTATCTACTACCTATCTGTATCTGTGTCATGTTTATCTATCTATTGGTGTACCTGTCGATCTACTATCCATGTGCATGTGTAAAGTTTTTCTATCTGTCTGTGTACTTGTCTATCAACTTGAAATAATGTTGAGTTGATGCAATAGCTTAGCAAGGAAACATGCTATTCGTGAAGAAGTGCAATGGAAAGGTTTCAAAACTATCTGCTACTGGTATACCCGGTTGTTACTCTAACCTGGCATTAAATTATCTTCTCAACAATAGTTATAGTTTATCAAACAGAATAATGCTAGTCATGAAAAAGTGTACTTCAGATTAATATAAATAAATACATAAGATATAAACTAAAGATCATAATCATCCTTAAACCCCGAGGAATCACTTTCAGTTAAAAAAAGAAAAAAAAATCTGGTGTTAGATGGAATAAAAACAGTTGCTCTCCCACTTACAAGCATTATTTTGAGCTATGAACTTTTGTTGTTGACAAGATTAATAATTTACTGGCTTGAGATTTTATTAGGCCTTGTGGTTTGTTTTACTGCTTAGCTGTCAACCTGATAGTGCCAAGAATTAATTCCTGGCACTGTATCATCATCATTATTGCCCATTAGTAAGTAAAATGAGTACCTAGATGAAGTAACTGGACTTGTATACACCACTAGTGGAATGATCTAGTTATGAAGCCTGGCACTGCCACTGATCACAATTATCATCATCATCATCATCAGCCCTAACTCCTTTTCCCACCAAAGGATGGAGTGTGGAATTCTCAAGAAAACTTTCCTAAGTAGGGAAGCAACTGTTAACATACCCTGTCCACATCAACTTGGCTTAAAAGTGATTTGGAAAGGGTGCTGAGCCACAGTATTGCTATTCTAGTCTACTTTGCTTCTGAGTTATGGGAATTAGGCCACCAAAGAAAAAAAATCTCTGCCAAGTCAAGGTGGACAAACCAAATAATGTGCAACTCACATATTTCAAGAAATTGGCAGTAGCTGTAGTGGTAGCAGCAGCAGCTCGAGTCCAACGTCACAGGCCTAACAGCAGCAGCAGTGACGGCAACAATCCTAGCAGCAGCAGCACCACCACCAACCACAGTAGTAGCAGAAACAGCAGTGCAAGTGGCACAAGTAGTCTCTGAAAATATGGCAAGTTTTTAGGAGATATCTCAGGTATGTTGATGACTTAATCTATTCTCTGTGGAATTCAATACTGATCTTTATTAACCCCACAGTATTAATGCTTGAGAGGGACATGTTCATGTGGTAGCACTAATAGGACTGGGGGGTGGATCTATCTATCTATCCATCTATCGCTAGATGCCTTAATCCCGTAAGGGGTGGCCACAAACAAATCGCCTCCATGTCGCCCTGTCCCCCGCCATTTCACTACCCTGCTCCCAGCGCACCCCCCTCTCTCATATACCTCTCTATTCCATCCCTCCATCTCATCCTCGGCCTCCCCCTCCCTCTCCCCCCCTCCGCATCACTCACATACACTCTCCTCGTCAGCCTCTCGCCCTCCATCCTTTCCACGTGGCCAAACCACCTCAATGTGTTTCTCCTAACGCTTCCTATCACGTTCACATCCAAACCACAATACCCCTTCACTTCCTCATTTATCAGTCTGTCCCTCCATGTGACTCCACATGCTCCTCTCAGATAACTCATTTCCACTGCTCTCACTCTTGACTTGTGTTCCTCCAACACGGTCCAAGCTTCATTTCCGTATGTCAGAGTTGGTATCACAATACTGTCATGCAGTAACTTTTTCACCTCCATGCTCACTTCCCTGTTTCTTACCACAGCTTTCAAAGAACCGGCATCCTTTCTTCCTTGCTGTACCCTTTCAAGCACTTCACACTCTAAACTTCCATCCTTACTCATCGCACTACCCAAGTACTTAAACACACTCATTTTCCATTTTCCTCCTCATCCAACCTCACTGGACATTCACTGACTTCATTTCTCTCAAAGACCATAACTTTACTCTTCCCTACATTCCCCTTTAGATTCTGTTTCTTACACACTCCCAAACTCATTCACCAAGCCTTGCAGCTTCCCTTCGTCTTCACTTAACAACACAGCCATAACTTTACTCTTCCCTACAATCACCTTTAGATTCTGTTCCTTAAACACTCTCTCCCAAACTCATTCACCAAGCCTTGCAGCTCCCCTTCGTCTTCACTTAACAGCACAGTATCTTCAGCAAACAACAGTACAACGAGTTTCCACACACTGCCCTCTCTCATTAGGGCCACACCAACATCCACTGCCCTACCTTGTATCTCTTTTATAACCCCATCCATATACAGACTGAATAACCATGGAGACATGACACATCCCCGATTCAATCCAACCTTCAAACAGAAAAATTCACTCATTTCACTATCCACATGCACTGCAGCCTTAGCACCCTCATACATACTCTTCACAGCATTCAACAACTTCCCATTTAGCTACTCCAAAGCTTAATACTTTTCACAATCCTTGTCTCTCCCCTGTCATATGCCTTCTCCAAATCCATGATGGCTGTATACAACTTCTTTCCCTTCTCTAGAAACTTTTCCACTAAAGCCCTAAGAATGAATATCTGATCTACACAACCTCTTCCCTTCCTAAAACCTCCCTGTTTTTTTCTCCAACTAAATTCCTCCTAACTGTCAATAAGTATCCTACCATATACTTTTCCTATTACACGAAGAAGACAAATGCTCCTCTGATTACTACACACTTCTTTTTCCCCTTTTTCCTTTGTACAGGGAAATAATTATACCCGACTTCCAATCCTTCGGGACTTTATCTTCCTCAGAGGCCAATCTGCACATCTTCCACATCCATTCTACTACCATCTCTCCCCCATGGTTCAGCATTTCACCACACACTCCATCAGTTCCTGGGGCTTTCCCCATTTTGACTTTCTTCATTTGCTTCCACAACTTCCATCCTACTGATTTCTTCCTCTCTTCTCACATCTCTCCTTCTCCCAGCTATTCCCTAACCACTTATACTCGCATTTCTTTCATTCTTTATGTTCAACAATTCCGTAAACTGTTCTCTCCATCTGCTCATTTTTTCTCCTTTTTCCACTAGTAATCTACCATTCGTATCTATCACTCCCCAACTAACTTCTTTAACACACGGTCTAACTCCCTTTACCTCTTTCCAGAACATTTTCTTACATTCCCTCCACTTTACACTCAAATTCCTTCCACATTCCTTATCCACTATCTTACTCTCTCTTACTAATCTTTTCATCTCTCTTCCTCTCTACATGTAACTCTCTCTTCCATCTCTCAACTCCTCCACACCCCTGTTTCTCATCCACTCACTATATGCTTTCTTCTTTTGTGCCACAGCCTGTCTCACCTCTTCATTCCACCATGCTGTTCCTTGCACCCCCTTTTGTCTTTTCTTCATTCCACACACCACCTCACATGCTGCACAGCCTTCTTCTGTGAATATCTTGCACACAACTTCCACATCCCCCATCTGCTCCAAATCATATTTACCCGATTGATCCTCCACTACTCTCTTATATTTTGCCTTTTTTTTTCCACCCTCTTGTAACCTTTCCATCCTCCTTGTATGAACTACTACTTCCTGTCCTTCCCTTCTTCTATTCTTACATTTCATTTGAACTTTGACTCTCACCAACACCAAGTGGTGGTCAGAAAGTCCACTCCCCCAACCTCTATATGCTCTTGCATCCATCCATTACACACCTTCTCATTCTATCATCCACACACACACACAATCAATCATTGCCTTCCATTCATTCAATTCGCCACCCACCCACCTCATCACTCGCCACATATACCTGTAGATCATTTTGTGTGTGAAGAGAGTATTGGCTATCACCAACCCCCTCCCAGAAAAAACGTCCACTACAGACTGCCATTCTCTTCCACTTCTATAGGAACACCCCACTCACCAACTACTGTACTCCATCCACCTTCACATTCCCTACTTTTCCATTCATATCGCCAATCAAAAACACTTCTCTCATTCCTACCAAACATTTCCATGCCAGCTTCCACATTTGTCCAGAACTCTTCTTTCACCCTACTTGCATGATCTTGCGTTGGTGCATATACACACACACACACACTCGCCCACATTTGTAGTCCAACTTTCAATCTTACCCACACAATCCTTGAACCAACTGATCCATACTCTCTTATATTCTCCTTCCATCTCTTACACACAATAAAATACACTCATTCTTTTGCCCTCTCATTCTCACCCACTCCCATGCAAATACCCCATCCATACCCCCATTCTCCTACATGCTCACCTCTCCATTTAGTTTCAGTTAAACCACATACATCCACTTTTGCAACCTGAAGCACCTGGACAATCTCTTTCTTTCACCTCACCATTTGCACCCCTTACATTCCATGTTGCAATCTGTACCATGTCCTTTGTTCGGTCCTTAGTGGTCACCTGTTGGTCAGTCCTGGTCCGAGGCTTCTTGTTCATATTTTTAGTTAGCTGTTTTTCGGGGAGGGGCATTAACCTTACACCAACCCCGCTGTTGTCACATAGGGAGGTTAGTTATAAGGTTACCACCCTGCACTGTCAATGATTTCCTGGTTTACAGGAAATCATTTGGGTTGCCACTCAATGTAGAGCTACCCTAAAAACAGTGTAACAGCGTACCACCACACTAAGTGGGTGGATAATGGGCATTACCAGTACCCAGCTTTGATCATTTAATATCTGTATTAATAAAATACAAAATTGTTATAAGAATATCAGTCATCCCTTTGCTAAAATATTAACAAAACTTTTCTTTGTCTAACAATTCTTGCAGAATTTTACACAATATATATTATGTAACAAAATTATAATGTTATATTACCCTGAGATTAAAGACATTAATTTTAAAATTAAAGACATAAAAAAAAAAAAAACATTGATTTATTTTAAAACAACCCCAAAAAACATGATTTAAACCAATCCACCCTGCACATCATGTCTTGGGGTTCCACTCTTTAAGTGCTTCAGAGAATACTGGGTATTTGTTCATCAAGAGAAATACAAAACAGGAAAGACAAACAATATTATACTTGGGCTAACTGAAGACATTAGCGAAAGCACCAACGAGTTTGCTATCAGACATCTGGAAGAGAACCAGCCAGGACATGACCAACGAATTTTTAGAATTGGCCGTTGTCTTTATTGGAGTTGTACCAGCAAGAGGAGCCCAATTCATGACACCTGGGGCCATGCACCATGCTCAATGAATGACTAATGTTTTCTGTTCCTTGAAGATCTGGATGTCTCTTGGCCAATTCACCCTGACACCAAAAGAGGAAAAGGGACTCCAAGAAGTGTGTTTTTGCAGAATGTGTTTATCTGAAGGCTTGGATAATGACTCTACTAATGGCTAAAGCTCCATACAATGACTTCCTGCTGTTGAAATCACATCTGAATTACACCACAATAAACTCTGCAATATCAAAAGCTGCGCATTGAAGTTTTCTAATCATTTTGTGTTACCTGTCACCGAAACTAGTTGGACTGGCCCTACAGGACAGCCAAGTAAGTACTTCAACAAAGAGACTTATGGTGAGTGCCATGAAAAAGGATGATGAAGCTGACCAGCGTCATACAAAATGAATCAGTGTCAACTTAAATTCATTTAGGGACCAGACCCTTGATGATTTTGCCTCAGACAAGAGTATGACTGTTTGAAATGCTGAAGCTTCCAGACACGTCTCTCGAAGTCAATCCAGACATATGGGAGACAAAGGAATAATTCCAGGAAGCTGCAAAAACTGACTATGTTATCAAGGTACTGAATGATCATGGTGAACATGGCATTGCTCTGATTCAAGAATACTGTGGCCTTTTGACAAAAGACGAGTCACAACTTCAGTTCTTATTACAAATCATCGAGCAGAACCAGCAGCTTCATCCAAACAAGAGACGGACATTGATTGGACCCTGTGGACTACACCAATTTTGCTGGACTCATACAGTCATTAACACATGTATATGACAAACTGTTCATGAACATAAATATCAACAAATGCAATTATGCATTTTATGTAACAATACGAAAACTGTACACATTTTGTTTCTGCGCTTTTGTTGACGAACATTATTTTCATATTCTTTGTAATGACAGCTACCTGTAAATAGTAAACTAGAAACTTCAAACTTTTTTGCCAATATTTTTAGCTGGTGGAATATTTTTTAAGGGATAAGAGCTATGAAAAAAAAAAAAAAAATCTATTAAGTTCCACCTTAGTGTAGGTGCTCCTAACATGTTACTGGGGTGTCAGGAATGAATTATACAATCTTTAGAAACATATATATTTCCCAGGAATCTGGTTGTCATAAATGAATTAATAATTATGAAAGACAGCCCCTGTCATTAAATTTTCACCATGTGTTAATGGGAGCTCTCCCGCAGTTTGACCATCATTTGCAACAAAATTCTCAAAATCAATCAAAATGTTCAAAATCATTAATTAAAAAAGCTAAAAGCATGGGTGCAACAAAAGAAAAAATTCTGATAATTCTTTACCAACCAGGCACTGCGATTCCACCTACATTAAAACAAACTCACAATCTCAAGAAAAATAATTCTGGGACAGCCAGGCAACACAGACAGTAAACCGTCAAATTTTGACTGCAAGAAGTGATTGGGAAAAAACAAAATAAACATATTTGGTCATTCTCTACTGAACAGGTGCAGCAATTCCTATATTATAATAAACTCACAATCTCAAGGTAAGTAATTTTGGTACATATGCAACACATAGTTAACTGTTGAATTGTGACAGCAAGATTGGAAAAAGACAATATACCTATTTTGGGGTAGTTAAGGAAGTAGCCAGATCACCAATGGCAGTGTTTACCGACCATCTCTCCAACTGGCCACGTTTACCAACCATCGCTCCAACTCGACGAATCAGTGTATCCCGTGTGAAAGCTATGGGAGACATGATTTAACCAAACCTAACCTAATCCAACCCAACTTCATTTGCATTTGACAGGCAGCATTCAATGTCAAATATTTGCATGTTAGGAACATTAAATATGGCCAGTTACTGCTAGACGTCGGCAGAATATTTACGCATTCTAATTCCTTATTTATAGCTTTCAGAGGTAAGTTTATAAAAATTCACAGTAGCTGTGATAATCCAGGAACAATAACAGGTAACTGGTGAAAAACTCATTTCAGTATATAATATGGAAATGCCACACCTGGCTGGTAAAGAATTAATACATGTGAGGGCGGTATGATACGCTGGAACGCTTGGCAGCAGCACGGGAGAGCAGGGCCCTACCCGCTCCCACCAGAATGTATTGGGAGACATGTAAAGGAAGGCTGAGCACCTGGTGTTTCCCTGAACCCCCTCCTACATGGCACGATGATTGGTCTTATCTATGTGCCTGCCATGGCTACCCAGTGCCCACGCCTGCCCACTTCCACTCCCATGTCCAGCCACTGACAAGTGGTGCATTTCAGGTTGTTATATCTGGCCCAAAAGGCCATCTCCACATTGCAGCAGAGTTTGGCATTGCTCATGTCCCAGCAGCAGCCTCCGCCTACGATTCTTGTGTATGCTGCCCCGGACAAGTGTGAGGCAGAGATGCCTACAGCATCCTTTCGTTTGCGGAGACAATCCATAAAGTGCTGGCTGAAACTCAGCGGCTGGCCACCGTCAGATGTGGTCCTGCACATACGCCTGTGTTGCACGCCAGCCCTACAATGCTCCCTGGACGCCAAGTTCTCCCTAGTGGTGGACTCCGTATCATCGTTGAGGCATTAGATGCCATCGAAAGGATTTTGCTCCAGGCATCAAACCAGGCAGTTGATTGGTGAAATTTTTTTAGTGGAAATCGGTTACCCAGTGATCTATCAGTCCTTATTACGTGAAATCCACCCCGAGTGCCACCGACTGTGAGTTTCAGCACCCTCATTGCAACAGTGATCTATCGGAGTGCATGCTTTGGCAGAAGTTGATTGTGGGTTTGCATAATCCAGTGCTCAACAGGCCGTCTGTGATGGGTACCCCTCGACACCCTTGCACCCGCCAAAACCCACTCACACACCTGCTCTCCCAGCGTCACAGTCAGCACCCAAGGCAGCCCCCACACCTGGCTCACCACACTCAGTGCATCATACGTCCACACCTGGATTGCCACACCCCACAAGTTGGCCTTCGCCATCTACTCAACGTTCGAGGAGAATGTGTATGCAGCCTATGTGGGTTTCTGACTGTGTAACATTTACCAATCACTACTTTTATCTTATTTTTTTGGTAAAATTATATTGATGTACCAGTGGAAAGTCCCATATTTTCTTTTTTCTTGCTATATATGCTCTTATAATTGCAGCACTGCCATTATAGCTTGTATTTATGTCTTTTCTGTAATTTCATGCGTATTTGCCCTATTCTCATTTATTGTCTGATATAAAACTATTGTGTATACTGCAGTTATATACCTTGGGGAGGGGGGGATGTAAGAGCTGTATGACACATTGGACTGCTTGGCGGCAATATGGGAGAGCGGGGCCGTACCCGCTTCCGCCATAATGCAGTGCTGGGCAGGTGCGCAATGACCTGCGCAATGCACAATTGTGCACCACTGTGCTCCGGTGAATATCGTTTGCACACTGCGCACTGCACAAGACCTTGAGTAATATTGCTCTTTGGCACTTGAAAAGGCAGGTGCACAAGTGCAAATTCAGTTGAGCTTGCACAACTAAATTTGCACTTGTGTACCTGCCTTGCTGCCCACATGGCTGGACAAGGGATGGGGTTCTCAGGGTTCTGGATTGTTGGAGGGGGTGGGGCGGGGGGGCAGGAGGGTTGCAGCATTTCTTAAAATGCTTCAAGAGATAATTTTAATATTTTTAAATTATCATTATTAATAAATAATAATAAATTAAAAATGTATTATTTATTAAGAGCAGCATATGCAATTCCTTACAAAAATCATTAGAACATATTATTTAAATCAAATATCCACAGCCTAATAATTTATTAGGCTGTGGATATTTAAATGTTTTAATAATTTTTGTAAGGAATTGCATATGCTATTGCATATCTATATTATTAAATAAAATGTCTCGAGAAAATGCAGATAAAAGTAAAACTGGCAACATCACAGCCTTTATTTCCCTGTCCCTCCACTCCACTCACTCTTTTGTTTGAACTTCCACAAGATAACAACTTCTTGCTCCAGTCCTACCGCCTTAGTCACTTAGTGTGTCAAGTGAATCATTTTATTTCACTTGTTTGTGGCCAGCGGCCAACACTTACGGGATTAAGGCGTCTGGCAATAGACAGATAGATAGAATAATAATAAATAAAAGTAAGTACCGAGTATGCTATTTCATTTAAATGTCAATATTTTACTGTAGTTTCCACAAATACAGGTATATGCAAATGGTTTACCCTAGCGCTTTGCAACATTGCACAAGCTAAATATTAGATTGCACACTTGCACAAATTACAAATAATAGAAAATAATAATAATAAATAAAAGAAAGTATGCTAAATATGCGTGATGCTACAGTGGCAGCAGATGAGAGGTGGAGTAGGCGGTTGACTGAGAATTTTCAACAGAATAAGAAAATGTTCTGGAAGGAGGTGAAAAGGGTGTGAAAGGGACAGTCTGGGAAGGAAGAGCGACTAAAAGCAGGGGATGGATGTTAATTGAGATGGATGCAGTAAGGAAGAGATGGGCAGAGTATTTTGAAAGATTGTTAAATGTAGAGGAGGAAAGGGTGGCTGAGATTGTGGCAGATGGAAGGGTGCAAGGAATAAATGTGTTGGGAGAGCTGAATGATTCTTTGATCACGAAGGAGGAAGTGCAGGAGGCAGTAAAGGAGATGAAAAAAGGGAAAGCTGCAGAGATGGATGGGTGTGCTGTGGAATGCCTGAAGGGTGGTGGAGCAACTA
The DNA here is from genome assembly GCF_032717465.1 of Coenobita brevimanus. Lineage (NCBI taxonomy): Eukaryota > Metazoa > Arthropoda > Malacostraca > Decapoda > Coenobitidae > Coenobita > Coenobita brevimanus. The sequence goes on from NC_137046.1 coordinate 40,858,625, forward strand.
CTGTTGACTGGTTAGTAAGACTGTTGAATGTGTGCTTAATGAAAGATATGGTGCCAATGGACTGGGCAAGTGCTTGTGTGGTTCCATTGTATAAAGGCAAGGGTGATAAGTATGAATGTATTAGCTTTAGAGGTATAAGTCTGTTGAGTGTTGTAGGTGAGGTGTATGGCAGAGTGTTAATTAAGAGAGTTAGTGAGGGTACAGAGGGAGTGATTGGTGATAAGCAGTGTGGCTTTAGGAGAGGGAGGGGATGTGTGGATCAGGTGTTTGCTGTGAGACAAGTGTGTGAAAAGTATTTAGCAAAAGGCAAGGATATGTTTTGGGCATTCATGGATTTAGAGAAAGCATATGATAGAACTGATAGGGAGGCTTTGTGGACTGTTTTAAGATTGTATGGACTTGATGGTAGGGTGCTAAAAGGGGTGAAAAGTTTTTACGTAAATAGCAGACTATATGTAAGAGTGGGAAATACTGTGAGTGACTGGTTTCAAGTGAGAGTGGGGCTGCAGCAGGGATGTGTGATGTCGCCTTGGTTGTTTAATATTTACAGGTATATGGATGGTGTTGTAAGGAAGGTGAATGCATGAGTTTTAGGTGGTTTGAGTCTGGTGAATGTTGATGGCAGAGAGTGGAATCTGAAGCAGCTGCTGTTTGCAGATGATACTGCACTGGTGGCTGATTCAGAGGTGAGATTGAGACAGTTGGTAAAGGAGTTTGGAAGGGTGTGTGAAAGGAGGAAATTGAGAGTTAATGAGAATAAGAGTAAAGTGATGAAGTGTACGAGGTCGGTAGATGGTAGGAGGATGAATATAGTTTTGAACGGTGAGTTACTTGAGGAGGTAGAGTATGTTAAGTATTTAGGGTCACATGTTGCTGTGGATGGAAGAATAGATGCAGAAGTGAAGTTCAGAATGAATTAAGTAGGAAAGGTGCTGGGAGGAATGAAAAAAGTGTTTAGATGTCCTTCACTTAGAATGGATGTAGAGAAGGTTGTATGAGAGTGTTGTGGTATCAGCTGTGTTATATGGAGCTGAAACATGGAATATGGGTGTAGCAGAGAGGAAAAGTTTGAATGTACAGGTAATGGAAATGAGGTGTCTGAGGAGTATGTGTGGAGTGACGTGTATGGATCGAGCGAGAAATGATGAAGTGCGAAGGAGAGCTGGAGTTGTTCGGGAGATGGCTGACCGAGTTGAGCAGAGGGTGTTGCGATGGTTTGGGCACATGGAGAGAATGGATAATGAGCGATTGGTGAAAAAGATAACTAGATCTGATGTGAGAGGTGTAAAGCTGAAAGGGAGACCATGAATAGGATGGATGGACAATGTGAAGAGAGCGTTGGATGCGAGAGGGATGTCTGTTGAGCAAGGAAGAGTGGCTGTGCGTGACAGAAATAAATGGAGAGAAACTGTGAATGAATAAATGATGATGCAGCCCTGAGGGGATATTCTCCCACATTTGGTCTGATCAGCTGATCAGGTCAGGTGCGGGTAAGGGGATGGGTCTATTGTGATGTGGCAGGGGTAAACCAGCTCTGCTGTCGGGCCCTGCTGCGGATGTCACTGATTGCACTGCGCAGTTGATCCTCGTGCGGTGTGGTGCGGTGAGGATCTGTCCCTTCTCTTTGGGGCTAAGATGCGAATGAATGTGTTTGAATGGATGAGTAATTTGGGAGTGTATCGTCCTGTCTCGGCTACCTCCCTTTCCTTGGGGGAAGTAGCCTAGGTATATAGATAGATAGAAGTATGCTAATTTATTCAATTATCTCAATATTTTACAGTAATTCCCACAAGTATAAGCAAATGGTTTGCGCTTGCGCTTTGCAACACTGCGCAAGCTAAATATTAGTCAGATTGTGCACTTGCGCAAGGTAGTGAACTGTGGATTGCGCACTGCACTTGTGCAAGGCCCTTTTTCGTTTGTGTTGCCCACCACGGCCAGAATGTATCAGGAGACAAGTAAAGGAAAGCTGAGCACCTGGTGTTTCATGAACCCTCTCCTACAACACATAGCTACTTTCAGGTAATTCAAGGAAACGGCCATCGCCTGCAGTAAAGTGTTTTCCGACAATCTCTCCGACCGGCCGCTTTGTTTACCAACCATCACTCTCACAGGATGCGCCACTGTATTGTACTCAAATGTACACAAGTAAACATAAATAACCATGTCAAAGCTTCGGGAAATGTAATGATTTGACCAAACCTAACTTGCATTTGACAGTCAGCTTACAAATTTTAAAATGTATGTTAGGATCATTAGGATGGCAAGCTACTTGTAGACATTGGCAGAATATTTATGTATTATAAATCCTCACTTAGCTACAGATTTCAGAGATACAGTATGTTTATAAATATGACAAGTAGTTATGGTAATCCACAAAAAATAACAAGTAATCTGTGAAAGACTCATGTCAAAAGAAAATATGGAAAGGCCACACCCATTTGGTAAAGAATTAATAAAGATCCTAAAACTCCGCAACCCTGCATTATGATATCTAACTGGTTAAGCCGCCTTGTTATATCAGTGCTACCATGAAGGCATCCCACAATACAACCAGCACACAGAAGAGGAGGAATACAAGCAGGTAATGAGAGTTCTTAAGTTTGATGGGTCAATTTTCAGTAGTTCACATCACTCAATTTTGAAACAAAAAATATTTTTTCTGGTTGATTTTTGTGACTTGCATGAATTTGAGTTGCATTTTTTTGCTGAAATCACTTGTTTAGATTAGGACACAAGGGCAAAATATACCTATTTTTGTGTAGTTAAGGAAACGGCCAGGTCGTCCACGGCAATGTTTACCGATGGTCTTTCTGACTGGCCACATTTACCAACAATTGATCTTGCCGGACACATCAGTGTATCTCATGTCAAAGCAATGGGAAGTTTAATGATTTAAGCAAGCCTAACCTAGCCAAGCCATGACTAACTCAACCTAACCTCACTTGCATTTGACAGCCCGCTTTCAAATTTAAAAAATGCACGTTAGGAATGTAAAATATGGCTGGCTACTGGCAGATGTTGGTGGAGATCGAAGATGATTAAATGTAGGATTTTTTATATTATTTTACAAGTTGCCAATATGCAGTTCTGGGATACTACTACCATAAACGGATAGTATAATACCTAAGTATGCAAATGAACTCCCATAACCCCAATTGGAAATCAGTATTTACAGAGATATTGAAGTTAAAAAAAAAAAAATTCCCAAAATACCATACCCTGGATCTTGACTGCCAGTCCCTGTAAAAAATGCACGCATTCATACGTGTGTTTCTCCATCCGTCTACTCCACATGCGTCTTCTAGGTCTGTTTGAGCAACTCATAAGCATACTTTTGGTCACGTGATGGTATTCAACCAATCAATTTGAAGCAAGGTCTTTGATTCCTTCTGTGGGGAAAATTCAAATCCTTCACGCTATGGCTTCCGACAAAGTAGGACGTGATCTGTGCAGTGGGTGTGATATTGATTACGCATTAATAAGCGTTTCCACTCGGAACCGGAGGAAGCCATTGAGTTCTTGAGAAAACATGGTGTATCTCAAGTTAACTGCCCTGAGTGTCAGGAACGTTGCAAATTTAGAAAAGACAAACACCATTGGTACTGTGGTCAATTCAAGAGATACTCAAAAACCAAGAAATGGATCGGTTAATTTTTGGACAACTATATTTCTTCATCCAGGAAATCTGACAGAACCACATTGTAGACCATGTCATACTGAATCCATTCCACTGAACATTTTTCTGAAATGTATATTTAAAGTAAAAATCCTATCTAATATTACCTTGGATCTCCCCTCATTTTCAAACTTTCGAGCCGGTGTTTCTCTGTCACGGCACCTCCTGGGCATGACGGCATGCCATTACAGCGCATACTCGGACGTCATGGTCAATAAAATTAAATTCAGCCAAAAGGCGGACCAATCAAATAATTGACAATGTTAAGAGATTTTCAGATTTCAAACATCCCTTATTTTAGTCAGTTCCACAATGGCGTCCTCTTATAGTGAGTGTGCTGTGAGTGAATACGAGGCCATCGCTCTTTTTTTTTTTTTTTTTTTTTTAAGAATAATCAGGAAACTGAATTTCCTACGCAGTCACAGTGTTCCGCCTTCCTCCCTGAAGTGTGGAAGAGACCTACATTACAGACAGGACCTTCATCAGTGGTACTGTAAGAATTTTAAGAGTTACCGGTGCGCAAATTCAAAGGGGCGTAGGGCATCTGGGTTTAGAGGATTGAGGCTAACCCTTCCGCCTCATTCTCCTCCGACGACATTTAGGATACGGTAAGGTTAGGTTAGGTTGGGTTTGGTTAATGTTAGGTTTGATCAGGTTACATTAGGTTAGGTTAATAATATGGCGGGGTCTGGGGGGCGAAGTCCCTTTCGTAGGGAATACGGTTCAACCCATGTCCTCAATTTTGAAACCAAAAATATTTTTTCTGGTCAATTTTAGTGTGATTTGAATGAATTTGACTCCTTTTTTTCGAATTTCACTCGTTTTGGGTAGGTCTATCTCCACAATGAGTGATTTCTGACAAAAATGAAGGTCAAATTCATTCGAATCACATTAAATTGACCAGAAAAAATATTTTTGGTTTCAAAATGGAGAAATGTAGTTTTCTGAAAATTGACCACCAGATCCAGTGTGGTTTTCGTGTTTCAGACTATAAAAGAGCTTTTTTCGCATCTCTAAGGTAAACATTCTGGTGCAGCAGGTTAGGTTTGGCTAGGGCTGTTTGGTAGGTTAGGTTAGGTTTAGTCTGTTTGGTAGGTTAGGTTAGGTTTAGTCTGTTTGGTAGTTTAGGTTAGGATAGGTCTATTGTTAGGTTAACCGGTTATGCGGTATATTTTCCTGGTGGTTTTTAATGCGATTTCAGCGATTTTTGCCTTCGTTTTTTGTCGAAAATGCTTCATTTCACCTCCTCATCCAAAGTTCAGGATTGGAAAATAGGGAAAATGAAGCATTTCCAACAAAAATGATGGTCAAAATCACTTAAATCTCATCTAAAACTACCAGAATAAGCTGCACGCAAGTTTATAGTGGAATAGAGTCAAAATACCATGATCTACAACGTGGTTGTGTCAGTTTCCTGGATCAAGTGATGTGAGGTACGGTACCGAAAACTGCCCATTAGATGTACTGTACCGTACTTAGTTGTGCTTGTTATATTCTGATTTCACTGAAAACTTACATCCTGAATGCTCAGCTGTAACACATGATTAATGATAGGCAATTACATTAGTCCTAAACCTGTGCTATTATGGACTGCCTGCTAAGTTGCCCTTCTGGGGTCCAGCATCCTCCTTTTGGGGATCTGGGGGAACGTTTGTATACGTTACCCTATCAGATCTATCCCCTAGTCATCTCTGTATTACCACATGAAAGCGGCCCTCTCAATCGCAATAACAGGGTTAAACAATATGATATTGTCTCATACCTTCCAGGTATAGCTCTACCTTAGGCCTAGAATTTATATCTGCCACTTAGGCTATCAAAATAACACGAGAAAACAAATATTACATAATACCAGTATATCCTCCAAAATTCCTTTAATATCTATACATACACAGACTAATTAAAATGTGCAGAAAAACTGGCAAAAATAATAAACAAATACGGATCAATCTTTCACCTGCAATACAGCGTCGGGGAGGAGGCGAAGGGATCGCAGGCTTAAGCCTCAATATTCAATCATTTAATTTATTTGTTTTAATTAAAATTTAACAATAAATGTTTATTAGTGCACATATGCAGGAATATTTTACTAACATTTCAACTAATATTAACGGACTATAATATAAATGAGATTTGAGAACGTGAACAAACGGCCCGACCATGACGCTTCTCAAACAACAGTATGTACTTAATAAAGCAAGAGCAGTGATTTTTTTTTCCCCCTCTAGACACTAGGTCAGTTGGCCACCTTCCTTTGTTGTATTAGCATTCTGAACCTTTTACAACAATATGTATTTCAATTCACTGAATTTTATAACATGGAGGGGCTGTCTCCGCAGCGAGCGTGTGACTTACGGTCGCCATATTGAAACACAAGAACAAGCCGCCTCCACTATAGTCATGCTTGATCTTAGCTTGCTTTCTCTGTGTTGCTTCTGTGTATACATATGTCTCATAACATAAATACATATATAGATTATGATTTTTTTTTCTGCCTTGCTCTACGAATTACATGGAATACATGTAACAAATTAAGAGTATGAAGAAAACAACGTCCAAGGTTGTTACAATGCAGAACATACCTTTCTCCTCTTTTCTTTATGACCTTAACCCTACTGTCTGTTTAATTAAGGCAGGAATGATACAACGGAGGTCGATGGAAAGAGCACATATACGAAAATGATATTCATAAAGTATATAAGCACACACTTCCTACACATATCTTGATATACATAAACATCCATCCATCCATCCATTGCCAGACGCCATGTATCCCAAACGGGGTGGTCAAGGGCTTAGAGTTAATTGTTTTTACAGGGAGGGGCACTAATCCTCCACCAACCCCACTTGACACGTAGGGATGCCAACAGCATCTGGTGTTCCCAGGCGGTCACCCATCCAAGTACTAACCAGACTTCCATAATTATTTCCAACTTATTCTTAAATACAGTCAGCCTAGCCAGCTGCTTTCTTAGTTGAATGCCGATGGCTTCCTCTGTGATGGATTTCTTTATGTGGTTTACCCTAATAATATCAGGTGCTGCAGCGCTATGATGCCAGTTTTATTAATGTGAACAGGATTCTCCTCAATGGAGGTGTCAAACATTTGAGTGTTCAACAGCCAAAATATTCTCTGTAGAGTACTACTGTGGGAGATGTGTTTTCTATACCACAGGTGACACCAGAGCCACCAGAAACCATCTTTGCCGACAGTGACGATGAGTGATAGTTGACTTTGTTTACAACATATGACACCCTCCTACACTCCTACACTCACTCATGTCCACCCACAAACCATATGACACCCTCCTACACTCACTCATGTCCACCCACAAACCAACTACATACATCCACACCCATCCACACTCACCCACCCACCCACACCCTCCTACACTCACTCATGTCCACCCACAAACCAATTACATACCTCCACACCCATCCACACTCACCCACACCATCCACACTCACCCACACCCACCTACACCCACCCACCCACACCCTCCTACACATACTCATGTCCACCCACAAACCTATACTTCCACACCCATCCACACTCACCCACATCATCCACACTCATCCACACCCATCCACCTCTACCCAACCATACCCATTTACGCCCACTCACACCCATCTTTCATAGGCAAGGAAGAAGGAACCAAGGGCTGGAAGCCAGTAGTAATTGTTCTCTCCCCCTCAAAAAAAAAAAATAATAATAATAATAAATAATTAATTAAATATGAGAGCCAAATTCAAGATTCGTTCATTTCAAGATGCTTGAACACATTGCGTATAAAAGACTGGAGGTCATAGGCAGAAGGAAATACAGACTGAGGAACACGGTTTCAGATTTGACCTGTTGCATGCATGAAGGACTGGGAGCATTAGTTTAACTCCTGCAATAGAAAGCTGGACAGAAAATGGGAAAGAGTTTGCTACCAGACAGGTACTACGCGCCCACCTTAATGGAAGAATGTGAGTAACTGAATGATGATAGTGGTGATTATGATGATGACAATGATGATGATGGTGGTGGTGATGGTGGTGATGAGGATGAGGATGACAAGGATGATGATGATGGTGATGAGTATGGTGGTGGTGGTGGTGATGAAGATGATGATGAGGATGAGGATGAGGATGATGATAATGAACACGGAAGCAAGGGAGAACAAAAAAGCCAATAAAAATGAAAATGCTCTTCCCCAACCACAAAAAAAAGAAGAAAAAATGAAAACACGAGACAAAAATGAATCGCCTACAACACATCCCGTAACGCCTGGAAATGTAGTTACAAACCCATTTAAGCTGCCTGGAAATGAAACAGAAACACACGTATTGTCATGGCGTGAGGTAAAATTGGTTTCGACTTTGTTATTTTTTCTCGCGCATCTGGAGAGAGAGAGAGAGAGAGAGAGAGAGAGAGAGAGAGAGAGAGATGAAAAGTGATTGAGAAGGAAGAAAACGATGGAAGGAATATAATGATGTAAGGAAAGAAGGAAAAAAGGAAAAAAAGAAGGAAGGAAGGATTAAAACAGAGAAAATTGAAAGAAACGAAGGAGCATGGGAAGGGAAACAGAGATAGGAAGAGAAAGGAAGAGAAACCAAATCGAAAGTAAATAGCAAAGCCAGAAAGAAGGAAAATAGGAAAGCCAAATGGAAGAAACAAAAAGAACGGGGAAAAAGAAAAGGGATTAACAGAAAGACGGAGAAGGAAGAATGAAAAAAAGTCTCTCTCTCTCTCTCTCTCTCTCTCTCTCTCTCTCTCGTTATAAATGGAGTAGAGTCAGACTGGGCTCCAGTGACCAGTGGTGTTCCTCAGGGATCGGTGTTGGGACCAGTCCTATTTATTATGTATATTAACGATATCGATGTTGGCCTAAACAATTTCATTTCTAAATTTGCAGACGACACAAAAATCGGCAACACTATATTAACTGAAGAAGACAGAATTAGCCTTCAAAATGACCTTAATAAAATTATCAGCTGGTCAGAAAAATGGCAAATGCCCTTCAATGTAAGCAAGTGTCAGGTACTGCAATGTGGGAAGAAAAACAAAAGGTATGATTACGAAATGAAGGGCCAAATCATTAGCAAGTCCTCACTAGTTAAAGATCTAGGCGTACTAATTTCAGGCGATCTGAAATGTTCAAATCAATGTATCTCTGCCGCCAATAAAGCCAACAGGGCCCTAGGCTTCATCAAAAGACATTTTACATATAAAAGCAAAGATATTGTAATCCCCCTATACAAAAGCATAGTCAGGCCACACTTAGAGTTTGCAGTGCAGTTTTGGTCGCCTCACCTAATTAAAGATATAGAAATACTGGAAGCGGTCCAGCGGAGGGCTACCAAGTTAATCCCGTCCCTGAGGAACAAACCATACCTCGAGAGACTCAGAGAATTAAACCTATTCTCTCTTAGAAAACGGAGACTCAGGGGACAACTGATTGAATGCTTTAAGATTCTAAAAGGCTTTAGTAATACTGATTCAAGCAAGCTATTCACAGTAATTACCGAGACTGTAACTCGAGGAAATGGTATGAAGTTGCAAACAAGAAGGGCTAATCTTGATACAACCAAAAACTTCTTCACTTACTCTGTTGTAAGCGAATGGAATAAACTCCCTGGGAATGTGATTGAGAGTGGTACCATAAATATGTTTAAAAAGAGACTGGACATGTATCTCGACGCAATTGGTATCGTTTAGTTAGGATGGAGCAATTTGCATATTCGCGTCTGCATTCATGTGTCTATTAGACACAGACAATATTCTAGAATATATAGAGTAAGTATGTGGCTGTATGCCCAAATTTTCCTTTTCCACATTATTCTACTTTCTGCCGATCCTATAAAATTCCTTCAGGTTTTTCATTCCTGCAAGGTATTACTTCCTCTCTTGTTTCCTGTACGGCTAATGCCGGAGGGTCTGGAGGGTGGGGGAGAGAGCCTTCTGCTGTGCTATCCTTTCCTCCTGCTCCTATGCACTATATTAGGATTAAGGCCGGACCACCTCGTAGGGACCGTAAGGTCTGTGTGGTCTGTGTATCTATGTAACTCTATGTAACTATGTAACTCTCCTATATCCACGTAACCATCAGTATCTCCCTAACCCTCTTACCATACCCCACTGACCCCTACATAGCCATAGATAACAGGCCTTCAATCTCGTGTTATCGCTGTGGAGGTGAGGGTGAAGATGCGGTGACAAAGGAGAGAAAGAGAAAGAATGGGTGGTTAGGGGCAGATAGTTGGCAGCATGACATCGCAAGGGGAACAGGTCCAGATGAAGGTTAGTAATGGGGTATTGAGAGAGAGAGAGAGAGAGAGAGAGAGAGAGAGAGAGAGTTTAATGCTGATACAGAATAGACTTTCTGAAACCGTAATTAGACCCATCCCCTTTACTACTAGAAGTATCTCCTTCATTGTTGTGATGTTAAACTCCTCCCACCACCAGACAATTACATCACGCCAAGACAGACTTCTCCTTGTTAAAGGATTAGAACCTACACTGATTCACCCCTTTAAAACAAGCACCTCAAATTTCTTAATTTTTTTCTCTCTCTCCAGAATATTTTAACCGGCGTAGGAGAAATTTTTCGAACTGGAATGTTTAAATATAGCTTTCATTAACGTCCGCAGAACGAAACGATTTACTTAAGCTATTTTGGATACTTCAAGAGCAGCACGACTCAAATTAATCCATCGTCATTAAATGGAGCGGCTAACATTTTCAGTACAATGACCCCCTGTTTACTTTATTCTAGGCAGTCAGCCGCTTCAGCACAGCGTAGAGAGGCACTTGTCGCAGTGAATGCGTTATATTTCAGCTGTTGCATATTGGCGAATGTGCATAGTAATCCATTCATTACGAGAGGCCTCCCTTAACCCCTTAAATCTCACAACAAACTTCATATTCTAGTCTTGGTGCCTCGCTATCAATGTACTCAGATTAAGGGAGACTGTTCTGGATAGCAGGGATTCGGCACAGCCTCCACTGATTCTCCTAATGTTAATAAAATCGTCTGGTCGTAGCAAGAACAGAATATAAAATAGGTCATACCAGTGATGGGTTTAAGGTGATGAGGGAGGAGAGGTGTGTGGGGATGGGGTGGACTGATGATAGGCCGGGGTCTGTGTACACTCTGCGATGATGGCATTCTATATGCTGGGTCAAAATTTCGCCTAATACACTACACCTTTTACACCTCTCACTTTCCTCTGCTAGATAATATTTCTAAGGTGTGAAAGGCTATATATGTTTCTCTGCCCATAGTTGATTCTTTTTAGTATGTCAGGGAGGAAAATAGCGGACAAGCTCAGAGTTTGAAGTAGACACAGTAGTAGGCGAATTTTGGTCCCTGACTGTATTTTGGATAGTAATAGCATGATAAAGGCTTAAGTAATTCATCCTTCAGAACAAGTACAGTCAAGAACAGAAGTTCGCTAATCATACACTTCGTGTACTTCACACTTGAGGGCATGTCCCGCACTTTCCTCCAAGATGCATTATATCAAAGACAGTCATCTAAGAGCATAGAAGCATACTAAGACTCTCATTTTAACAAAATTAGCCAGCAGAGGAAGCTGAGAACTTGAAGAGGTGAAATTTTTGGCAAACTGTTGTCCCCGACTGTACAGCAACAACAACAATAACAACAAGACAATCACAAGTCACTGGCACATCTGGCCTCTTTAACCCCTGCAGTAAGATGACACAATTTTTTACCATTAATTCCTGCTATCTCAAGATAACTACTCAGCTTGGAGGCGACTTCTCGAAATGAAGGGATTATATTATCCATTCTTCTTTAACTCCTCTAAAATGCCGGGGATGGGCTCTGAAAACAACACAACACCCCCAGAAAGAGCCCACGGAGAGGTAGACAGCGCGTGGTCCAGCTCCGTGCGAGAGGGACATAAGTCCGCCCGGGCCGCGCGCCCCTATGACCAGCAACTCGCCCGCCGCCACCATAGCAGGAAACCGCAACTACCTTGCGGGCAACCCGACCCTCGACAACTTCGGAGTGGAGCTTTAACTCCAGCTCCAGTCAGCACCCCTGAGATGGCTGGTAGCTGCTCAACCCTCCTACAGGAGACGGCCTGCAGCCGCTCTGGAAGAAAACAGGAGACGGCCTGTAGCTTTTCCCACCTTCGTCAGGAGATGGCCTGTAGCCACTCTGAAGGTGCCCCTAACGAGATGGCCTGTAGCCGCTCAACCCTCCTGCAGGAGACGGCCTGTAGCCACTCAACCCTCTTGCAGGAGACGGCCTGTAGCCACTCAACCCTCTTGCAGGAGACGGCCTGTAGCCTCTCAACCCTCCTGCAGGAGACAGCCTGTAGCCGCTCAACCCTCCTGCAGGAGACGGCCTGTAGCCATTCAACCCTCCTGCAGGAGACGGCCTATAGCCACTCAACCCTCCTGCAGGAGACGGCCTGTAGCCGCTCAACCCTCCTGCAGGAGACAGCCTGTAGCCGCTCAACCCTCCTGCAGGAGACGGCCTGTAGCCATTCAACCCTCCTGCAGGAGACGGCCTATAGCCACTCAACCCTCCTGCAGGAGACGGCCTGTAGCCGCTCAACCCTCCTGCAGGAGACAGCCTGTAGCCACTCAACCCTCCTGCAGGAGACGGCCTGTAGCTGCTCGACCCTCCTACAGGAGATGGCCTGCAGCCGCTCCGGAGGCAAACAGGAGACAGCCTGTAGCCACTCTGAAGGTGCCCCTGAGTTGGCTCATAGCCGCTTCTTCCCCCAGGCCACGGCCAGTAGTTGGGCCTTAGCGACAGCCTGCAGCTGTGCCCCCAGAAGGCCATGGCCAGTAGCCAGGCCCTACAGCAGGAGACGGCCGATAGCCGCTCCTCCGTCAGGTGCTGACTCCTGTTCATCAATCTACGACCCAGAGGGAGCCCCCAGCCTGGAGGAGTACTGGAGAGGCCCTGTGACTTCCACCGGGCCCTTCTCCCTGCAGCTAGATCCGGAGAGGACTTGCCTGACGGACCCTGACATAGGTCGACACCGCAGCCCCCTCCTGACAGCGTCTCTGAACACTGGGGATTGCAGCCCTTGGGATCTCCAGACCGCCCCCAGGACCCCCGGGTGGGACCTCCCTACACCCAGACGCCGGAGATCGTCCTCTGTCAGGCGCCTGAGTGAGAAGTTCAGGGCCGTACTCCTGCCCCAAGCCCTGAAAGCGTGGGACCCTTCGCCACCTGCAGCCCTGGACAAGAGAGGACGCCCCTACGCGTGATCCCCTGGCCCCTGAACACAGAGGCCCCTGGCAGAACCCAGCCCCGTCAGTGAGGAGGCTGAGTCACCTCCGCTGCCCTTGTACCTGACCACCACGATGCCCAGACGCGAAAGGAGTGACAATGAAAGCAGTGTCCGTGACTTAGTGACGTGAAGGCAGAGCAGTGAATTAACCATATAAAGGAAGTCAGAGAAAGAAACACTAGTGACAATATAAAAGTGGTGGAATGAATAAAAGTAACAGTGAAACCGTGAACACGGCCAAGCAGTGAAGTACGGGTGTATTACAGTGAATACGCTACCATCTAGTAACGCCGCATCATACTAAAATCCTACACAGACCCCAGTGTTAAAGTAATAATTACCAACAGTGAAATAGTACCAGCCACTCCCCAAACATATAACTTGGACATCCTGCAAAAATAGTATATAAACCTCAGCCCTAAGTGCTATTCACCTTATCCGACCTTGACCTGAGTAGTATCCTGCGCGATACTAATAACCCATATCTAGGCCTAAGAATTATAATTGTCCGGTGTATCTGTATTCGTGACATCTACCCATTCCACTGTAGAATTCAGTAATACACATGTAAGGTTGTTGCCTTGAGTTTTTGTGTCCTGCCTCTCTCCTATTTGTCTAAGCTCCGGTCTAGAAAGAGAACCCAGCTACACACTAGGCGTTAGAGGGACGGGAAGCCGCCCCTAAAACACCTAGCATTACACCCTCCAATACAAGATTCCCCCATAAAATTGAATAAAATCAGAAGAATGAAGTTGAGAAAAACGTAATCGTAATAACAGGTAAACATTTCACAGACTTGACTGAAATTAATTTAAATTTCCAATTAGACCATCCCAGACGATTTTATTAAATTATTTTTATCAACTCAAGCGTGATGTATTTTACGGTTATATCTAACCTCTCCAGTTTGAATAAGCTTTCATAAACTTAAAAAAATCATCTGTATATAACAATAATAATTAAACTAGAAAGCACTCAGAAAGCGCATACGTCTTCCAATGCCATTAACATTAAAAAGGATCCGGATCCGGATCCGTGGAGGTATTGTGTGGAATACATAGGATCCGGATTCGCCCCAAACTTTTTATCAATTGTTCTTTGACCCATGGCCCACTCTTCCACAAAATTTTATTGAAATTTATTGAGAACTTTTGGAGATATTGTACATAGGATCCGGATCCGGATCTGCCCCCAAATTTCATCAATTCTTTCTTGGCCCATGGCCCACCCTTCCACAAAGTTTCATTGAAGTTCACTGAGGACTTTTGGAGATATCGTGTGGACCCCTCCAACTTCATTGGCGGAGGTAATAAAGAGTACGTCAACAGAAAAAAGGAGTTAAATACAATGGAGATCCAGTTCATCGTAAAACTGGTTCAGTATCCTTTATATTTCTTTTCAGCTTCTTTTTATTACGCATACCGTGTCTCATGCAACGTGTAAATCAGGTATCTACACCTTCAACCCGAGGGTGTCATTTTCTTTTATTCTTGTAATCCGGCGATTTTATTCGGCTTTGACGAATTTTTTCATGCGGGAGTTGTTGGATATAGTCTTCATCAACCTCTTCATTATAAGGACTCTCCTTTTAGCTAGATTAAATCTTCTGGTGGTGGCAAGACTTTAAAGAAGGTCGTACCGAATGGATGAAGATCCTCAGTAAGTGCTTCCGAAGTTTCTTTTTTTTTTCCTTCCCAGTGTTCACATTTTAGTTAAAGCGAATACATGCCTATGTACTGCATGAGGGTTAGTGAAGCAGACAACACTATACGCTTACATTTAGCGACCACTGAACCTGTGTAGGTTCTTTCACCCGATGGCAGCTTCACATGTATCGTAATTTTGTGCCATTTCCCTGATCCATCCCCTTCCCCTGAAGTCCCCACGCCCGACCTCACACATGTCTTCTTCGGTTTGCCTGTGGACACATTCCATATTCACACTTATAACATTCCTCATCCAGATACCCTCTTCCTTTCGCCTCCTCTCATTTAATCAAGTCATGTAAATCTACCGGCTTGCATCACCCCTCAAATATTTCTAATGTCAGATCTCTCTCTCAACACACTATTCGTCGTTCTGTCCCTCACAGATCTCAGTGTTCTGTGTGTTCCAATCTTCATGTATCCGCCTCTCTTACAGGTCAGATCTCTCTGCCATACAACGTAACTCTTCTCTCACATGCTTTGCGGAGAGAGTGGTTGGCACTGAAGGAGAATTCCTTCATGGTGAGGAGAGGCAATAGTCCCTTAAATTTCTTCCAGCCACGTCTCATTCTAGCAATGACAATGCCCTCCAAACTACAAAACTCCGCCATAAATTCGAAATGGCTGTCTCACCAATTGGCACTTTCCGAATACCCATGTACTGAAAATTTTCACATCTTGCAGCCTACCTCAAACATCATTTTTTTTTTTTTTTTTTGGGGGGGGACTAATCTTTTGTAAGCTGTGCACAGGACATAATTCATCACAACTCCTTCCTTACACACAGAACAATGCCATGCCTTTTCCTTCCCGAATAAACTCTCTACACCGACCGACCATGACCTCTTGACCTCTGTTTTACCAGAATTATCTTTCAGACCCTTCTTTCCTTCCCATCCCTTCACCTCTGTCTTGCCTCTGGCCTCTTCCCTGGCTTTACAAATTAAAATTAACCATAAAAACATAACTGTTGCCATGGTAACCAGTTTTTATATTCTGTCGACAATGCTTAAAGTGCCGAGCTAAAGAGCAATGGACTCAGCACTGAACACTGATCCACAACATCATAAGCCGATAATTATTCCTCGCTTGACACTCCACTCTCTCTCACTAAAGTAGTTGCCCACGTTTACCATCATTAACCTTACGATGCATTCATCACTGCATAGGCTACTCATAGTCCAATTCACTACCACCCTCTGGACTGTATCAAACGTCTTCTCCAAATCCACTTCGTTTATATTATTTTCTTTACATCACATATACTAGTTACATAATTCCGAGAAGTGATGGCCTAACCTGAGCCTACTTTTTTTTTTCCTTAATCACCAAATGACCAGCCTATCTCCGAGACGGTGCTATCGCGGTCAAGTGTGTTATCAGGAGAACCAAAGAACGTAGGGGTGACAGCAGGGTGAAGGTAAGACGGCGAGGGTGACAGGGGAGGGAGTGAGAGGGGAGGGATGAGAGGGGAGAGGATTAGAGGGGAAGGGGTGAGAGGGGAAAGGGTGAGAAGGGAAGGGGTGAGAAGGGAAGGGGTGCGGTGAGAGGAAAGAAGGTGAGAGGGGAGAGGGTGTGGTGGAGTGAAAAGATAACATGTCTTAACTGTTAATGAAATATATAGATAGGAATGGGCCTAAGACAAACAAAAATATATATATACACACATACAAATACATGCAATCATGCCTGTAAATACACATACTGTTAAGGATATATGCACACATGCATTAAAATACATATTCACAGAGAAACTGAAATACGAAGACTCCACGCATAAATATACACACAAAAGACAAATGTGTGCACATGCACACATGCTCTTCGAGTATCATTTCTTCTTCTTCTTTTTCTTCTTCTTCTCTCTCTCTCTCTCTCTCTCTCTCTCTCTCTCTCTGTAAATCTATCTATCTATCTATTGCCAGACGCCTTAATCCCTTATACGGGGTGGCCACAAACAAATCGCCTCCACGTCACCCTGTCCCCTGCCATTTCATTGCCCCGCTCCCAATTCACACCCCACTCTCTCATATACCTCTCCACTCCAACTCTCAATCTCATCCTTGGCCTTCCCCACCCTCTCTCCCCCTCCACCTCACTCACATACACTCTCCTCGTCAGTCTCTCACTCTCCATCCTCCCCACATGGCCAAACCACCTCAGTGTGTTTCTCCTAATGCTTCCTATCACATCCACATCCACACCACAACGCTCCTTCACATCCTCATTTGTCAGTCTGTCTCTCCATGTGTGTGTGTGTGTGTGTGTGTGTGTGTGTGTGCCCGCGCGCATACTAGTCTATATATTTATCTATCTTTACAGAATATGACGGGGTCCGTGGAGGCGGCCGTCAGTGGACAGCAACAACAGCAACAGCTACGGTAACAGTAGCTGGGGGGAGGGACCTGTTTTATACCCATCTCGCTTCCTCGGCCAACACTCACTGACAAACTTATGATATTTCCACGAAATCTTTTTTTTTTTTTTTTCAGGAAGAGAGACAAAGATTCTGAACTTTCCTTTCCTTCTCCACACATGAAAAAGAAGAAGCGGTGCCTGGCACTGCAAACCCGTCCTCTGCAGTCATTTTAGTGCTGACGTATAAACACAACAGGATATCTAGTCAAAGATGTCACATATCAAATCTGGAGTAAATCAGGTGAAAATAGACGATTTTATGCCCATTTGAAATATTAGGCCCGATCCACCCGACACTGACCCCCTTACCGCTAACTAGGGAGTGACCCCCCTGACGTAATAGGGCATGTTATAGAATGCAGATTGGAAAGATGCACCTAAAGGTTTTGGTTTCAAGTCGTATGACAGATTCTACTGAGTTTTATTACGAGACCCACCATGTCATAAAATCTATCACTTCATCTTTCCAGCTTAATTCAGGTCACACCAGTACTGAATGAGACAGCCGTTGCACTTATTTAGTAAGGTCGTTGTGTAACAGCGCTCAAGTGGTGGTATATGAACGTGTGTACCAGACAAGAGGGCTGCTGGGTTGCAGGTGGCTGACCGTCAAGGCATTGCCCAGAGTCGAACACAAAAATAAACAAAACGAGCACTCATATAATGTAAAGAATGCAACACTCGCACCAAACGACTTGTCTAATGGCCGAATATTTGGCTTTGCTCTGTGACCTTGATTTTCGACAGTTTATAATCAGAATCGAATTAACTCATTCATGCCTTATCTTTAATCATTTTACCAACTTTGATTCAGATCAGGTAAAATGTTTTTGAGATGACTTTGTCTGGTGACCTTGATCTTTGACCTTTCCCTCTGACCTTGACCTTCGACTTATATATCACAAAAAATCGAATACGTCTCTGTTTCACCCTGAATACTTTCAGAAAGTTTAGTCTACAACAGATAAAAGTGGATTAATTTGATCTTCCCATGTGACCCTGACCTTTAATCTCTTGTTCTAAAAAAAAAAAAAAAAAAAAAAAAAAAAAAAAAAAGTCAACTTTTGGGGTGATTCTCAACTCATGCACCATGTTTGATCCAAATCAGACCAAAGTCGTTTCAGTTTTGCTAACACAGACACACGGGTATAATTTTGACCTTGCTAAATGACTTTTAAGGTTTGACAGATTTTTCTAAAAATTGAATCCTTTCGTTTTTGTCTGACACTTAACATTTCCAGCAAGTTTTGTTCTGGTGAGATCAACACTGAATTAATCTTCTCCTGTGACCTTAGCCTTTGACTTTTCCCTGTGACTTTGATCTTTGACTGATTGTTCTCAAAATCAAATCCTTCTATTTTTCTCTTATCATCAACCAATCCATGATGTTTGGTTTAAACAGGATAAAAACTGTTTATACTGACATTGTTCTGTGGCCTTGATCTTTGACCTACTAAAAAAAAAAAAAAAAAAAAAAAAAAAAAAACGCATTATTTGTGCTTCATACCTGACCATTACACCAAGTTTCATTAAAATCATATTAAGACATTTTGAGATATTCTGTTAACAAACAAACGAGTGGGTCGATCTTTGCCCGTGCCCTGTAATCTTGACCTATGACTAATTATTCTCAAAACTTAATCACTTCTTTCTCGTTTAAACTCAGCCCTCTTGCCACGTTTGCTCTAAACTGTGTAAAAAATGTCTGAGTTGGTATTGCTTATCAACGTTTGGCCTAGTCAATTGATTTTCACCTTTGACTCTCTTCTCGAAAATAATAGGTTTCTTCATTGGCTGATCCTTAGCCCTTTCACTAAGTGTGGTTAAAATGATGAACCTGAGTTGTTTTGTTAACACACACACACACACACACACACACACACACACACACACACACACACACCTGGTGGCACGGTTGATAGAGCACTCGACTCCCAATTCAAGTGACTCGAGTTCGAGCCCCACTCAGACCGCACTATTTGCGTGGCTGAAGTGAGCTGTCACCTGCCAAGTGTACAGTAGCTCAAGGCGTCCTGTGCTGGAAGATCTGCAAGGGTTCGAAACCCAGCGGGGTAAAGATTGGGAGGTCTGTCCCCTTGTGCCTATGCCTCAGCGGTCTCATTCCAGCCTTGGTGAGGCTTGGTAGTCTGTCGGCGTTCCCCAGGGGCTGCCATGGGCAGCCTGTTGACCTCCTTAGGTTAGGATACTAGATTAAGAGCCTGTGTATTTTCAGCCACTGACTGCGATGAATAAATAAACCGAAACACACACACACACACACACACACACACAGCTCAAAAAATAACTCCAGCTCCCGCCTAGCGAGCACTGGTGTAAAAAGTGAGAAAACGTAAGGATAAGGATGGAATCGATGGGCTTGGGATGACAGTGTGGTGGGACAAAGTGAGATGCTGGAACGCTTGGACATAATGCGTAGTAGTGCAAACAGAGAAATTTGTCTGCTTTGAATCTAGCAGCAGGTTCATCCAGGGATGGTAATATGGGGATACTGTGTGTGAGGGAGCCGGGTCCCTCGAATCAGAGGGATTTTTAAAAGGACGACAGTGCATTAACACCTCCGTGTGGCAGTGTACTTTTCACTCGGGAGGAAGGAGCTGAGGTACTCAGGTTTTGCCGGATCGAGCTGACACACTGCACGGTACCAACAACCAAGTGTTTTCCACCAAAAGTACAATATTCTAAGCTTCTTAAAACACGTATGGAATGGGACACATAGGTGTTATAATAAACTGTGATGTAAGTGTGTTGAGATGAAGTTGGAGCGGTGTGTATATGTAGTGATGCAGGTATGCTGTGATGCAGGTGGCGTGGTGTGCAAGTGTCACGGCGTGTAGTGATGGTGGGTGGACTGATGATGGTGGCTGTTGTTGCTACCGCTGCTATACTGGCCGTCACGCTCTCAGGTGAGTCCTGCTCCCTCCCCCCTACCCCACACAGACACACATTCCCCATCACACTCATTGCACCACACTCAAACGCTACTGTACACTCTCCACACACTCTCATCACACTACACTTCATATCACTCTCATCAAGCTATTGAAATCCCACTGTCATTCACCTGCGAAGGGCTGGATGCTTCCGTTACCTAATAAAATCGTCTGCCAACCGTCAAGAAAAATCAAGTTGTTCCAACTGTTCTTCAGGGGTTGATATCTTAGGTTTAGCGGAGATTATAGTTTTCATGTGTTTTATATTTTTCAAACAATATCCCCATGCATCAGGGAGCACCACTCCGCCTGCAGCCGCTCCTGAGAGTCACAAGGCCCCCCTTCAACAGCCCCCCGTCGGCTTCGTTCCTCAGGGCGAGGCTGGCGACCTCCTGCATCAGGTTAGTTCAATCTCACTTTGTAAGATCAATAACGACACAGTATTTCACCAACCTGCAACCGTACTATCTTAGATTGTGGATGCTCCCTAACACCCATTTCCTTGGCTGTTTATTATGCATATTGCAGCATTATATACTATATATATTTATATATTGTATATTACTAAAATCTTTGAATATCGACACAGTTGGCTTAAGCAACATACTGTACAGGAGAACAGCAAATTACCATCTAAGCAGCTAACTGGTAAAAAAGAGTGCTAAAGAATATGCAAGAAGAAAAACCGCTTTGTCATGAAGCAAAAGGATGATACGATATTAACTGTACTACACTACAATCATAACTTTGTTCAAATCATGTACATGGTTTTGTGTGTGTGTGTGTGTGTGTGTGTGTGTGTGTGTGTGTGAGATCACAATTTCCAACTGTGTTTCTGCGTACGTGTGTTTAAGTTTGTGGTATATTACAATGGAAAATTACAGCCGAGCATCTAACAAGCTTACAAGCCAAACAGATAAACAATGATAACCAAACCATTAAAACAGCACGGTATGGAATGAGAGACAGAGTATAAGGAAGTGAAGGATAGCTTATAATGGAGTGAGGGGTAGTGTAGGCTATAATGGAATGAAGGGTAGCATATATTAAAGTGAGGGGTCGAGTATATAGAATGAGGAGAGTGAGATGCAGCCAGTAATGAAGTGAGGGGAAGCGTATAATGGAGTGAGGGGTTGCATATAATGGAGTGAGGGGTTGCATATAATGGAGTGAGTGGTAGTGTATAATGGAGTGAGGGGTTGCATATAATGGAGTGAGGGGTAGTGTATAATGGAGCGAGGGGTAGTGTAAAATTGAGTGAGGGATGGCATATAATGGAGTGAGCGGTAGTGCATCATGGAGTAATGGGTAGTGTATAATGTAGTGAAGGGTAGCGTATAGTGGAAGAGTAATAATGTTGTAATGTGGTGTGAGTGCCAACAGGTAGCCCTTCATGCCAGGCAGGTGGAGGTGGAGAGGGAAATGAGGGACAGGAAAAGGCAACAGCAGCACAACATCCAGCAGGTATATCTCCAAAAGGGTAATTATTACAGCTAAACTGTTTGCACCTAAGGGAACGGGGGCACTTCCACAACATGAATATGGCAGCTGTATGAAATTCGAACTGCTTTAGTTATGAGGGAGGAATGAGTCTCCTTGGTTACTGGTCTAATAGATCCTCCAGTCTGACCACTTGGATATCAACTGAGCTGAAATGAGTTAGGGATCATTAGAAGGTTAGAGGAAACGCACTATGGGTGGTAATGAATTAAATGGCAATAGGTGGGGTACTGATTTAAATATTAGTGACTGAAAGACAATGTCTGAAGTTGGCAATGACTTATTTAACCCCTCCACCAACATGGGGCTCTCCAAAAGCTGAATAAACTAGCCTGGCAGTAGCAAGAACAGCCTCAAGTACAACAGATATCATCAAATAATTTTATCTTCCACATCACAGGAGGAGGAGATACAAAAGCCAGCTGAACACGACAAAGGCCACCAGGAGAAGAAACGGGATAAGGAGGTAGACGTTGATAAACTGGATGTTCAAAAAACGGAAAATATTAAATCAAAGGAATCAGAGAACACGGAAGAATCACTGAAAGAAAGCGAGAAACTGAAGAAGGTGAAAAAAATGGATCAACAGGAAATGCAAGAGACAGAAGACAAGGACCCAAAGGAATCTGAGAGAGGAGAACGGATGGAAGACCTAAAAGACACAGATAATAGCGAAACAAAGGATTCGAAGGAGCCAGAAGAGGAGAAGGACGATATGCTGAAGGAAAAAGATAATCCACGGGAAATAGAGGAAAAACTGACTGAGAAGCAAAAGAAACAAATGGTAAGGAACAACAAAACAAAGGAGCCACAGAAGAAGGATAAAATGGATGAACCACAGAAGGAAAAGGACAAGAAGACAGGTGTGGCAAAAGCAGAAGCTAAGAATGTGAATGGATCTCCTCGCCTTCCCACAAGGCAGCTCTCCAATGGCTTTGAGATCTGTGACACGCCTGAGTGTGCCGAAGTGGGTAGGTCGTTGCTATTACTAACTACCATCTTTTTCCTTTAACCTGGCCTAAAACTGTCATCTCTCCATTTTGATAACTGAACTATAGCAAGAATTAAACACTAGAAGATGATGCTAGACAAAAAAAAAAAAGTGCTAAGAAAAGGATCTAGAGCCGAAGTATTTTCTTATCAAAGGACAGAAAAAATCTGGGCCAAGGTAAGGTGTAAGAACCATTGCTATATTCCAGGGGTCTGATTCACTGGTAAACTTGAGATAAATTCCCTCCCCTTACTAATTTTTTATGGAATGGCAAGGAAGCAAGCGTGCAGAATATTTAAACATCTCTTTTCTCATTTAATACAAGAGAAATTTTTCATGGGTTATATCAGTTTAGTGAATACATCAACTTTCCGTGTCTCTTGTTCTTCTTGTAGAAACAATGTTGAAGTTACGACAGGAATCGATCGTAAGTGTGTTAGTGACTGTTCCCTGTCCCTTAGATTATTCATCTGCATTATCATCATCACCTTAATCTAGTTAACCCTCTGAACACTTTTAAGGGGAATAAATCGTTTGGCGCCAGTAACACTAAATTTGATAAGATTTCTATATCATCGTCAGAGGGTTAATTTGTTGTATTTTATTTTCTCATACTATATTCAGTATCATCAGTACCATCATCATCATCACCATCAGCAGCAGCAGCGGTAGCAATATGCTAATTAAGACTTTACTGTTGACGTTATGTATGTATGTAACAAACTCCTAACCCTGACAAAAGCTTTTAGCCAAACTTCGCACACACAGCCATTAAGGTCTACTAGCTGACTGAGGTCCATTGAGGAGGTGTTTTGGCTTCCACTTGCAGCGGTTTCATTGATGAAATGTGGAAGGTAGAGTACGTCGAATTTGTGTGTGTGTGTGTGTGTGTGTGTGTGTGTGTGTGTGTGTGTGTGTGTGTGTGTGTGTGTGTGCGCACGCACTCTGAGAGAGAGAGAGAGAGAGAGAGAGAGAGAGAGAGAGAGAGAGAGAGAGAGAGAGAGAATTTCCTCTGATGGTGAGCTTTGGTCTGTTTCGTCTACGTGGTGGGCTGGTGGCAAAGTCGCCATTCCCCGGCAGTGCAAGCGCCTTAATTCGCGAGTGCTGCAAACAAAGGCACTTGCTAACTTGTTCTGTTTTCGCCCCCTACCATCATCATCATCATCATCATCATCATCATCATCATCATCATCAGCTCACCCACTCTATCTATCACCACCCCACAGCGGCCCAGCTCATCGGCAACGTGGACTACTCAGCTCACCCTTGCCAGGACTTTTACCAGTTCGCCTGTGGGGGATGGATCAACAAACATGAGCTGAGTCCCGAGGGAGAGTAAGTGCCTCTATCTCATGCTGATTTTCGTTTAAACAGTAGTTCTTCTTCTTCTTCTTCTTCTTCTCGTCATCATCATCATCATCATCATCATACTTCTTCTTCTTCTGTTATTTGTTATTTCACTTGTTTTTTTTACTCATCATTCTAATTTTTTCCAATTTCTTTTTTTATTCTCTATTTTTGTCATCAGCTTTCTTTTATATTGTCAAAGATCCACAATATGGTATTTATAATAGTCGTTCATGTCAAATAAACTCTCCCTGACTTTGCCCATGGCATGTATGGGGAAAGTAAAGCTGGTAACAGGATCTACCTTGATGCTGGAGAGGATTAACTGTACATAGTTTCTTTTGAAAGATAAAGCTGTATTCTCATTGGTAAAGCAGACTTCTTGCCACTCCTTACTCAGAGATTTATACTGTATATTACACCATGATATTATTTGCTCATCATCTACATAGTCCGCATTCTGTTTAACTGCTACAGATAACATCAGTAAAATACAAGAGGATATTAAACCTTAATGTACAAAATAAATCCTTGGGGAAGAGGTGACATTTAACTTGGGTCGCGGCACTGTCTCAACATTCATCTGACGTGATACTTGTGATTTTCACATTAACTCTTTTTAATATCGTTTATCAGTATAAATGCACTGATAATTCATCAAAATCAAACTGATGTTATTTTTTATACTTATCTTACTCACAATCATTTTACCATTTCAATGTAGATTTATGTCACTGTATGTGAGGGTCTACTCGAGACACAAGGACCCTGCATTTAATGAAGACTTTCTTCTGCTTAATAAAATGGTCTGGCAGTGCCAAAACTGTAATCATCTGTGTGTCCTTTGTCGTGTAAAAAGTGTTAGTCAACTAATTACTTCCTGTTAACCTGCAAGTCAAGCCACATGCCACCGTGCCTCCTGTCCACAGCGCCGGTACGTGGTATGAAGCCCTGGAGGCGATGGACAACCGCCTTCACGTGATCCTGGAGAGGCCGGCAAACCCAGGCGCACCCCAACCACTCCATATGCTGCGGTCATTCTACAGATCCTGCACCGACACAGGTTGGGTGGGAGGAGGGGGGAGCTGGGAGGCGGAGATGGAGGAGACTAGGATAAAGTTGGGAAGTAAAGTGAATGGCAGCGTCTATGATGGCATCTTGTGTGCTGTAAGAATCAGTTCACAATTTGAATTTCGTCGAAGTGATTTTCATTATTCTGCAAAGTGCTTAGCCATTTGCTAACAAGCCATCCCTGGTAAATTCACCACATCAGTTTTTCATAAGATAATTCTGGCATTAGGCACCACTCAATCGGTAGAGAGTTGGCCTGCTGTCCTGACGGACCCGGGTTCAAATCCCGCTGAGGCAGGGAACAGTTTAAGGATTTGAATTTCATAAAATCAGACTTTACTGATCTACCAGAAGGCCCGCCGACATGTCATAAAAATACCCCCGCTAATACCAATACACCAGTCCTGTATGAGACAGCCCTAGCATGTATTCAATATGGACGGTGGGTGTTAGCGCCGAAGTGGTGACATGTAGAGGTGTGCGGTACGTAGGAGGACTACTGGGCCTTGAAAGCAGGCTGTGAAGCCTATGCCCAGAGTCGGTCACATAAAAAAAAAAAAAAAAAAAAAACATATTACGTTCTAAGCGTTGGTATGCTAGGGGATGTGGCTACATCTGCTATCACGTGAGTGAACGATTCAGCATTACAAAATCCTGGTCAGTATACAGTATAGATTCAGTGGACAAGGAAAAATATCGAGCGGAGATCTGGATGAGGCTGAAGGTTGGGTCGTCTGACATGGGTCTGTACCCCCATTGCTGACTCAGGTGCGGGGCCGTGCCAAAGTCTGGACTGCCTTATAAAGAACACGAAGGTGTCTTGCTTATGTGATCTAGACTGAGACAGGAGGTAGTCAGCACTGTGCATTAGTTACTCGTACTTAATTGTGAGGTTCTTCGTGACCTTTCATCTTCCTTATGCTGGTTCTTGGTCCGGTGTCATTCCATCAAAACTACTTGTCCCTGACTCCTCACCTTGGTAACTGCTTCTGCTCCACTGGTAACACTTTAGTATTATTACATACTATCTAGAATATTTAGAATTTTGTGACTGATGTTATTTGCTACATTCTCTACTACCTCTGCTTAAAAATATAGGAGTCACTCCCTTCCTAATCCTTCATTCATTACAGACAACCTGGATGCACTTGGCCTTGACCCATTGGTGACACTGCTGTCATCTGCCCAAGGAGGGTGGCCGATGGTGCTGGATGGCTGGGACCCCAACACCTTCACCCTCACCACCGCCCTCACAAATCTTAGGAACATTAGGGCTGTTTCTCTCTTCACAGTCATCCTTGATGCTGATGTCACTGATGTCTCCACCAAAATCATCAATGTTAGTGTTCTTTGAATTATCTAGCCGAATATTAAATGAATCAGTACTCTCATGGAACCATGGTGGCGCGATGATAGCTTGGTCATCTCTTGATCTGGATGTGTGTAGCGTCTACGTGTTGAAATCCAAGCAGTGGTGGACATTTAATGTAGGTGTTGGTCGCATGTCCTTTAGTATGCTTAGGTATGTTCACACCCTGTTGGTTCTACTGATGACATGCTCACTCTGACATGCACAGCACTTTAGCTTACACATACTGTACATCAATATCAGCAGACACTCCATCCCTCATCACACTTTGCCAGTATGGGGAGAAGATCCGGTTCTGCTGTGAATCTCATATGAACTGTTACATTTTACAGTACGGATACATTATTGTACCACCTAACTTGCTTATTACTGTTGGTAACCAAAGACTTATCACCTACTAATGAGTAAAGAATCTTTTGCTTGAATTTTACTTCCGTCGTTATGGGATTAGATTTTCTATCATGGTCAAGCTATCAGGGCTATGGTATCTGTGTGGTCTGTATACATGTGTAATTCTGATTTTAATAAATATACAAGGAGCGACCCACTCTGGTTCTACGGTCCATTTATTTGAACTTGTAAAGCCATATCACACCTCTCCTAATCTGAATAAAATCGTTCACAGGTAGCAGGAATACACTAAACAAAATGTCATCTGGGTGAAGATGTCAGAAGGGATTCTACTGACCGGATCTCTCGTACTGAATTGTTTACTTATATCTTTGTAATGATGTGTGTTAAAAGCTGCATAACCCAGTAGTTAATCGAAATGCTCTTCTTGGCTCCGGTTGTGTGGCTGACTGAGATCTCGTGGGGCCCAGATTTGATCCCCCTCCCCACAGCTGTGACTAAACTGTAAACCCCGTGCATCCCGTGGTGTATTTTTTGTCTTAATTTTGCTTTCCCCAGCTCAGGAACACTTTTCCAACCAGAGGGGTTCGTCTTCATGAACTCCTACAACATCAGAAGTATATGAATGTATCTACACATACCATGTACAGATTATAAGATACGTCATGGAAGTGAAGTGATTACATTCGTCTTGGTCATTACACTACACAGACCTGACCTTTGAACTGAAAGGGTTAAAGGGGACGCTAGTGACCTCTCATACTGAAGGGGTTAATGGGGATCTACTGACCTGACTTCTTGTAGTGAAGTGATTAACATGTTGTGTCGTACTGTGTGGTGCAGGTGTTGATGGGTGACGTGCCGTGGGGGGTGCCTCAAATGGCCAATCCCACACCGAATCTCCGCAACGCGTACACAGAATTCATGACCTCCGCTGCCAGGATGCTCAGGGACCACTTGGCCTCGTCCGTCACTGACCTGCAGATCGACCAGCAAGTCAAAGCCGTCATTGATTTTGAGATTAAGTATTCACAGGTAAAATTACAGACACAGTTGGTATGTGATTTAATTTCTAGTGCTTTCGTATAGTCATGATCATCAAGTGGATAGTTCAAGAGGTCATTTACAATAGCTACAAAGCTAAATGAAGTTTTACGCCTCTCATAAAATAACGCATGAGTTGCGCCATTTTAGTTCCGTCCACTTTGATCACTGATTCATAAGTTGCAGATATTAATAATCTTAACATGGTGTACTCAAAACAGCTGAGATGTAGACACAGCTAATAATGGTGTCTGCAGCACATCTGATAACAGAGAGTGAGTGAGAGGGAAACAAATTTACACACACTGACACAAACACACACACACACACACACACACACACACACACACACACACACACACACACTCATATATATATATATATATATATATATATATATATATATATATATATATATATATATATATATATATTATATGTACTGTATTTGTAAGTTCTTTATAGCTATGATTACACAGGTGGACTACATGTAATGTACAACCTTAGAGATAAAGTAACCTTAAGCCTTTTCTTGTGTTTCCCCCCCACCCTTTTACTTACCTGTTGCTGAAAGAAAATTTCAAGCAGGTTATGTGTCGTTGAGATGTAGGTATATAATGAGGATAAGTATCATTAGTACGGAGGATGTATACTGAGAACATTAAAGACGTATACTGAGTGTAGTAAGAATGTGTATTACGATGTTATTTTCCCGGCAGCTGGCAGAGAGGGCCCTGGATGAGGCGGACTCTGGCTGGCGTACTGACGTGGCGGGTCTTCAGACGGAAACTGATGCTGGCACACCGGGACAGGTACGTTTACACCTACTACACCACCTACACTATACCTTAACACCACCAATACTACACCTATACATCTACACAACACCTTCACTACACCTACACTACACGTATACACCACCTACACTACACGTATACACCACCTACACTACACGTATACACCACCTACACTACACGTACACACTACCAACACTACACTTACACAACTAATACTACACCTACAGACTACCTACACACCACTAACACTACACCTACAAACCACAAACATTACACTACGCCAACACACCACCAACACTACACCTACAAACCACCAGCACTACACTACACCTGCACATCAACACTACACCTACAAACCACCAGCACTACACTACACATAAACATCACCAACACTACACTACACCTACACATCACAACCACTACACCTACACATCACAACCACTACACCTACACATCACCTACACTACACCTGCACATCACCTACACACCACCAACAAGGCACCTACACATCACCTACACATCACCAACACTACACCTACACATCACCTACACACTACCAACACTTCACCCAAACATCACCAACACACCACCAACACTTCACCTACACACCACCCACACTGCACCTACACATCACCCACACACCACCAACACTGCACCCACACACCACCCACACTGCACCTACACATCACCCACACACCACCAACACTGCACCCACACACCACCCACACTGCACCTACACACCACCCCACACCACCCACACTGCACCTACACATCACCCACACACCACCAACACTGCACCCACACTGCACCTACACATCACCCACACACCACCCACACTGCACCTACACAACACCAACACTGCACCTACACACCACCCACACACCACCAACACTGCACCTACACACCACCAACACTGCACCTTCACATTATCCACACACCACCAACACTGCCCCTTCACATTATCCACACACCACCAACATTGCACCTTCACATTATCCACACACCACCAACACTGCACCTTCACATTATCCACACACCACCAACACTGCCCCTTCACATTATCCACACACCACCAACACTGCCCCTTCACATTATCCACACACCACCAACACTGCACCTTCACATTATCCACACACCACCAACACTGCACCTTCACATTATCCACACACCACCAACACTGCACCTACACATTATCCACACACCACCAACACTGCACCTTCACATTATCCACACACCACCAACACTGCACCTACACATTATCCACACACCACCAACACTGCACCTTCACATTATCCACACACCACCAACATTGCACCTTCACATTATCCACACACCACCAACATTGCACCTTCACATTATCCACACATCACCAACACTGCACCTTCACATTATCCACACACCACCAACACTGCACCTTCACATTATCCACACACCACCAACAATGCACCTTCACATTATCCACACACCACCAACACTGCACCTTCACATTATCCACACACCACCAACACTGCACCTTCACATTATCCACACACCACCAACACTGCACCTTCACATTATCCACACACCACCAACATTGCACCTTCACATTATCCACACACCACCAACACTGCACCTTCACATTATCCACACACCACCAACATTGCACCTTCACATTATCCACACACCACCAACACTGCACCTTCACATTATCCACACACCACCAACATTGCACCTTCACATTATCCACACACCACCAACACTGCACCTTCACATTATCCACACACCACCAACACTGCACCTTCACATTATCCACACACCACCAACACTGCACCTTCACATTATCCACACACCACCAACACTGCACCTTCACATTATCCACACACCACCAACACTGCACCTTCACATTATCCACACACCACCAACATTGCACCTTCACATTATCCACACACCACCAACACTGCACCTTCACATTATCCACACACCACCAACACTGCACCTTCACATTATCCACACACCACCAACACTGCACCTTCACATTATCCACACACCACCAACACTGCACCTTCACATTATCCACGCACCACCAACACTGCACCTACACACCACCAACACTGCACCTTCACATTATCCACACACCACCAACATTGCACCTTCACATTATCCACGCACCACCAACACTGCACCTACACACCACCAACACTGCACCTTCACATTATCCACACACCACCAACACTGCACCTTCACATTATCCACACACCACCAACATTGCACCTTCACATTATCCACACACCACCAACACTGCACCTTCACATTATCCACACAACACCAACACTGCACCTTCACATTATCCACACACCACCAACACTGCCCCTTCACATTATCCACACACCACCAACACTGCACCTTCACATTATCCACACACCACCAACACTGCACCTTCACATTATCCACACACCACCAACATTGCACCTTCACATTATCCACACACCACCAACACTGCACCTACACACCACCAACACTGCACCTTCACATTATCCACACACCACCAACACTGCACCTTCACATTATCCACACACCACCAACATTGCACCTTCACATTATCCACACACCACCAACACTGCACCTTCACATTATCCACACACCACCAACACTGCACCTACACATTATCCACACACCACCAACACTGCACCTTCACATTATCCACACACCACCAACACTGCACCTTCACATTATCCACACACCACCAACACTGCACCTTCACATTATCCACACACCACCAACACTGCACCTTCACATTATCCACACACCACCAACACTGCCCCTTCACATCACCACACAACACCAACACTGCGCCTACACACCACCCACACACCATCAACACTGCACCTACACACCACCTACACATCTTGCACATCAGTACTACACACTAGCCGCAGTACTGAATTTGTAGCACAATAGTTATTTGACATCTATATTCACATTTTTCCCAAACTATTAGAAATTTCATCTTACTCTTTATATTTTACATCCATCCAATCTCCGGCTTTTTGAAACTTTATATTCTCTTTCCTCGTCTGTATCACCTCACTTATCAGTTTCAGTAAAATACAGTAACCACTTGTATTTGAATTAAAATTTACAGTTTGATTGGCTGGCCTACCTTAAGGAGTTGTTCATCAATACTGACGTGATCATCACTACCGAGGAGCCGATATTGTCCATCAAGAACAACTTCTTCAGAGACGTCAGCAACCTCCTCGCCGAAACTGACTCCAGGACTCTTGGTCAGTTCTCAAGGCCTCGCTCAATTCTCTATGTTTCTGAAAATATGTATAATGTTCTGCATTACCGTATTTTTTCAAACTGCCTCCAGGGTCTGTATTCTCGTTAGTTAACCTCTTGAGTCATGAGCGTATTTTCTACTTTATTCTAGTTATTTCCGATCGATTTTAGTAAATTGAGGACAGAATTTTCGAACTGTAAAGGTTAGAAACAGTATCCATGATCTCCAGTTCATTTTTTGCAAATATTTTATGCTTCTGACAACCTATTACATATAAAAAAAATCATACATGACACACTAGACAATAATATGGTGTAATATGCAAAATTAATTGCTTAGAAATAGGAGACAGAAACCCTTCTAACGAGATGATGACCCTAGAACTCTTGGAGCCGTATTCTCGTTAGTTTAGGAGACTTTTTAGCAACTCATCCTTATCAGTTTATTCCAGCACGTGGCACTTTAATATTCTCGTGTGTTATTTATGTGAACTACATATATATGTAGATGCTGCTAGAAAACAGATATGGGAAAGTATTAAGGTGCACCATGAGAAAAAAAAAAAAAAAAAAGCGCCTAGGAAAAAGGTGCCAAAATGTCTCACAAGCTCACGAGAATAATGATCCTTGGCCAGTCAGCACATGCTCATTCGGTTGTGTGTGTGTGTGTGTGTGTGTGTGTGTGTGTGTGTGTGTGAAAGGAGGCATGATATGTTTTTCTTCCATGGAATTACAGCGAAAATTGAAAGTGTTATTAGCCTCTTCACTACGATGGCGTAATATTTAATTCATGCTACCTCCAGAGCATCTTATATAACTGTACGGAAACCTCTCGCGGGGAAAGAGTTAGAAACGTTCTGCATCAGAAGCCTCCACTCTGAAAACTTTCCCTAAAGCCAGGTAAACTAGACAGATGGTAGCGAGTATATTAAAGCTGGTCTTTGAACTGGAGGTGTGATTATAAAATACGTAGCCTGTCTCTCTGTATCTGTCTGTCTATCAACTTGTTTATCTATCATGTCTATTTATACATCCATCCATTCATCCATTAATTTGTCTATCTATCAGTCTATCCATCCATCCATCTATTCATCCATCAATCTATCTATCTGTCTGTCTGTCTATCAGTCAATATATCCATCAATCTATCTAATCTATTAATCTACCTTCCTACTTATTTATCTATCTATGTAGCCAATGCCCTGGGATGGTGGTGGGTATTCCGGCTGAGGGATGAGACCACCTACGCCATGAGGAACGCCTCCCACAACTTCCTTTTTGCCGTCCACGATGAACACGAGCCTGAGCCACGCTGGGTCACCTGCCAGAACTACGTTAGCACCTACAACACCCTGGGATACGCACTCTCTAGGGAATATGTGGACGAGTTCTTGCCGGAGGTTGCTAAGCCGGAGGTAATTTTCGCCTTGTTGAATTTTTCTTTTCCTATTACAGCTTTTTTTTTTTTTATCTTCTTCTGTACTACAAAAGCAAACTGTGTCGATACTCGTAACACAGAAATAACATAAAAGAGAATATCAAAGTATAACATGTATAATAAGTGGCTGAGGTTACTAACCTAGAATACGGTTCTTTACTGCAAATGCTGAAATATCCATGAACATCTTTACATACGTTTTTCTAATCTTTGCCACTAACTTATGAAGTACGATAAGGAACATCTGTGGATTGTGTAGACTGCAAAGAATGAGAAATGTATATTTATGATTGATTTAGAGCAAGAAGCCGTTGATGGCAAAGTGAAAGACAGTGTGCTTAGATTGTAAGGTTCACAAAGAGAATGAAGTAGACTGGGATGAAAAAGGTATATGTGAATAAGTTTGAAGGTGGGAGGAGGCGTAGAAGGCCAAGAAGGTGAATGGATATGGTAAATTACCATGAGAGAAAGCGAGATATGAAAGTTGAGGAAGCAAGAGAATTGAGGAATGATGGAAGTGGAATGACGAAGTATTAATGAAAATGCACTTGAATGCGATTGTATCCCCTCTTCCTTTTTTTTTTTTTTTTTTGGGGGGGGGATTTGAGAGGATCTATACCAGGTGTAAGGCAACAGTTAATCACCTAATATCCATTCAAAGTGTAAGGGTTAGAGATATGACTACCATAGTCCAGTATATTTTAATGTAAGTAACAAGTCTTGTTCCACTGATGAAATAAGGAGATCAAGAATCCTCCTGTTACCTCAACTGGGGCTCTGATCTTTGTGTGACCGTCATCTGACTGGGGTATTCTTACCACTAGACCACCAGGCGTGGGCAGGTCTAAGGTAAATGATACTGATACTAATGATGCATATACTGTATGTGAACTCACCAGGCGATGGAGATCGTGGAGGATCTACGCGAGGCCTACTACCTACTGCTGGATAACAACACCTGGATGCTACCTCAGGACCTCGTCGAAGCCAAGGAGAAGCTGGACGCCATCGAAGCCTTCGTGGCGTACCCAGAGTGGATCATGGACGACGCCGAACTGACGCTGGCTTATGAAGGGGTAAGGCCTGAGATCAGGTTGGCCATGTGGAAAGGATGGAAACTGAGAGACTGACTAGTAGGGTGTATGTCAATTAGTGGAGGGGTAGAGAAGAGGGACACCAAGGTTTAGATGAAGGGATGGAGAGATGGAATGGAGAGATACACGAGAGAGGGGCGTGTATGTTGGAGGGAGGGCACCCAAATGACAGAGGACAGGACAACGTGGGGGCGATTACGGCGTCTGCCAATAGATAGACAGATAGATAGATTTATTCAGCTGTAGAGAAACTTCTCGAATTGGGGAAGTTAATTAAAGCACTGATTTACCTCTTCATTACAAGACGTCTCCCAAAAGGTGGATCAAAACGTCTGGAGTTAGCAAGAACGAATTAATAAAGCTGGTGGCCGGACTGAAATTGTCGTCATCGGTCCCTGTCATTGTCTGGGCAGCGAACAGATGAAACGAGAATCCAACTGTCTTGATTATTGTTGGTTACCTTGGCAACATCTCATTATGCTTTGGCACAAGTGTATATAACTGCATATCATGACTGTTTTTTCCAAGGTACCTTCACATTTGTCCCTACTGGTACTTTAATTAGTACATTAAATATAGATGAAAATATTTATTTCATATTTCTTATATCAAAAATAATCTTCAAAAAGAAGACTGTATCCAATATTAGTCTGCTTACTGTATTTCTTTCTGTGATGCGTTGTCAGCTAAACTTAGTGAACGGTGAGCACCTGTTCAACTTAAAGAAGATGGGGGTATGGTTCTTCCACAACCGCTTCGCCACATTCAGGGATCCACCGGAGAAGTCGTGAGTATTGTTGTTACCATTCACCCTTTTTTTAGTTGTACTTGTTTTCTTCGTCCATGTTGCTGGAATCATCATTAAGTGTTCTTAATTCTTCTAGTTTCGCCTATCGTAGTCTTCTCCAACAGCAGAATCAGAGTTAATGTGGTCCATGAAGCACGCTCTTGGACCTGGGGTTAATCTCATCCAGTGGCGAACATTTGAATAGGCGTAGAAGTATGTCCTTGCAGGTATTCTCACAGTTTCCACGTTGTTGATGTTCACTGGGTGGTGCATACAGATTCTTATAAACTCTGTTATATGAGACTTACAAACACTGTTATATCAGCACATGATTTCATATAAACTGCCCGTCCTTTTGGCGCCGTATTCTTGAAAGTGCTGCAACAATCGTAGCACATCTTGCTCAGCGACAGATCTGTATATTCCACCTTTATATTCTTTCGTTTGTTACTAATGCAAACTGTGGGATACTAGGAAGATATAATAACATGCAAAAACTATTAAAGCGTAATAAACAAAACAAATCAATGAGGATGTCTCCTGTGCCATCGAGAATACGGATCTTTATCGTGTGCCTCGTATGGATGTGGGTCACTTCTAATAACAAAAAGTGGTGTCCCTCAGCCTTACCAGTCGGTTGGACCTCGGGACCCACGAAACACAGATTGAATAAATATAGCAGACCTGTCCACCAGTACACACACTGTTGTTAGTTTGACTGATATGACAGATAAGTGGAACGCGTAATGCATCATGATCATCAAGTAGTAGCATAATTTCAGCACGCCACTGGTAATAATGTTTTAGGTGAAAAGAAATCATGGTCCACACCATCACTGCTTGTAATATTCGATGTTTTCCATATGATTATTAACTTATTATGCAGTTATATGATAAATGACAGTGTTTTATAATGTCTGTTACAGATTCATCTTCTCTCCGATCAGTGTCAACAGTTTCTACTACCCTCAGCAGAACTCTGTCAGTAAGTTGATATGCAGTCAACTTTATAACTAATAGGCACTATAATGGAATTTCCTCTTATTCGCTAACAAAAGATTTCTTTCATTTTCCGTGACATAATGTTCTCAAGCTTGTACATCTAGTACATCAGTCCCTGAGTTCAAGTTCTAAAGTGGCGGTTTGGGTGGGGCACGAACCTCTGTACAGTGGTGCCACGTTTTCCATACTCGCAATGCCCCTCTCTCTCTCTCTCTCTCTCTCCTTGGGGGATGTGCATCACCCTAGGGAATTTTGTTTCTTTTATGTCTTATAAACTTGTGCTTTCATTTCTTTATTTTGTTTTTTTATATCTAATTATGTTTAAAAATATTATTGTTCTACATATGGCGCCAGATGACCTCGTTGTTGTGGCGCCATGATTTGTTTTCATTCAATCACTCTCTCCCTCCTTCCTTCCCTCCCTACCTCCATCTCTCACTAATCTGCACTCAACACTGCCCCTGGTCTGCCTTCCCCCACTCTCTCTCTCTCTCTCTCTCTCTCTCTCTCTCTCTCTCTCTCTCTCTCTCTCTCTCTCTCTCTCTCTCTCTCGTCTGTGGTATTTTAGGATACATTTTGGTTATTTTCTTTTACGTTATAATGTACATATTGTAAAGCTGACTTTATTTCCACACCACCCAGGAGGTTAAAGTCTTGGCGCGTTTTTTTTAAGAGGTGTCCCCAAACAGGCCTAGGATAGAGGAAGCTCTGGCCAGGTGGGACTGGGTGTGTGTGTGTGTGTTGCCGCTCACGAGGGTTTAATGCATACAGTATATTTTTTTTACTAAGAAACTGGCATATTTTTGCTTATAATCCTGCATATCATCTTATAATCATAATTGTAACATTATTACCAACCCCAGAAATACGGTAACTGACAATAAAAGTGACTATTTTTTTTTAAGCACCACTTTAAAATAATTATGCCACGTTTCTGTATTGCCGTATAAATATTTTAGTAAAATCGGTTTACTGTTCTTTCATATATTATAATACACACGTTAGCATTATATTCTTATGTGTTTATCATATTGTGATGCCTATTACATATATCTGAGCCGTTCACATAGCGGGTATGGAACACGTGGCACCACTGTACAGAGGTTCGTGCCCCACCCAAACCGCCACTTAAGATTGGTACCACCATAGTACAGTGTGTATTTTTCTTTTAATCATTGTGGTTCTGTCCTTTTACTTCATCTCCATAAATTTATTTAATTGCACTTCTTTATATATATATATATATATATATATATATATATATATATATATATATATATATATATATATATATATATATATATATATATATATATATATATATATAATCTTACACAACTTTTACCTAATTCTGTCACCCTACCGAGATAACTACATAATAAACAACGCTAATGACTTTAATAGTTTTTGTTTTGTTCTCTTAATGTAGGTCATAAGTATTAAGTTTTAATCAATATAAACTTATCGTACGCCTAATCATCACCCTCAAACCCAATGCATATCAAACTGCGTTCAGAATCCAATAACACACACAAAAAAAGTCTTTATAGTCTATCCGGCAACGCTTGCATGAAATCGTCTTCAGATCCAAGAAAACTTACCTGATAGTAATCTATGCCATCATGTTCATAGCCAGACACCATAATCCCCAACAGGGTTGCCACAAACAACTTGCCTCCCCATCACCGTCCTCAGACAACAGGGGCCCTCCCTCAAACTCACACCACTTTCAATTGTATACCTCTTCATCACGTCCCTCCACCTCATCCTTGGTCTCCGCGTCTCCCTCTTTCTTTCACCTCATCCTCGGTCTCCCTCTCTCCCTCCACCTGACTTAGATACACACTCATAGTCAATCTTGCACTCTCCATTCACTTCACAAGCAACTACTGAGGCTAGTGCAGGCACCAAACAGAATCTGTACTGTACTGTAGATGTGGATGTTTAGGATCCCTGTGCAGAAAACGAAAGAAGCAGCTGGCATCGTTGTACTGTACTGGAGGAATTGTGAAGACCGATGCTTTGTTAGGTTTCTGCACAAGATTCATACATATACTGTTTTATTGACCAACTGGATGACTATATCACTCAGTCTTTAAATGTCAAATACAACATTTTTATCAAAAAGTTTTCAGTTGAATACTTAAGCAGACATTTTCTGAATACTTCAAGACTTTGATTAAGCGGTCC
This sequence comes from Coenobita brevimanus, assembly GCF_032717465.1. Classification (NCBI taxonomy): domain Eukaryota; kingdom Metazoa; phylum Arthropoda; class Malacostraca; order Decapoda; family Coenobitidae; genus Coenobita; species Coenobita brevimanus. The sequence continues at coordinate 40,896,885 of NC_137046.1, forward strand.
TCTGATCCAAAAATATTTATACCAAATCGTATAGTAACACTTACACCAAATGTCTTCAAATCCATCAACACCCGTATCAGCTATTTTATAATCCGACAACACTGACACATCACTTGTCTTCATCATGCCTTTTGTCACTCAGCAAAAGCAAAATCGAATAATTTTCAGATCTAACAATACTGTGTCAAAGTGTTCTCAGTTCTATACAAAATTCATAAAACACACACACACACACACACACACACACACACACACACACACACACACACACACGAATTGCCTTAATATTCGGCAAAACTTGTATACAGTAATTTTTATGTCCAAAGAAGACATTAACGAAATAGTCCTTAATATCGTTATCAAAAATCATATATATTTAAATTCAGTATCAATGTCGTTCAGTCAACAAAAAATTATCATGATTTTTTTTTTTTAACACCTGAAGAAGATATTTTAATTACTGCATCGTAAATTCTGTTTTATTAACAGTTCAATTTATCAACACTCTAACGTTCCTGTACTCTTGCTCAACGCAAAATCGACTGTCATTAGCTGTAATGGAATATCAGAGTCGTTTGGACTATGAAAAGATCAATTTGACATTAACCTAAATTTCTAATCCTCATTATTACCAGGATTTTCATACTTCTTTTGCTGACAGTACCAAACAGCCTTCAAGTCCAATAACCTTCAAAACAAATAAGCTTCCAGTTCACCAACACTGAGCCGGACTGTGTTAACCTCGCTCTCTCTCCACCCCCAGCTATCACAGCTGGCATCCTGCAGCTGCCCTTCTATGCTCACAATAGCCTGGCCGCGGTCAACTACGGCGCCCTCGGCATGATAATCGGCCACGAGATGACGCATGGCTTCGACACCTCAGGTCAGCATGTGAGTTGGGTGATCATTGGGGCATGAATTCAATTCTCGGTTATTAGGTCAAATTCTGGCGTTAAAGTCAGATGCTATGGGTTGGCCTCATGTTCGTACATCAGGCCCTGAGTTCAAGTTTCGGTCTCTGGTTTGTTTAGCCATTAGTTTAAAACTCCAGCTCTAAGTTCAAATCTTGGCCTTGAGTTGACAACCTGCTTTAGGCTCAATCCTAGCCATGATTTCACATCCTGATCTGTAAGCACTTTATGTCGTGTTCCAGGCTGTGTAATCCCTCTTCCTCGGCTTTGTAACCCCTCTTCCTCGATGGTTTATTTAGCATATTACACCTTAACATTCTCTTGTGTGTTGCTTATACCGATTTATTATTGATATAGTTTGCATGAAAAACGTATAAGAGGATACTAGGGGAAGGGGCAACGTGTTGAATAAATCGCTGAGGGAAGGAATGTTACGAAATATCCAAAGCCTTTTCACCTACACATTATGTCAGGATACTGAGGAGGAGGAGGAAGAGTTTATTTGTGACCTTAATTTCTAATCCCCGCTATTCGTGTGATACATAAGGCCTGGGTGTTGTACAGTACATATGACTGGTAAAATGGATAGAACTGTGGGCTGCAGTCAGACTTGGACAATCTGGATAGACTGTGTATTTGAATTTCGTTGAAACTGCCTTTACTCCCTAACACATAATAAAAAACACTCACGTTAATGCAAATGCACCAACCCTTAATGTATTTAGTGGGGATCGGAAAATTAATTAACACCGAAACGGTGATATGTGCAGGTGTGTAATACGTATGTAGACTGCCGTGTCGCAGAGAATGGGCTGTCTAGTGTGTGCCGTGAAGCATAAATAAATAAATAAATAAATGGGAATGGGTTCAAATCTCGGCGTGGACACTCGGGTTCAGGGTGCCGTAGATTAGGTGGAGTGCTCCCATCGTGGCTAGTTGTTCAATCCGGGTTATAATATCAAATCACCAGCCATAAATTTAGATCACAAAATGAATTTAACAAGATGGCTTAGAATTAATACTAATCGACTGAGCAAGAATCATAAAGGCGGACCAAAAATTATTTTTAAGTCCCAATCTTCTAGAATATCCTCTGCAATAGTCGAGGTTACACTCTGATCCCAAATGGTGGCAAAGTGGCTCAGTGGTAGAGCGCCTGACTTGAGACCAAAGGTCGAGAGTTAGCGCCTCGCCCGGGTAGCTGCCCTGCTGGGACAGGTACCGCTCTCCCGTCACCTCAGGGGCTATATGATCTATCAAGGTCTAGCTCGGGGAATTCATCTTCCCATAAAAAAATAAAAAAATAAAAAAAAACAGGTCCCTAATTTTACTGCTCAGTGATCAGGAACAAGACAGAAGGAAATTCTGTCCATATCAGATCAGTCCCAGAATCAAATTCAAATTCTTCCAAATACGAGTTGGACTTGCTAACCAGCTCTCCATCAGCTCATCCAGGACTCCATATGTATCGTGTTAATAAGAAGAGAATGAATTACTGGACATACTGTAGCTAGCTACAGTAATATTAACACTGAGAGAGCCACAGTGGAAGCGAGCCTCATCTTTTTTTTTTTTTTTAGTCATTTATGGAACACCTGTAATTGTTTGATATGATCAGCTTCCGTCCCACATTACAGTATGCAGCCACAGACAGCAACGATATAGAGGGGTCAGACATATTCTTTCATCGTCAAAAGCTTCAGAGATTATTGTTAAAAGCTAGGGGGTTGTCCACACCATCGCTCTTTCAGGTTTAATATTACAGTCCTTCATTTCGAAAGGTTCTTATTAAACTGATGAAGAAAAAAAATCGTCTGATGGTAGCAAAAGAATAATATAAATATCGTCACTGTAGTGATGTGGTGGTTAATATACATTTTCTTAATTCATTATAAAACGTTTTCTCTAAACTATAAAACAATCGTCTGATGACAGAAAGTAAAACTGAAATATCATAGCTGTAATGACGGTTAATGCAGACGTCACTGCGAATGATTCCTCCAAAGTTGTAAAAAATCGTGTGGCGGTAGCAAAAGTAAAATATATGAAACGTACCAGACTTCGCCTCTAATACGATCCTCAGCAGCTGCTTATCCAGGCCCCCAGTTGAAGACCACTGCTGGGTTAACAGTGATAAAAGGAAAACATAGCAACTCCACCGATCTAGCCTGCCTTAGAATTAGACTCGGATTCTTCCAGTAGCGAGCTGGATGTGTTAAGCAGTGCACCGCCGACTCCCTCACAACCCCTGGAATACGTCAACCACTCCCTTTATACCAGTAATCTCTCCTAAACTGAATAAAACCTTCAGGAGATAACACTGTACAAATGAAGTTAACTTTATTTTAACATTATTCTTACTATTACCAGGTATTTTAACTCATCTTAGGAGAGACTTCGTATTAGAAAATTTTACATACAGCTTTAATTTACTCCTTAAAAACAAGAGGTCTGTCATAAGTTGAATAAAATTGGACAGTAGCTAGAACACGGAAGAAAAAAAAATCCGTCATAGTTGTGAAGTTAAAGCCTTCATCTTCCTTTTTCACTTCCCTTTACCTGCAGGGAGGCTGTTCGACAAGGACGGGAACATGGTGCAGTGGTGGAGCAATGAGACTATCAACACCTACAACGAGAGGGCTGAGTGCTTCGTGAACCAGTATAGCCAATATCACCTCCCGGAGTTCGATCAGTTCAACATCACTCTCTCGGTATGTCTTGTATTTATATCAGCATCTTTACACTCGGGGACAAAAGAACGACTACTCTTCCACTGTGTCTACTTCACACTAGGGGCATATCCGTCATTTTCCTCCTTGACGGATAATATCAAAGAACACCATGATGTGCAGAGAAACATTATTTCTCTCTCAACTTATGAATATCAGCGACAAGAGGGAAGTGAAGAGCAGAAGAGGTGAAATATTAGGCGAACTTTCCTCTCCAACTGCATTATCAGCACCAAAAGTCGTGTCGCGCCTCCGTCTTCACTCCCCATGGCTCAGTGCTTCGTGAATAAGTATGGTGAATACCATCACCCGGAATACAACTAGTTCACCATTACTTTCGTGGCACGACAGATATTCATATCAGCAAGTACTATCGTCTCTCCTGTCTCCCTCCATGGCCTTTGAAAATAAGTATGGTGAATCTGAAGCACCTGGCATTGTTTGACACTGCTCAGTCGCCATACAAAGTCACTTGAGTCGATTGCTGCGGATTTACCTGACTGATTTTTTCTAATCTATCAGAAGTCAGCAAACGTGACAGACTTTTGCTTCCGATAGTACAGTTGCGGTTAGTAGTTCTTTCACTCTATCTAAGAATCTAATGAGACCAACCGGTAATATTCAGGCGGGTTGGAAAGGGTGCCATCTTGCTTCACTGATTTGGAAGCCTCAGATGTGTAAAATAATTAGTGACTGCAGCTGTGTGGCCACGGTCCGTAATGTACTTATCCACTACTTGATTATTCAGCAGGTTGCTGATGATTCTGACACAGCTTTAAAACAGTCATTATCATCATCATCATCATCATCATCATCATCATCACTAGCAGCAGCAGCCTTGGACAGCTCACCGCAAGACAAAGGCCTCTCCCGTCTGTCCATTCAAACCTGTTGGGAGTTTGCCTGTTCCATCCATTCTCAGCAAATATGCAAATTTCATCTCTACATCTTCGTCACTACCTGCATTTTCCTTTCACTCCAAATCTAGGTTGCCTGTCTGAAACGTCTGCTATCTTTATTGTCAGAGACGAGTCTTGGCTTATTTTAATTACTTGACGTGATTATCTTTCACTTTTTTCTAAATATCACCAACGTTCCCTTATTTGTTCTATACATGCTGACGAATTACATTGCTGACATGCTCCTGTTAGTTTCAGTAGTCGTTGACAGTCTATTATTTCTCTTAATTTTGCGTTCTAGTTCTTTCTTTCTACATCTGTCGAGTCTTCTTTCTTCTACATAGCTCTTTCTGTCAAGCTATAATCGTCGAAATTCTCCTGTTGCTTTCTATAAAGCCAGTGTTCTGTGTCTTTCTTTCCTTAATCGATGACGTTCCATTTTCTCTCCGCTGGTACACAGGTAGATGGTCAGCAGACATTACGTGAGAACATCGCTGACAACGGCGGCATCAGGGAGGCCTTCCGCGCCTACCAGCTATACGTGCACAACCATGGTGAGGAGCCCAGACTACCTGGACTGGAGGAGTTCTCACCTGATCACCTCTTCTACCTCGCCTTTGCCAATGTGAGTAAACGAAAAAGTATATATATATATATATATATATATATATATATATATATATATTACTGCATCACTTGAAGGAGTATAATGTAACATCTGACTTTCCACTTAAAATTTTTAAAAACTTTTAGACTGTAGTAGTCATGGGAAGAGAACGAGTTGTACACACATATAGATCAGACTTACTAATAGAAATATTTGAGATAATTCGATGTCCCATGTTTGCAGTATAAACACACTTGTAGTCAATATTAGTGTTTCAGTTACAGTACCAGGCCTAGACAGTAACCTCCGACAGGCTGCGAACAACTTCTCTAATATAACGTACCCTGTCCTTGCCTAACCTAACCTAACCCAACCCAACCCCTCATGAATACGGCCCTATATCTCAAACTAACCTAACCTAACCTTACCTCACTGCCAACACTGACCTCAAACAGCTGTGGTGCGAAAGTAACAGCCTGGAGACGGCCTTGGACAAACTGAGCTGGGAGACGCACGCCCCTAGTCGCTTCAGGGTGCTCGGATCCCTCTCCAACGACGCGGAGTTCAGCAGGGTGTGGAAGTGTCCCGCAGGATCCCCCATGAATAGAGGCGACGACCGATGCCTTCTGTGGTAGTGAGAATGTGTCTGTGAGAAGGAAAGACAGAAGAGGAATTAGGAGAGGAGAAACGGGAGGGCAGAAAAAAGACAAAAAACAAGATGTGTGTGTGTGTGTGTGTGTGTGTGTGTGTGTGTGTGTGAGACAGACAGACAGACAGACAGACAGACAGACAGCTTACCGGGGTGTGGAAGTGTCTCCATCAGATCATCAGTGAACGGAGGCACGAACCGATACCTTCCGCACCAGTTCCTCTTACGGGAAAAATGATATGGAATGGGTCTGTATGAAAGGGGATTATGGAGAGAAGGGGAATGAAGATAGGGAATAAAAAAGACGTATGAAAACACTGAAAATGCGTACACTGAAAATGACAGAGACAGAAAAAAGACAAAGAAAGACAGGCGGAGGAAAATAAGACACACAGAGCCTAACAGGGTACGAAAGTGTCCACTCTGATCACCCATGAAGAGTGGCAAGGTCGGATACCTTCTACAGTATAGTAGCCATTGTTATGTGGGAAATAATGAGACATATCGCTGCAGAATATATAGATAAAAAAAGTACAAAAATAACCTTCCTCAGAGCAGACTGTGCTTTGTTGATAACTGGTAGGTAATAAGGAATGTGTCTGTGTACGAAACATTATGAGGCAAGAAACAGGACAACAATCATTCTTAGAGTAGACACTGATGGCTGGTAAGCGGACATGTGGAAAATAATGGGAACTGTGTCTGCTTAATTAAAACAAGAAGATGGGTAGATATATTCGTTTAAGTAACCCTTACTTGTTGATAACTAGACACTTATAAACCTGGCAATGGCATTTGTACTTTGAGTCAAATAAACCTCAGTGCTTAAGACGCTCCTCACTGGTATTTTTTTTTTTTTACCCGTCATCATCATCATTACCATCATCATCGTCGCCGTAGTCGTTGTCATCATTATCATCATCCATCTTTCTAACCATTATTCACAGTCAAATGGGATGGGTAAGATCCAAAAGCAGAAAAATGAAGGCATTAATACAGGAGAGGAGAATATAGTACCATGTGAAATGAGGCACATCCGTTCTTTAATCATCATACTCTTCTGCAGCCTCGGCTCCAACTTATAGGCAAAAAATTCGTCTGTAATAACTTTTGTGGCGTGATTCTGAAGTATTAAATGATGTTTAAATGATTGTGTGGGTCAATTCATTGGACATGCTGTTTGATAATTATTCTAATGTTGAATTTTCATTCTTTGTGTTTGGGTCCTACTCAACCTCATCTTTAAGGAGGGAGTTAGGGTTTGGGTAATGATGATGATGATGATGATGATGATGATGATAATGACTGTGGTGGCAATGGTGGTACTGATAATGATGACGTTATGTTTTCACCTGTACTCTTGCGCTACATAACATTAGTCACAACCCAAACCAGGAGCAGATAAGGAGGTGAAGCCGTGTGATAATATGGTTTTATCGTTATCAGTAAGTGGGGAGACGGTGGTGGGGTGTGGAGGGGTTAGCGACGGTGGTGGGGATAGGTGAGTACGAGGGTGCAATAGGGTGGGGTCGGGTAGAGTGAGGGTGGTAGGATGAAGATAAGATGACGAAGGTGGGGTGGGCATACAGTAGGTTGATGATGGTGGGGTGGGTATAGGATGATGATGGCAGGCACAGGTGAGTATGAGAATGGTGTGGTGGGGTGGGTTAGGGTGGTGGCAATAGGTGAATATGAGTGTGATGGAGTGAGTTGAGGTTGGTGATGTGGTAGGGTGAATTGAGGTGGATGATGTGGGGGATGGGTTGGGTGTGGGGTGGAGTGAGGGAGGGGGCAGGGCAGGTGTGAGTGTAGTGGGTGAGGTGATGATACAGAAGACGGGGTTGGTACAGTAAGCGCCATGTCTTCTCTCAAGGAACACATGGAAATGCAGGTCAGTCACAAGCACTTCAGGTTGCATCAGTATATACATTTTTAATGTAACGCTTTTATCACCATGGTTTATTTGTGTTTACTGGTATTTTTATTACTGAAAATTTCATTCATTTTTACGGCTAAATTAATGGAGGCTGGTGTGGGTTTTTGTTTTTTTACGTAGCCTACTGTATATCTCTTCCACTACGATTTTCTTTCTGATATTTTTACTAAGGTTGTTTGTATTTTATTTTCATGTTCAGGTCGCTAAAGACTGCGTCATGATTTTTAACTTTTTTTTTTTCCTTTTTGCTATTTTCATTACGATGATCTGTTTCTGATATTTCATAAATTTGTTTCCATAATCGGGCCATTAACCTCTTCGGTGTGATGACGTACTCCTGATTTTTTACTCTAGCTATTCCCTGATAATATTATTTACCTTAAGAATACCTTTCGAGACGAGGCGTTACACATAGCCTTCATTAACCCTTTCAGTACGAAAGGCTTCTCCGAAGTTTAGCAAAAATGTCTGGAAGCAACAAGAATAAAAATGAACGTCATCGACTTGAAATGGTTTAAAATTGGGTCATAATATTTGTTTTATTTCCTAAAACCTTGCACTACAATGACTTATTCTTGACGTTTTATTCCTATGTTTACTGTTTTTCACTTCATACGGTTTTATGTCCAGGTCGCTGACTTTGATTTTCTTCCTTCTTTTCTCTCTGTAATCCCTTCACTGTGATATTATGTCTCGGAATTTTTATTACTCCTCTTACTAGTTTTCATTTAGCTTCGGCTGCACTACACATTTTCAACTGGTTTAAGAAAGACATAATGGGCTGTAGAGATGAATATCAGCCCTGATTTTTTTCTAGCTGTCATTGCTATTTTTACTATTTAGTTTCGATCAGCGCCAGGCGATTTTCTTAGCTTCAGAAGCATCTCTCGGATTGAAATGATTAGAAACAATCTCTGGTGACGATATTTCCATTAACTGTGATAATAATTAGATTATATCATGAAATTCGGAAAGAATCTCTCTCTCTCTCTCTCTCTCTCTCTCTCTCTCTCTCTCTCGGTAACCAGAACAAACACCTACGTGTAGGTATCGTCTTGCCCTACAGAGAATTTACCCCCAGGACGTTTTGACACCCACGAACGTTGGAATCACGGCGGGGGTATTATATCGCTAGATTGTATGTGAGTGTGTGTGTGTGTGTGTGTGTGTGTGTGTGTGTGTGTGTGTGTGTGTGTGTGTGTGTGTGTGTGTGTGTGTGTGTGTGTCCTACTCTGGGCACTGGCTTCACACCCCGTTCTGTGTGGATGAGGGAGAGAGAGAGAGAGATTTAATACTATAACGCAAAGTTTCTACCCGATTTTAACCATAAGTGGAATGGCTGAGGGTCAGCCAAAAGGCTAAACCACTGTCTTTGAAAACAATAAGTCAAAGGTCAAGGCCACATGGCAAGGTCAACTTAAAAATTTCTGATCCGATTAGATCAAACCTGGAGGAAGAAGGTACAGCACGGACGATGGGGTTTGGTTTTGGGAACAGTCACAAGTCAAGGTCACAGTGCAAGGTGGAATTTCAACACGTGTTTGTCTGTGAACATAATAACTAAAATAATTTGCATCTGATTTAGACAGACGTAATAGAAGGACCGAGGGTCAACCCAGGAGTTGATCTATTATTTTTAGAACAGTAGGTCAAAGGTCAACGTCACATGGCAAGATCAACTTAAAGATATCCGTTAGACTAAACTTCGTGGAGGGACTTGTGGTATGGAAAGAATGAGAGGATTCGATTTGGTGAACAATCAAAGGTTAAGGTCACAAGGGATAGTCAATAGTTTGACCCTAAACTCAAACAGTTTTTATTCGATTTGGACCAAACTTAGCGGAAGGATTGGGGATCGGCCAAGGTTAAACATTCAATGTTGAAACAACAGGTCAGTGATCTAAATCTCAGGGCAAAGACAACACTTTTGATCCGACTTGGATCAAACTTGGTGGAAATGTTGAGGGGTCAGGCAAAAATGAAGTAATTCCATTTTGAAAACAATCTGGTGAAGGAAAACGTCACAGAACAAAGTCAAACATTTGGCCCTTACACCAATCGCATGACCCGGGTGTTGTTCTCTCTGTGTGCTTCTTTTTTTTCTTTCTTTTTTCTTCTAGCTACGGTTAAGGGAAGACCTCTTATAATGAAGGTTATATCTAAGCCATCCAATTTTTAGGTTCTCGCAGGCTGACTAAAATCGTCTGGTGTCAGTAGGAATAACATATAAAAGACATCAGTGCAGTGAAACGGTTAACTGCTGCTGCTACAACAGCACTTAGGAAATGTGTTTATGTTAACACCAAATGATTTTATTTCCGGATCAGAGGAGTCCTCGAACGGTTGGTGAAGGTTCCCTGATATCCATCTTTAAGTATTTTACTCAGGCTAGCATTAGGCGATTTACTTCAAATATGGGAGTTTCCAATAGTCTCGGAGTATACTGGGGAAGAAGCATGAAGATTCTTTAAAAAGCTGGTGGAAACATGTAGTGTGATGTCAGTTGTGCTGGTAGGAGTTCCAGTCTTATCGACCTTTTAAGCTTTTCTTCAACCTAGCACCAGATGATTTTATCTAGGTGATAGAAACCTTTGCCAAAGAGTACACTGGTGAATATACAGCTGTGCTCAGATGGTACACGTGTGGAGGTTCCTTGGCAGTTTCCTATTTAAGCCACTTGGAATAAACAACTGGGATGATAGGTGTGTTATCAACGGTGTGGTGATAAAATGTTTCGGTGTTATCTACTCAAGTGTTTTAGTCTGGCTATCACTAGATCGTTTTGTCCAGCTGAAATATACTGTACTCTAAAATACTAGGTATCTATTGGTGAAGGTGTTTGGATATTCTTAACTAAGCTGCTGGAAACTGCTGGTGTAGTCAAGTGGTGTGATACCAGAGGTTGTGCTAATAAGTGGCTCAGTGTCATCTGCCTTTCAAGACCTATTAACGGGCTGTTTTGTTCAACTGAGAGTGTCACGGGAGCCTGAGTGTGTTAAGCCACTTCAAACTAGTGTTCATGGGGAGTCAAGTGGTGTGATATCAGCGTTGTGGTGATAGTGAAGTAGTGATATCTACTTTTCTATCACTCTACCAGGAAAACTTCATATATAGTTTATTCTTGCTACTTGTCCCCTAAACTGAGTAAAAATCGTCTGAAAGCAGCACAAATAAAATATGAGAGAAGGTCATTGTTCTGAGGGGGTTATCTGCCTGGACATGTTTCAGCTGGTGTTTTACTGAATAAAACCCTGAGTTCGTTCACAGGTGTGGTGCTTGCAATCCACTTACTTGATTTAGCGCTTCTTATATGTGACTCTTCACTGAATGGCAAGCCTCTAACTTTGTCCTGTGACCTTGGCGCTCGATTGTTCTAAAACCGAACAACTTCGTTTTGCCTGATCCTCATCCCCTGCACCAAATTTGGCTTAAATTTGATCAAAATTGTCTGAACTGACTTTGTCCTGTGCCCTTGACTTTTGACATATTTTTCTCGAAATTGAATCTTTTCCTCCTTCCCTGACCTTTAACCTTTACATCGGGTTTAGCCCTGAGTGAATAAAAACTTCACGAATTATAGGGTCCTATTACATTGCTTTATGACCCTATGACCTTGACCATTGACTGATTGTTCTTGAAATGGAAAAGTTTCACCCTTGCCTTACCTTCAACTCTTCCACTATTTATTTGTTTATCTGATCAAAATTTATGCTGACTTTGCTTGTTGACCTTGACCTTTATTCTGCTGTTCTATGAATAATAGGCCAACTCTTGAATAAAACCTCAATCCTTCCACCAAGTTCGGTCCAGTCTGGATCGAAACTGTTTGTTATATTGTTCACACACACACACACACACACACACACACACACACACACACACCGCTCGCTGGCTCAGTGGTAACGTTCTCGTTTCCCATCTGGTAGACGGGAGTTCGCGCCTCGCTAAGGTTGCGAAAAGTTTCACTGACCAGGTGGGTAGTTACTGTCCCCCTTGAGCAAGGGGATGGGGGTGTGCGTGTGTGAAGGTCAGAGCCTTGCCCTTAGATCGGACTATATGAGCTCACAGCTCCCTTCCGGGAGGGTAAAAGGCTGACGATCATGACTATTAAGTGATCATGACCAACCCGGTGAATTACACACACACACACACACACACACACACACACACACACACACACACACACACACACACACACACCATCTTAATGGACGTTGTTATGGCTGGGACAGCACTAGTATTTTACAGCATAAAAACATTTAGTAAAGTGTATGAAGATGGGGGGGGGGGAATCAAACTAAGCCAAGACTAAAGCGACATGTAATGCCATCCCAACATCTTTTAAAGCATACTAGTGTGTATTTCATGGCTGATTAGTTGTTATACCAATATGATGACATTTTTTCGGGTGTACTTATGTTACACAATAACGGCAGCACTACAGCAGTGCTTCTCAAACTATTGGTCGCGACCCAAAGGTGGGTCGCGAGAGGAATTTTGACGGGTAGCAGGGACATAGAATAGGCCTAATGCTTTCAATGTATTTTATTTACTTAGCTGAAACTGTAATTTTCCTTATTACACTATTAGCATATTCATAATAACTACGATAGGCTATATACCGGTTACTTTCTCTTTCTCCCCCCCCCTCTCTCTCTCTCTCTCTCTCTGATTTTTTAACCCTGTGGGTCGCGAAGTCTTGAAATATTCCAAATAGGGTCACACACTCAAAGGTTTGAGAACCGCTGCACTAAAGTAAATAAGAAATTAAGAGTAGGGATGGGATTATAAGTTTTACTGCCTTGACTTTGTTCCGATGGTTTTTGGTGCATTGCCCTTTAATTTCTTCGTTGGTGTTTTCTAGGTTATCTATTCAGTTTAGGAGAGAGGTTATATATAGCTTTCAATAACTCCTGCCAAGCAAGAAACCTTCCAAGAGCTTAATAAAACCGCCTGACAGCTGCGAGGACAATAAAGATGCACAGACAGCACACCCACACCGCACCCCCAACTTTGACCTTGACCCGCGACCTTGACCTCTGATCGACCTACGCCAGAATCAAACCGCACTTTCCCAGGCCTCATGAGTGCATAGGATCAGGCATTCAGGGGATATTTTACACACACACACACACACACACACACACACACACACACACACACACACACACACACACACACACACACACACACACACACACACACACACACACACAAATAGATATATACACAGAAACTGACTCTTGAAGAGCTACGCCTTCAGAGTCGTAAATACAATACAAAATACGTCATCGTAATGCAGGGCTTAACCTCTTTACTATAATGACGTGGTCTTTAGATATTATTTGCAACTTCTTGACGCATATAAATAACTGGAGAAACCTGCTGCTGACAAGTGGTTGGACACAATCTTTGTTACACTTCTCTACTGTGAAAGGTCTCCCCAGATTAAATAAAATCGTTAGTTGGTAAAGCAAAATTGATGTCATTGTGCTGAGGGGGTTAAAGTGTTTCTATAAAGAATCGCCAAGGAAGAGGTAATACGAAGTGAGTATTGCTTTAACCCCTTCAATCTGATGACAAAATTTTTTAGTATACTCTTGCTACCTCCAGATACTTGTATTCAGTTCAAGAGACTGCAGGGGTTTGCTATAACCTTCACTAGCCACTTTACCCCATGGGTGTTTTCTTAAGCTGCACAAACCGTCTGGCAGCGACAAGAGTAAAATACAACTACGTCATGGGAGTGAAGTGGTCAGTAGTATGTAAAGTGTTCACACTAATACACACACTAGATTGAAATGTGCTTAGTATTCAGGGCGAGACAAAGCGGTTGAATCTTCACAATGAACACAAGTTTAATACTGTATACGGACTATTATCCCTCTCTACCTGGAAAAAAAAAAAGCGTTAAGATGATGATGATGATGATGATGATGATGATGATAATAATAATTAATGATGATGATGATGGATATAGTTGCTGCAAGTGCTTCGATATGTGGTGTGCCACCGAGACGACGTCCTAATGTCACCAAGGACTCGAGCAATCAGATACGCCTTATCACCCCCACCCCGATAAAATTATCAGAGTGAGCACCCAACTTTGTGGTCACAGGCATTTTGAACATCTCTCTCTCTCTCTCTCTCTCTCTCTCTCTCTCTCTCTCTCTCTCTCTCTCTCTCTCACTTCACAATGCCCACAAGTGTTCAGATGCATGAAACCAACAGTACAGTACTCAGACATAGAAAATGATAAGCATTAAGATACCGATACTCAAATCCATTTCAGAATCTGGGTGTTGTATGTTTCATCTATTTTCTTTCGCTCTTCTTTTGTGCTTTTTACTTTTTTCTATTCTTTTATTTTCGTCCTCCCTCCTCCCTCTCCTTCTTTTGCGTTCACTTTAACCTTGATTCCTGATTAATCCAGATTGCGGAGTCACAATGCGCCAGGTGTGTTGCTGATCTCACTGACCTGGCACTGACGCAGCATTGGCGTGATGGTGAGGGACTGACTAGCAATGTGTAGTGTGCCATGACACCTCCTGTGACGACATGTGTTACAACTGATGGTCATAGAACATAAAACATAAAACACCCACTAGAGAGGCGTTCGTTCCAAGTTAGATAGCTCTGACCGTGTCTTTTACTGAGTGGAGTCCTGGTACGTACTATCGCTGTTGTCCGAGACAGCTAAAATAGCCCCATATATCCCAGACTCTTCTGAGATCAGCAATGATTTCCAGTGAACTAGTTTAACTGCTTGACTCCGATAGTCAGCTGCATAGTGTGTCTGACCTACCGGTACTGTATAGCTTCATCTGGACCAAGGACCTGATCCTGGCAGGGTGGGTCTTAAAGTAGGTCGCCACCTGCTTAAATTTTGTCAAGGTTTCCTACTTTATGTATACATGTTTTCCTATTCACAACACTGGCACTAAATGCAAAAATACATATTTCCACATGCACTTTTACCCTTGCACTTAAGTTAAGATATAAAGTATTTTTTAAAAATGGGAAAAAATAAGCTATAAAAAAATGAAATAAAATACGCTACATAACACCCGGGCTCATTATGATTCTTAAGGTGTATTTATCACTCTTATCTACACTTGGTTATAAACACCTAAATCCTCTCCTCCCACCCCCTCCTGACCCCCCTGACTCATTGCTTCCCTACTTTTCAGAAATTTGCAGCTAAAATTTGAAAGAAAATTTTCAATTTGTTTAATAATTGTTATATTAAAGGGTGCCTTCTCAGCACACATAAGCTTTGATCAGATTTTACGTCTGTATTTTCACTGGCATTAGTCTCGCATATATTTCTTTTTTGACATTTTCATTATTATCTCTGTCGTTCTTTTTCTATTAATACTTTATTTTTTCTCGGTGTTCATATTCACTTGCTTTCGAGCTTTCGTGCGTTTTATTTTTCTTTCACACCATCTAACCTAACTAACCCAAATTAATCCAAACTAACAATCCGAAATTCTCTCTCTCCCTCTCTCTCTCTCTCTAATTTTATATATATATATATATATATATATATATATATATATATATATATATATATATATATATATATATATATATAAAATTACAGTATATCCTTTCGCTTTCAGGAGCGGCCGGGGACCATGGAGCCGCCCAAGGGAACAAAACAACAACAACAACAGTCACGGTACTGTATCTTCAGAATAATTTGTTCACTGCTCTCTGTCTATCTGTCTGTCTGGCTATTTATCTATCTATCTACCTATTTTTTGTGCCTGTATATCTATCTACAGTAGCTATTTATTTCTCTATCTACCTATCTATCTATCTACCTATCCATCCGTCTACCTGGCCATCTATTTCTGACTGCTAGTATTTTTCTCATCAATACAAACATCGTCTGGTGTTGCCATGAACACAGAGGATTAGTAGCTGTATAAACAATACTCAGTCTCTCTCTCTCTCTCTCTCTCTCTCTCTCTCTCTCTCTCTCTCTCCATGGACTTTGAATATCGGAGTGGTGAATCCTAAGAAAGCCACGCTGATGGCACTGATCTGTAGCCAAACAGCTATTGGTGTTTGTTGCTGGAGATTCGCTGCACTGAATTTCGAAGTCGAGAGAGAGAGAGAGAGAGAGAGAGAGAGAGAGAGAGACAGACAGACAGACAGACAGACAGACAGACAGAGAGAGAGAGAGAGAGAAACAGCTGTTAAACACTGTTCATGCTCAGTATTAAGTGAGTCAGAGTGTATATATAATAAATGGTTTTCACACCCTATTAAACGTGGACCCACAGCTGTTTCACCCCTTTAGACCGGTGATGTCTTTTACTGATTAATTTTACCTCCAGGCGATTTTATTCAGCTTTTGTGAGACCTCTTGCAGTGAAGGGGTTAAATGAAGTCTATATTTAACTCCTCTTTGCAAGGCCTCTCCAAAGCTGAATAAAATCGTCTGGCGGCAGCAATAATAGAACATATGATAAGTAATCGGAGTGAAGTGGTTAACCTCTTCAGTACGATAACGCCTTTTGGCTTTTTTTATCTGGTCAGCAGACATCAGACGATTTTATGCACCTTGCGGGGAGTATCTAACAGGAAAACCACTTCAGTCAGGTGACCTTTTTTTTTTTTTATTCTAGCCACCTCCAGACCAATTTCATCAGCGCAGGAGAGCGTTCTAGTAAGGAAGAGCTTAATGAAGGCTGTAGCTATCCTATCCAGTTCGAAAAGTCTATCCTACGGTAAATACCATCGTTTCGAAATACCGAGAATAAAATAGGTGTCATCGGAGGGAAGGGGTCATTGAAACCTACACATGCCCTTTCCGATGCCAAAAGTTTCTTGTTACCTTAAACCCTTCCACACGGCTTTTCCAAATCATTATTGCTATTTATATCGATTTTATTCAGCTAAGAAGAGATTTAATGAGCAGGATGGGTCAGGCAGAGGCTACACGAACTCTCTGTCGCAGCTAATTCCTAAGTTAAACAAAATTATATTCGAGGTAGGAAAAACAAACTTTAAAATTAGAAATGACGTCGCCAAATTCAGTGAGAAAATCGTCTGAAGGTGGGAAATAAAAGACGTCCCCTTAATATTTATGTGAAGCGGAAAATAGGTCCCCCCAAATTCTCATAATCCTCCCCGTTTTTATGCTACTGTAACTTCTCTCTGTACATCCTCAACCATAATATGCAGCCAATATTGCTAGAGAATGTTTAAGCATCAACGGCTTTAATGCTGGGTGAATGAAGATGTGGTTCATAATCGCTGGCAACTCTGATGATAACTCTCCTAGTTTCATGTATTTTTTTTTTCTTTTTCCTGTTTCTGGATCCTACAGTGGTCACCGCATTTACTGATGGTCGGAAACGAGATGATGATGATGATGGTGATGATGATGATAATGATAATGATAATAATAATAATAATAATAATAATAATAATAGCAATAGTAATGATAATAAATAATAATAATAATAATAATAATAATAATAATAATAATAATAATAATAATAATAATAACAATAATAATAATAACAATAATAATAATAATAATAATAATAATAATAACAGGCCTAATAATAATCATAATAACCCATCCATCCATCATCCAATCCTATGCCGCCCCATGAGAAGCGTAGAAGCCCGGGGCTAGGCAAGTTGGTCCCGTCATTTAAGATGAGAGTGACATGCCTCACTCATCCATGACTGGCATTACACAGGCTTAATCCAATTGGAGCACCTTAATTACCCACTAAACCATCAGGTGCCTTAATTTGGTTATATGATTACCACCCAGCGTAATAAATGGTTTCCTGGTGTAGAGGAAACCATTTGGCTTGTCACTCAGTGTAGAGTCACCCATAGGCAGAAGGAGAAAGAGTGAAGGGAGGAAAGAGTGAAGGAAAGAAAGACAAAAGAGGGAGTGTAAAGTCACCCGTAGGCAGAAGGAGGAGGAAAGATTGAAGGAAAGAAAGACAGAAAAGGAAGAAAGGAAGAGAGGAAAGGGCAGACACCCAAAGCAGAACTTCACCCGTTATACAATTTATTTTAAAAATAATAATGCAACCATCTTCCATTCCCCTAATGCCCCATCAGGAACGTTGAGGCCTGGGGTTAGGCTACTCAGTCCAGGCATTTATGGGGAAAGTACCTTGCTCACCCTTCAATCACATAACAATAGCAGTCGCTGCTCCTCTGTAATGTCTGCTTGCATCCCTCCACCACTACGGCCAACGTGTAGCACCCATCTAGCAACAAACTCTCATCCCTTTTCTCTTTAACTCTCTAATGCAAGTGTTAACCGTTACTCCCAGTGCTTCATTTATGCAACAGGTCAACTCTGGAACTGTCTCCCTCTGTCTGTATTCCCTACTTCCTATGATCCCCAGTCTTTCAAACTCAGTATGTCCAGGCATCTCGAAATGAACAGATCTTGAATTTGGTTCTTTTTTGTATTGCTTTTGTTTTTTTTCTTGGAAGGAGCGGTTTGCGGGCCCCTGGCCTTTGGTTCCTTCTTTCTTGCATTAAAAAAACATCCAGTTCGAACATTTTAACTCACTAGACCACCAGCCGACAAAAAAAAAAAAAAAAAAAAAATAAGACATGAAGGCAACGGGTGTAGCGCACAATACCAGTACACAGAACAAAGGCCCACCCTTGATCTCTGTGCCTGCATAAGACTACTGTCCCATAAGGAAAAAGTAATTAAGTGCGACAATGGATTAATAATAATAATAATAATAATTATTATTATTATTATTATTATTATTATTATTATTATTAATCCATTGTCGCACTTAATTACTAGGAGGGGGGGCTGTCTCAACCCATCCGCCACATTTGCTTTAAATTAAGTAAAAACTGAGTTGACCTTGACCTGTAACTTTGGTCTTTGACATATTGTTGTCAAAGTCACTTCATTCTTAATTAACCTTCAACAACGCCGCCAAGTTTGGACCTAACTGAATTAAAACTACTTCAGTAATGCTGTTCACACACTAACAAACGGATACACACACACACACACACACACTTGCGCAGGCGTGCTAGGAATTATACAAAACACCACTCACTTCGGCACGCAAACGTGTAATTATAGTGATAATGAAGACGATTCAATATTTGTGTAGTTCTGCACAAGTATGGTCAACACCTATCTTACTGTGTTGCCCCACAGGACCCGAGGCCTGCATGTGCCACGCCGTGTGGTGGTGGTGGGAGGGATTGCTATGGTGGCAGTGGTCGCTACAGCAGCCGTACTATCCCTCACTCTCTCAGGTTAGTAGCCACACACACACACACACACACACACACACACACACACACGAACGCGCGTGCTTTCTCTACCACACTCGCTGTACCATCAGAACGTCCATGTGTACTGATCAGGTGCCAAAGTTTATGTGGTACTTGTATAAAGAAAAACAACTTCAAACTCTAATGAATGTGTCTGTATACCCCTTCATTCTGGTGACATTAAAAAAAAAAAATGTTGTTAGACGACATTTTCCAGCTTATGGTAGTGAAAGGGTTAATGAAGGCTGTACTCATCCTGCTCGAAGTCTCTCCCGTAAAAAAAATAAATAAATAAATAAATAAAAATAATAACAATAATAATAATAATAATAATAATAATAATAAAACGTACGTAACTGGCAAAAACTTAATGGCATAATACGTCATATGACCGAGTGGGTTAATCCCTTCATCTTAGTCTGTCCGTCGCTGTTTTATTTTTGTTAGCTCCAGACGATTCTATTCAACACAGGACAGTTTGTTCAAAGTTGGCAGTTAGATATCGCTTTCTTTAACCCATTAAAACGCAAGGTCTTTCCAAAGTTAAATTTCAACAGTCCAGAGCCGACAAGATTAAATTAAGAAAGTTGCTGTACGTCAAAGTGTTGAGAGGGAAAATACAAGACGGAGTATTTCAACACACCTCCACTCTCTTGCTCCACTGATTATTGATTTTCACCGATAATAGCACACAGTTGGCCCTCACATCTGTGTTCGTCCACACTTGGCTACTCAGTGATCCAGTGGCATACAGCACCGCCCTCATTGCAGTGCACGGTGGTAGGGATGGATTATCGTAGGTGGCTAGTCATGACAGTGTGATATTCTCCTTGACCGTCCACAAATATATCACACATACTTCCTCCAGACGTACCTCCCTAGACAGAAGAATCCCCGGACACACATATCCCTAGAAACGTACGTCTTCAGATACACTAATTCGCAGAAACATCCCCTACACATATAAGACACATCTCCCCAGAAAAAAAAAAAAAAAAAACTTGCCCCAGACACACACCTCCCTAGAAACACACTTCCTCAGGTACAAACATCCTAGCTCAAACGTCACATGTGTCACAGGCTAAGTTAGTATATATCTCGCCCTTCATGTCATCAATGCCGTCAGTTTCCCTTCACACACTATGCTCTACCTTGCTACGTTCCTCCCCCCTGCTCCTTCTCCTGTTGGTGTGGTGCCCCTTGCTGTTCACCCTGGTTCCTCCGGCATCAGGGAGTCCCGACCCCCCTGCGGCCGCCCCTGTCAAGTACCAGAACAGCCACAGAGCACCCAGCCACCAGCCACTCTCGCCTCTGGGCCTCGGCCCAACAGGAGACAACAATGACCTCTTCCATAAGGTAAGTTCAGTCTCACTTACAGGTCCCGAACAGACGCGGGATTCCTTGCAATTTGACAGAGGTAGACAGCTCTAATTTTCATAAAAGAATTTATAGCTCAGGGACAGTATACCTCTTAGCAGGCTATATAATCTCATACTCAGACGAAAGTAGGAGTGGAAGTAGTGATGTACCCAGAGAAGACCAGACAGAATCATGTAACCGGAGGAAAACTAAGGTGTATTTGTGTAAAAGAAAAGGAAATATTCCTCTTCTGTTGAAAAGGAAACAGCTACTAATGATGATAGATCACCTAAGTGCATGAAGAGGAAGCAGGGAAGTTACCAAGTCAACTTCCTGTACAATCATTGTCGGTGATCTGCAGAACGCCTTTTGTTGTACCTGGGACAATGAAAGGGAGGAACGCAGGTGAACAACACATAAACACGCACACCTACTACACCACCTTGGTCTTCTTTCCTCAGATTTTCAAAAGTCACTATTAGGCTCATGGAACGATTCAACCTGCCCAATTTACCATACCTGTATACTCTGCAATGTACTGAACCTGAGTCGATGGCTGCAGCACACCAAGAACAGACGTTCATAACGGAACATAACGGAACCCGCTCAGTCTAGTCACCATAATCGTTGTAAAGTTGTGCAGAGCCCAACCATTGCATCTCACGTTGTACGCCAGCACCTTCTGCTACCACAGCACCGCCATTACTAGTCCACCATATAACTGATGTGAGAAGTGAGATTAATTTCACAACCAAAGTGGGCCAGGGCAGATGATTCGAAAAGTAGAATAAGAGAGAAATTATACTCTGAGACAGTCGCCCAGAAAAAGGGAAGCGCCCTCACACAAGGCCTAGGTGACCTACAAGTGTCCACCCATTTCACTCAGGTAGCACTGGGAGTGGATTTGATCTGGTCCAAATATACAACTTCACCAGCACGAACTAGAGGTGAAGGAAGTGGTGGTGTGCAGTGCGGCAACCACGCTGCTGCCACCAACACATTCCTTGATCCTGAGGTAAGCCCTGGAACCCACACCCGCACATGATGGTTGATGAGTTGCTGGCCCATGTTAAACCCTTTATTTCGAGCACATAAGTTTTCCTGTTATTCTTGCTATCACTAGACGATTTTATTCAGATTAAGGTATATGCATTGCAGCGGAGAGGTTCATGATAGGAACATCCAATCCCTCCAGTTCAAAAAGTTATCTTTAGGTGGACAAGGAGGAGCACTCAAGAGATTGCAACATTTGTGCCAATTTCTCAAATTCTCAAAACTATTTCTTCAGCCTTGTCTGAACTTTCATCCGTCCACCATCTTTGGTTCAAATCAGATCAAAAGGGTTTAAGCTGATGTTGCTCAATGACCTTAACTTTTGACCTTTCCCTGTGACCCTGATCTTTGATTCTCAAAATCGAATCTCATTATCTTTGTTTTAACCTGATCCATTCCACAAAGTTTAGTAAACATCGTATCAAAACTGTTTAAATAAACCTTGCCTTGGGATCTCGATCTTTGGCCTATTGTTCTAAAAAATAACTGGCCAACCTCTTAAGTGATACTCAACTCCTTCTCAAATTTGGTTCAGATAAGGTCGAAACTATTTTGTTCACACACACACACACACACACACACACACACACACACACACACACACACGCACAGGTGCGCGCATGCAGAGGTCGAATTGCTCTGTGACCTTGATCTTTGATTAATTGTTCTCAAAACTGAAGTCATTTGTTGTTGTCTGACTCTTAACCCTTCCATCTAGTTTGGTTCAAAATTAATCAGATCAAAACTGAGTTAACCTTGACCTGTGCCTTTGACATCTGACCTTTCCCTGTGACTTTGTCCTTTGAGTGGTTTTTCTCAAAACTGAATCCGGTTCTTCTTTGCCTATATTCAGCATTTTCCTAAAGTCTAGTCTAAATCAGATGCAAGCTAGCAAAGTTGGCCTTGCCCTGTGTCCCAGGGCTTTGACCTACCGTTCAAAAAAAAAAAAAAAAAAAAAAAAATGCGTGTACTTCTTAGGCTGACCTTCAACTCTTCCGCTGAGTTTAGTTCAAAGCAAATCAAAGCTGTCTGAGTTAGCTATTTTGTTAACACACAAGCGTGAGCGCGCACATCGAACACTGACCTTGTCCTATGACCTTGACTTTTATTGTTTTTTTATAAACTGAGTCAGCTCATTCTTGAAATACTCTCAAAGTTTCCTCCAAGTCTAGTCTAAAGTGGACAAAAAATAACCAAAGTGATTTTGCCAAGTCATCATTTGACCTGGTCCTGTGACTCCGTCCTTTGATAAGTATTCTCAAAAACAGTTAGAAAGCACTCAGAGAGCGCTTATGTCCGCCAGCGTCATTGCCATTAAAAAGGGTCCAGATCCGGAACCGTGGAGATATTGTGTGGAATACATAGGATCCGGATCCCCCCCCCCAAATTTAATCGTTTGTTCCTTGACCCATGGCCCACTCTTCCACAAAATTTTATTAAAATGCACTGAGAACATTTGGAGATACTGAGCGGGATACATACGCTAGGATCCGGATCTGGATTCGGACCGACCCCAAAATTTAATCAATTCTTTCTTGGCCCATGGCCCACCCATCCACAAAATTTAATTGAAATTCATTGAGAACTTTTGGAACCGGGATACACAGGATCCGGATCCACCCCAAAATTTAATCTTTTCTTGGCCCATGGCCCATCCTTCCACAAAATTTCATTGAAATTCATTGAGAACATTTGGAGCTATCGTGTGGACAAAGAAACAGACAAACATAGGAGAATACATAACTCTCTCCAACTTCGTTGGCGGAGGTAAAAAAGTATGACCTAATGTCTAATATATATATATATATAATATATATATATATATATATATATATATATATATATATATATATATATATATAGAGAGAGAGAGAGAGAGAGAGAGAGAGAGAGAGAGAGAGAGAGATAGATAGATAGATAGATAGATAGATAGATAGATATAGATATAGATATAGATAGATAGATTGATACGGTAGATAGATAGATAGATAGATACCGATATATATATATATATATATATATATATATATATATATATATATATATAACACGTTTTTATATGGGTTATACCTCCACCCTTCCACCAAGTTAGGTCAAAATCGAATAAAAGTTGTTTGTGTTACTTTACTAACACATGCATGTGTGTGCACTGCTCAGTACATAACACCAGCTCTTTGTAAGAGCGCAGGTGTAATGAAATCGCCTGGAGACAACAAGTACAAAACATACGTCACTGGAGGCAAGATGGTAAGGGTGCTGTTAGGCAGATCCATTTGAGTCCCCTCTCACGAAGTTCGCTCCCCTCACTTCACTGGTATCGTTTCTCAGGCTGTAGTGTAAGTTAACACTCTCGTGGTCGGGACAACCCTAGTAGTCCATTGTTGCTTACGTCAAACAATTTTCTTTTGTTAAGGGTCAGTTGTAGAAGACTGAGAAAGTTTATACTGGTACCACTGACCGTCTCATGGTCAGGACAGCTATACAGTAGTATTCTATTACATGTAAAGCAAGACGATATTAGTCAGCCGAGAGTGAATGGTATGAATCTGAGAGTGTTTATGAAAGGCACTGGTGTGGTAAGGAGTACACCTGACTTTCTGGTAATTCTCTCTCCATTGCTTAATTTAACTAGCTCTGCCCAAGAGATTACACCCGCGCACGCGAACCAAAAGCAGTTATGTTTTGATCGCTCTCTCTCTCTCTCTCTCTCTCTCTCTCTCTCTCTCTCTCTCTCTCTCTCTCTCTCTCTCTCTCTCTCTCTCTCTCAACAAAAGAATTACAATTTTTTTTAACTGACTTTAAACTAATTTATTGGAAGGGTTGAAGAGCATCCAAAGGGGAAACTATATATATATATATATATATATATCTTTTTTTTAGAACAATAGGTCAAAAGTTGACCTAGGAAAAACAACCTGAACAATTTAAATCCAATTTTGACCAAACGAGGAAGGGTTGAGGGGAAGGCTGGAATGCAGTGATTCAATACTGAGAACAGTCAGTCAGAAGTCGAGGTCACAGAGCAAGGTCAAAGTTAGACCCATGGGGGGGTAAAAAATAACTCAAACAGTTTTGGTTAGATTTTAACCAAACTTGGTGGAAGTGCAGAGGGTCAGGCAAGGAGAAAACTCGTTGTTTTCTATCAACAGATCAAAGGTCAAGGTCACAACAAATGGTCAACTTAAAATTTTAGTCCAATTTAACCCAAACTTTGTGGAACAGCTGAGGATAAGGAAAGAATAAAAGGGCTCGATTTTGAGAACAGTCAGAAATTAAGATCAAAGTGAAAGGTCAAAAACCAAGGTCAAGGGCAAGGCTTACTCAAGACAGTTTTTATTTTATTTGAACCAAACTTGGTAGCAGTGTTAAGCGTCAGACAAGAAAAAATGGATCAATCTTGAAAACTATCAGTCAAAGGTCAAGGCCAAAGGGCAAGGTCAGTGTTTGACCCGTGTATCTGTGAGTGAACAAAATACCTAAAACGCTTTTGATCTGATCGTATGCAAACATGCTAGATGAGTTGAGGCTCACTCAAGGGGCTGACCTTTTTTTTTTTTTCTTTTTTTTATAGAACAACAGGCTCAGTCTTCATATAATTTAAACAAAACTTTCTGGATGGACTCATATTAAAACAAGAATGAAGATATTTCATTTGCAGAACAACCAAAGGTTAAGGTCACAAGGAAAGGTCAAAGTCACGGAGGAAAAGTCATTTCAAACAGCTCTGTTCTCAGTCAAACCAGCGTTGGTAGAAAGAATGAAGTACTTCGATCTAGGTGTACTGTCGACAGTCAAGGCCACAGGCAAATGACAAATGTTCGGCCCTTTGACCAGTTGGTGAGCGAGGACGATGCACTCTTTGAATGCTTCTTCTTGTTTTGGTTTATTCATGCAGCTCTAGCGATTTTACTGAGCCTGAAGGAGATGTCTGCAAGTGGATGAACTAATGCAGTCTATACCCAACTCCTGCAGATTAAAAAAAATGTATCCTAAGCTTAACGAACCGTCAGGAGCAAGCAAGACTATGATGAATATATGTGACCGGACTGAAAGGGTGAACAACACCCACATGTCTTATACTACAGGCCATGTCACCATAACATATCTCATAATATGTCATCAAATATCAAAGGCTGCCAACATTCCCAAGGGAATGCAGGATGGTCTCCGAAAAACAAATCAGACACTCAAAGGGGTGACTGTTTTCGCCCCCTCGCAAAAGTCGGTAAATTCTACGGATTCATGCTGTTGCATTTCACTAAATACGTATCTTTGTATGGTGTGAGCTTCGACCTCATGAAACCCTTTAAAAGGCCTATATCGAAAAAGCGAAAAAGACTTTAGGGGCATTTGGCCAAAGAACAACTGTATAATGTATGAAGTGAGTAGGTGAAGACATGAAGGAATGGCACCAAACAAAAAGTGTATGAACGAAAATGAAGAAAGAAGGAAAAACTGAAGAAGTACATTATGGTATCCACCATAATGTGGAGACCATAATGACCTCCTTCAGTCCGACTACAACATTTCCACTTCATTCACGCCACTGCCACGGGATTTTATTCCGCTTTATGGGAGGGCTCTTGATGTGAGGTGATTAATGAAAGCTGCATTTCATCTCTCCAGTTTAAAAGTCTATCCTAAGCTACTGAAAAAAAAAAAAAATCTACAGGCAAAAAAAAAAAAAAAATGAATGAAGGGTCTAAAAGCATCGTATTGGTAACAACCAAGAGTATAGGCCTATATAATTGCTAGAGCACCAAAATGTATTTTTTAGAGCAGCATGATTGTAATTTACGCGAAACCATATCAGACATGAAAGGTGCACTCTGTAGGATGTATGTATGTACTAACTCTTTAACTTAATTTGTGTGTAAGATTGCTTGGATATACTTTTGCCTTAACACATATCTGTACCAAGCCCTCCACAAGCAAGTCAGAGTGAATATAAATGCAAAATTATGTGAAATATAAAATTTTCTGTTAAAACAGCCAATAATGCTTTAAGATTTATTTTCAAGCAATAAGGTGGCGAGTTTAGAGAAACGTCACTTAAGCAATACAAA
This sequence comes from Coenobita brevimanus, assembly GCF_032717465.1. Taxonomy (NCBI): domain Eukaryota; kingdom Metazoa; phylum Arthropoda; class Malacostraca; order Decapoda; family Coenobitidae; genus Coenobita; species Coenobita brevimanus. Next base: position 40,923,395 of record NC_137046.1, read on the forward strand.
TTGCATTTTCATGAGTTTTACAGTGATGTGCGTAAATCCGATGCAGCTTAAACAGTCTCCGAAATAAGAGTCTGGTGCTCAGTTGGTGCTTTTTGGCTCTTTTTTTTTTTTTTTCAACAACAGAGTGACGATGTTTAAGCATCTCTCTTAAGTAACACCTTTTATTTTTTCATAAGCCTTCTAATTATTTGTGTAGATCCGCCGTAGTTCTAACAGTTTTCGGAGTAACAGTTTTGGTGTTTTTAGTGTTATTGGCGTCCACTTCCTACAATCCACTTGCAAAGTTCTTGCTTGCTTCTCTCACAAGATTAAGCATTCTTTCATCTTCTTTTTATTCTTCTTCCTCTGTGGCTCGACGTACATCCAATCCTCTGTGGCTAGGCGCACATCCAATCATTCTTTTCTTTTGTCCCCTCCATATAATATTACCGCTTTTCTTCCCAACATATAGGAGAACACGCCCGTCAGATGGTGGAGGAGAGACGGAAGGCCACCAGGGATTACCCAATTGTATGCCTGATTGTTTGCCTCAGTTACCCTCGTGCAATCGATGGATATAAATCTAACCCCTCTCGTTATCCTGTGTACAGATAGCAGAGCACGCCCGCCAGGTGACAGAGGAGAGGCAGAAAAAGCGGAAGGAGGTTGCCAGCAGGGAGCACCAGCCGGTTCATCAGCAGAGCGATGACAAGCCGCACGCACAGTTTGAGAAGGTCAGCAAGTCTCTCTAGTCTTATTCTTGCAAATCCCAGGCAACATGATTTAAATCATGTCTTACACTAGTTGATTCATGCTATCAACTTATTCTTGCTTGTTCCACTCAGTTTTATTCAACTTAATAATGACCCTACACAAACAGGGAGTCAGTGAAGGCAATCTTTAACATCTACAGTGTGTGTGTGTGTGTGTGTGTGTGTGTGTGTGTGTGTGTGTGTGTGTGTGTGTGTGTGTGTGTGTGTGTGTGTGTGTGTGTGTGTGTGTGTGTGTGTGTGTGTGTGTGTGTGTGTGTGTGTGTGTGTGTGTGTGTGTGTGTGTGTGTGTGTGTGTGTGTGTGTGTGTGTGTGTGTGTGTGTGTGTGTGTGTGTGTGTGTGTGTGTGTGTGTGTGTGTGTGTGTGTGCAAATCAGCTAAAAATATCATACCTCACTTCAGTTTTATTCATTAGCAAAATATCAACCTTTAAGTACAAGCCAGATATCTTACCATGCGTGGCATTATCTGGTAAAAATTAACTCATACTCTCGCTCTGAGTGAAAGAAGAATGGGCATATAATTATGATCCCAAACTTACACAACGTACTCCATACATCGCCCGTGATCCTACCCTCCTTTTCTATAGTATCTTTTCCCAAAATTCTCCTCATCTATCTCAACCTCCGTTACCTCCTCTTCTACCCTCCTCCCACTTCACTCTGAACTTTTCGGTGGAAAGGTATGCCCACTGCTCAATGCCAGGGATAGCGAAAAGCGAGTGAATAAGAGTATATCTGACCGCGACTGTACTGTGCAATCACAGATTCCACTCCACTCATCCAAACATTTCAGTATAATTCTCACAAGTATGTCTCTGCACTTCCTCTGCTGCATCTTATCATTTCTGCATATACTTCACCAATTCCTACAGCCTTCCCATTGGCAATAATTTCACAGCTGTTCTTACTTTTGCTGTTGACACATTCTCATGCACCTGATTCTTTTTTTGTGCAACATGTAGTCCACACCTATTTGCTACTGCTCCGCTCTCGCTTCCCATTCTGTAGTTTAACAAAAAAATCTTTCCGTCTGCTCCTCACTTCGCTTCCATTTGTTAGCATTTTTCCATTTTCATCCTTTGCATGTTAACACTTTCCCCACATTAATTTCTATATTTTCGCATGTTTTTCGAAAAGCTATATTTTCAGAAAGATGTACATAATTATTTTCCAAAAGTGTCATTTATATCATTCTTCTTTCTCTTAAACAATATCTGTACACAGTTCTAGCTTTCAACATATTCCTTCTTTCAAATAACTTGCTTTCTTAAAACTACTTCACTCAGTTCTTCGCTTCTCTTAAGTTATTCGTTCTATTTCCACATACCACCAACCCGTCCCCCCCCCCTCCTTTTTTATGCAGTACCATACACGCTTTCAACACGTCTTTGCATGTTCTCCATACATATTCTAAATCATCCACTTCCAATTCACTGGCTGTAATTCCTCTATCTTCTTTGCTATTCATCTGCCACTACTTTGATTTTCAGTTTTCATATAAAAAGCAATAACTGGATGTACTGTTCAGACATACCAACTCTTTTAATAAGATTGTGTTTTTTTATTTTACAATGTATGCTTGTTACCAACAGACAGTTTTACTCTCTCCCTCTAACAGAAACAAATACACTGGGCCTACATGGTGCTGTGTACTAGAATAAATGACTAATACCTTCATTCCTATGACGTACATTACTTTTTATTTCATTCTTGCTGTCTGTAGAGGAACTAATTTAGCTGAGTTTTTTTTTTCCAACTGGATGGGTTGGCTATAGCCTTAATTAACCCCTTCTCAATACAGACCTTAAATTCTTAATCATCTAATAATTACCTAATAATAATGAAAAAGACGACACCACAATGAATGGGCTAATAAACGAAAACGGTCGCTGGTGTCTGCAAATCCTCCACCAGACGCTGAACAATAGGAGAATAACAAAGAACAGTCGCTGGTGTCTGCATATCCTCCGTCAAACAATGAACAGTATGAGATTAATACCTCTTCATGGCAACGTATTTCCAGAAACCATGTCCATTAATTATTTCAGTACCATGGTACATTTCTTATTTTTTAAATTTACATTCGTTGCCATCATATGAATTTCCTCTGTGCAAGTGGAGGTGGCACTGGAGAACACTCAGGAACATGACTCAGAGCCGCAGGTTAGGTTAGATCCCGCCACACCACGTCAAGCCCAGCCGCATCCGGACTTTGAGGTGGGTCTTGTCTCGCTCACCTCTCGCAGCGACTTGGTTTGTATATCTGGTCGCACAGTGATCTAGGGAGTTAGGCGTTCCAACTGAATGTAGGTTATATAGGCTTAAGTATGAAGTAAGTGTGTGTCTGTTTTTTTTTTTTTTTTTTTTTTTTTTTTTTTTTGCTCATATAAGGCCATTCAGCGAAGGGTAGCTGGTTACACTAACCTTTAATGCCCGGTCCAAACAACCGAGGCCGGGGCCCTACGCTCCGTATGTGGGCAATAAGCGTCTGGATGCTAGTAAGTCAGCCATCGTCATAGTCTCGTATGATAAGTCTTTTCAGAAGGGCGTACATTGTCCTGAATACCTACGCAACTCAGAAAACAAGGAAAATGTGATAGTGAGATTAATTAACTGACGAGAACACGGCCAAAGGAAATCAGGCGGTGTTCTGGTGGGGTTCAGAGGCTTCATAGCGCCTAAGCATTAACATCTTATTACCACCTCCACTACTAGCCTACTCTATCTATGCAGTCGATGTCAATATCACGGAAATAAACAACATAAAAGAGTGAAAATGATGTAATACGCATAATACATCGCTAAGGAAGAGATGCTAGGGAGCTTCCTCAACCCCCTCAATTCGATGACGATGTCTTCAAGTTATTCTTGCCATATCCAGACAGCCTTAGCCAGCTCTAGAGACGTTAGACATTGCCTTCATTAACCTCTCAACTTCTACAGAGCCTTTCTGTTTTGAGTAAAATACTTCCCTGGAGTGATGGGGTTGACTGGAGAGAATGTGGTCCAACCCCATGACCTCGTCAGCAAGAGGCTTTCTAGCACCTCTTCCTTAGCCATGTGATTTTGTGTACTCCACCGTAACCTCTTAACTACGATGACGTCTTTACATTTTATTCTTGCTGTCTCGAGACGCTTGGCTGGTGCAGTGATAGGGAACTCGGAGGAAGATGGCTGTAACATCAGCGAAGGACTTTGAACCAACGAGATGACCGGGAAAATTCTTATTATGTAAGCCATACCACTACCAAGGGCGTGGGCTGCAACTCAATGTTCTGGAGCGCGAAAGCCTAGTCTCGGGGTCCCTACTCACCAAAGAGAATATAGAGGTGTTTGTTTTACCTCTAGGAAAGGCCACTCGTACTGAAGGAATAAGAAACCACCTCCATTAACACTTTTAGCACGATGACTTTTTAAAACCTTATTCTTTCTATCTCTACATGAATTTAATCAAGCCAGGTGGAGGGTAAGCCAGAGAATCTCCCCATGCTTGCCATGAGTAATGCTTTTCAGGAATAAGTATTACAAAAACCATTTCCCTAACCGTTTCATTGCGATGTCATGTTATCATATTATTTGGTTCTATTTATTATTACTACCTCCACACAAATCTAACTTCTTCAGTATAGTGATATTACAGCTTACTCCTGCTACCACTATATAATGCAAGTACTCTAAACTTACGAGTCATCTCTCGTATCTAACAGTTTTGTAAAGGCCTGCAGCTGACCCTTCCAGATAAAAAAGACTCTCCTAAGCTGAATAAATGCGTATAATATAGCAAGAAAATGCATTACTGGATTCAAGTTGTTAATCTGGTCAGGTGGAGGAGGAACGAGATAACCTTACCGAACATGCTACGACTAATACGCCTATTCAAGGCATATTACACACACACACACACACACACACACACACACACACACACACACACACACACACACACACACACACACACCATAAACCATTTCAGTGCGTTTTCTTTTATTCTCACTGCCATCACACGAATTTCCTCTGTGCAGGTGGAGGTGAACTTAGAGAACCCCCAAGATCATGACTCTGGGCCGCCAGTGAGGTTAGGTCCTGCCACACCACAACGTCAAGTCCAGCCACACCCGGACTTTCAGGAGGTGGGTTTCGTTTTACCAGCCTCTCTAGTAGCAACTTATTTTGCGTACTGGGGCGCCTGGAGGTCTAGTATGCTAAAGCGCTCCTACCGGATGTGCCCCAAAAGGGTCAGCGACTGGCCACTCTCTCTTTAAATTTCTGGACTGAGTAGTTTAGTCCTTAGTCCATGTTCCTGCGCGCTTGATAGGGTAATAAAGGATTATTGGATGACAAAAGATAGTAATCTCTGCAGTCTCTTGAATATTATTGATGTCATTTTCGTACACAGACTGGATACAGTACACAAGACAAAAATACGGCCAAAGAAACTCATCAACTACTCTTGTTAGCTTTGCAGCCTTTCTAATATGCCTTCTTTATCGGTTTAATTTTTCATTTTTCAACTTAGCCCTTTGACTACAACGACCTCTTCTATCACATTCTTACTATCCTCAGACGCTTGGTTGGTGTAGTGCAGGAAACTCATTCAGTGATGGCCGTGCCTTAAGGTTGACTCTTTCTTGTAACTCAGACTATGACTTGCAGGAGGAGCAAGCGACAAGGAAAGTTTCTACATTCTTCCTTTCTGCTGTGCCTGCACAAGAAAAAAAATAATATCCCTCTCGCACGTAAGATCTGTTGTCGTGTGTGTGTGTGTGTGTGTGTGTGTGTGTGTGTGTGTGTGTGTGTGTGTGTGTGAGAGAGAGAGAGAGAGAGAGAGAGAGAGAGAGAGAGAGAGAGAGAGAGCGGAGCATTCTAGTTTTCTTGTCCACCAGCATATCACAATCTGAGTTTCGACAATGAAATAATCGTTAATGTGAATCTGAATCCGCTGTCAAAAATTCACTCTCATTGATTAGCCTCTTTATTCCGATAAATTATAACATAATTTATTCTTGCTGCCTCCTGATATTATTCAGCTTTTGGTACACCTCTTGTGCAGCTGGTATTAAGTAATGCTTCTTGTAAATCTGACCTCTCCAGTTCAAATGGTCTCTCCAGAGCTGCATAAAATCGTCTGGAGATAGCAAGAGTAAATGAGTAAACCACGTCACCGGATTTAAAGGGTTTAGGAGGTTTTCCAGCCCCTAATCTTTTTTATATTATAACTGCAGACGCTGAGGAATTTTTTTTTTTTTTCTGGAGGGGACGGGGGAGGGCAGATGCAACGTTTCGGCCCTACTTGGTTCCTTGTCATGTATAAAGAATGACAGAACATTTGTAGGTATATAGAATGGTATGCGGGAAGTGAGACAGGGAGAAGGGATGTTTGGACAATAATGTCACACTAAATCTCTGAGGTAAGAAAATTTAAGTATAGGTTGGGGCAGTAATATAACACAATAGTTGTAAGTAGAGGTAGATGCAATAATGTCATGCATTAAGTCCCTCTAATTTCATGGGATGCAAAAGTTATACACAAAAATTCATATAGTAACTCTAAAATGCATGTCCCAGAGTTCCAGAGTTTTAAGTAGTCTGAAAGTCATTACGATGCCAAAGTTATAAACAGAGGCTGAGGCACTAACCTCACATTGGAAGTCACTAAGATGTAGTAGTTTTACGTAAAGATTCAGGCGATAATTCTAGCCTGTAAATCATTGCCTGATGCCTCACGTCATCACAGACGGAGGTGGTGTTGGAGAGGCACGTGGAGCACGACGCTGACCCTAGGAGATCATGGGACGAGGACCTGGAAGAGAAGGTGGTGGAGGAACTTGAATCAAAGGAGCCAGAGAAGAATGCATTACAGACGGATGCAAAGAAAATGCAGACGAAGGAGGAAGTGATGAAGAACACTGGATCAAAGGAGTCAGGCAAGAAGGAATCCGAGCCTGATGCGAAGAAAATGCTGACAAAGGATGCTAAATCAGAGGAGTCAAAAGAGGAGGGACTGGAAAAGAGTAATCCACTTGATGAGGAAGAGAAGCAAAAAGAGAGAGAAGCCAAGAAAGGGATCATGAAGCCAAAGGAGTCAACCCGCCTCCCCACAACGAGATTGGCCAACGGGAATCGTGTTTGTGATACTCCTGAATGTGCTGAGGCAGGTGAGTGAGAGAGTGAGTGAGGTAGATTATGCCGTATTCTAGGTGGCAAAGAAGAATCCATGGCACTTTTCCTTAGCGATTCAGTTTGTATGTTGACACCATTATTTTCTTGTGTGTTATTTAAGTTGCTTTAATATCTACAAATTTTGCGCTTATAACATGCAAGAGGTTACTGAGGTCTATTGTGCAGGGTAAATCGCTGAGGAATATGTGTTCCGAAGTCTCCAAAGCCAATCAGAATACGAACCAAAAGCAACTGACGGGCGTTCGCAGGGGGGAAACAAAAGGAGTGCGTGCTCCTCTTGGATTTTTTTATTTGCAGTGGTTTTGATTTTTTTTTTTTATTGTTTCAGTTCTTTAATTTTTTTTTTTCAAACAACTGGCCATGAGAGACAATGTGTATGGTGAACGATATATATCAATGTTCACCTGAATCCAAGCCAACGTTATGTGATGCTCGTCTGGCTATTCTGATCTGGTACACAAATAAGGTCTGATGGTGCCAGGGGAGGCATGAAGTCTGACGCTGCGTGGAGGACATCTGATTGATCAGGGCCGTAATTTCTGAGGGGGGGAAGGGGGGCCATACCCCCCAATGTTCTTTGTATACCAATTTGTCAAAACTTCAACTAAGATTGAGGGTTCAATAACAACTCCTGAAAATGATCAAGTTTGTAAGTACGGTATGATACTATATGTCGAATATTATCATAAATCTTGCTGACACAACTATTTGGAACGCACCGTGGTAGGGTTATGATGTTTTTCAATGTTTACGTTGCGTGGCAATGCTGTTCTTGTGATTCACCGGCCGTTGTCGATAGCTTTCTGTTGCCTTCTGGCCTGTGAGTTTATTTTCTCTCTATTGTGTTTATAATTATGTTTCTGTGTTTTGTTATCGTAACTGTATCTACAACTGAAAGACTTACGTGAGGAGCACAATGGCCCACAACCGGCTAAACCACACAATGTGTGTGTGTTCATTCTAGAAGATTTAACAGTCTTAATCTGCAGGCGTTTCTGAACGAATTTATTGACACAACAACGGAGTGAAGAAAAGCCATGCTTGCTCGTGTCTGACGTGTTGAATAAATGTTTACCGGCATATTTTGTGCATATCGTATGTTGGAATCTGTATATTTTAAGATCAAGGTTTTTATGATGGAAAGCATAGGCCTATGTGTGTTGGGGGGGGGGCAAATACATGTTAAGTATGGAAGATGAGTGACCTTTAATATGAAAGAAAACGTTAGGCTTATAAGGCTGAACTTGAAAATAAAAAGGAAGAAATACTTGGAATGGCTTTGTTGAAAATTCAAACAATTCTACGCGTGTTTGATCGAATATTACTAAATATGATCCAAACTGATTATAAACTAAATCATAATAGTATTTAGATTTTGATTATTTTATCATTTGCAAACGAAAAAAGGCAGGGTGGTATATTTTTGCTTGAATCCTGCGCAGGCATGTAGAAACAATCTTGATAAGGGTGCAGCATACCGCAACAAAAATGTAAAATGGCCAAATCATTAAACTTAGGCACAGTTTGAGTTGACAGTTCAGATTGGCAGAAAGTGTAGCCTATTATTTAAATACCCAACTCCATCACTAAACATACATGCCTCATTAAGCATCAACTTTTAGGTAGAGTCAAACTGAAAAATATCGGATGGTCAGCAAACTCAGGCGTTTCGATTTAATTTTAAGTTTGTAGTATGGAGGTATCTACATTTTCTCTAGCCCCCCCTCCCTCCAAAAAAAATCTTGAAAATTACGGACCTGATCAGTGTTAAAGCTATAGGTACTACAGTAGTTCAGCAGCTGCATGTTGATTAATTCGAAATAAGAAGCTAACACAATTAGAGGCTGGCCTGGCAAACTTTTATCCAGTGACTTAAATTGTACTGTACAGTGGCGCCAACAACCTGATTAGTCATTATCTCCTCGAATCAGGGTGACCCTGTTTATTTATTGTTCCTCCTACCAGACAAATTTATTCAGTTTTGGAAAGAATCTTCAAAATGGGGAAATTACATGCAACTAAAAAAAATCAGTTCGAGAAACATGAATCATATCTCATGATAACAGCAGGCATCAACTAAAAATGATTCACACTTTCAAAAGAGTACCGACATTACCAGATAATAAGGCAATTAGAAACTCCCGTCTCAGCTCTAATATTTTACACCTTTTGAATGTGGTGATGAGGATCCACTACGCATTGTTCTGTATGCGTAGCATTTTGCCGACCAAAACTCCGAATTTTACATAGTCGATGGAAGGTACCTTCGAAAAATAAACGCCTTTATGCCCCATGCTGAACATTTGGTGGCTTTCATATTAAAATATGTATGGTTAAACGCTGCTTGTTAGTCTGCTCTGCGAAAAGCCAACTGGGCCCATTTCACTATAGGCACGTGTCTAGTTTTCCTATGTCTGTGAGAGTCACTGCTACAGTCCGTAAAATTGCATTAATCATACCACTGTATACTTTCAAGCAAATACGGTATACCCACAAATGACTGATGTTTAACTAAGAAAAAAAAATATCCGCACCCTCTCATATACTACACACCCTACCAAATTATCTCTGATATCAAATGTTTTTTCCAATTAATAACTTTTCTCACAATTCAGTTTCCATTCTTTATAATTATATGCCAGTTCTTCAGTTGACAAAGGCCACTTCTTCTGAGATTTGCTGTGTTAAAATACTGTATATCCTGTGTACAATAAATATTTCATGCTTCTTTAAGACTTGTCTCTGTTTATAACTTCCTCCCTCCCCTAAAATATATATATATATATATATATATATATATATATATATATATATATATATATATATGAGGCAGATGAGAGAGAGGTGAGTGAGGTAGATGAGTAAGGCAAGTGAGTGAGGCAGGTAAGATAGGTGAGTAAGACAGGTGAGTGAAGCAGGTGAGTTACACAGGTGAGTAAGGCAACTGAGGCAGGTGAGTAAGACAGGTAAGTGAGGCAAGTGAGTGAGGCAAATGAGTAAGGCAAGTGAATGAGGCAGCTTAATGACGCAGGTGAATAAAACAGGTGAGTGAGGCAAGACAGTGAGGCAGGCGAGTGAGGCCAGAGAGTGAGGAAGGTGAGTGATGTCAGTGAGTTAGGCAGGTGAATAAGGCAGATGAGTGAGACAGGTGAATAAGGCAGGTGAGTAAGACACGCGAACGAGGCAGGCGAGAGAGAGGTGAGTAAGGCAGGTGAGTGAGGTAGCTACATAAGTCAGGTTGGTATAACACGTGAGTAAGACAGGTGAATGAGGCCAGTGAGTGAGGCAGGTGAGTGATGCCTATGAGTGAGGAAGGTGAGCGAGGCAAGTGTGTGAGGTCACTGAATGAGGCTGGTGAGCGAGACTGGTGAGTGAAGCAAGTGAGTGAGACAAGTGAGTGAGGTCAGTGAGTGAGGCCATTGAGCTGAGTCAGTGAGTGAGGAAGGTGACTGAGGCAGGTGAGTAAGACAGGTGAGTGAGGGCCGTAAGAAAGGTGAATAAGGAAGGTGAGTGAGGATATGAGAATGAGTGAGGCAAGTGAGAGAGCCAGGTGAGTGAGGCCAGTGAGGAAGGCAGGTGAGTGTGGCCAATGAGTAAGGCAGGTGACACAGAACCTACAAACACTAAACAAAAGGCTACATAGTCGAGAGAGAGAGAGAGAGAGAGAGAGAGAGAGAGAGAGAGAGAGAGAGAGAGAGAGAATGTGTTACAAAATACTACATAGTCACGACAGAGAGAGAGAGAAAGAATGTTACAAAATACTACATAGTCACGAGAAAGAGAGAGAGAGAGAGAGAGGGAGGGAGGAAGGATGTTACAAAATACTACATAATCACGAGAGAGAGAGAGAGAGAGAGAGAGAGAGAGAGAGAGAGAGAGAGAGAGAGAGAGAGAGAGAGAGGGAGGGAGGAAGGATGTTACAAAATACTACATAATCACGAGAGAGAGAGAGAGAGAGAGAGAGAGAGAGCTATGTAATTCTCCTGCATAGTACCCATGACCGGAGGACAAGATTCATTATTCTTAACCTAGTAATTTACACTGTTTGCAGTGTGCCAGTAGTAGAGTTCTGAAGAGAACTGGTAAAATTATTGTAAAGGGAGAATTTTGGCTTAGCTTGATGCATAAGAGTGCATGGAGCAGTTTGAAGGAGATATTACATATACTCGCCTGAAGGGGAAAATTGACATAAAACTACCTGAAGGACAGATTTAAGCGTACAGTACATATATCATCCCGAAAGGGCAGTACTATATGCCTGCCTGAAGGGATATCTCTCTCCCCCCACAGGTACTTTTCCTTGCAACTGGTAAAATTATTGTAAAGGGAGAATTTTGGCTTAGCTTGATGCATGAGAGTGCTGGAGACAAAACGTAATCCGCTCACAGCGTTAAATACAGTCGTCTAACATTAGCCAAAATAAAAGTCATCCTACTGACATGCTTAATGGAGTTTCTTTATGACTTCGCCACGAAAGATCTTTCTAAAAAATCGTTTGACAGTAGTACACTTAAATATATATATCGTCTAATCCTTTATTGCACCATCAGGAGCATAGGGGGCCCGGGGCTAGACTGCTCACTCCAGACATTAAGCAATGGGTGATGCAGTCACTCGTCCAGTCTGACGGTAGCATTAATAATACTATATATCTTTGTACGAAAGGAATCAAACATATTGTCGATACCCTCTCGAAACTTGCTATGCTATCGTGTCCTGTTTTAGAGCAGGTAAATGTTTAAATGGATGAATAATTTCCACACACTGACATTGTTCTTATTGCTAGAGTACAACAGTTTCGGTCCGACCAGGATCCTTTTCAAGTAAAAATATTTAAAAACCGTGGAGTGGACAGAGTAGTGGGCATAGGAGTGTGTGGTTATGATTTCGATTCCCAGCCGCAGTAGGGAACAGCTGTGGCCTCGAATTAAGTATCACTATGTTCACTGCTCTTCCATAAGCTCTCACCTGCCCCTCACCGGCATGTCATAAAAAAAAATACAGCATTAATACTAAAACATCATATCTGAATATCATCCGTAGCTTATCAAGATAGAGATAACGTGGGTATTGCTACCCAAGAACGAGAAGTGCAAAGATATCAGCCCTCTGTTGGCATGACAGGCTATAGGTTGACTACTGGGGTCTTGAAAACGGATGTCCTACTCTATGCCCAAAGTCAGGTATATGAAATGAAAAGTAGGATCTAATATGTTCTGCATTCGCGATTTAAAAAAAAATTCAGTATGTGACTTAATGGTTAGCACGCCTCATTCAGAGTGACAGCCTTGCATACGTCCAATCCCTAAGAGGTATGAAGTTTTTTCGGTCATGTAATGCAGTTCAAGGGAAGTGGGCTGGTCATCTACCCTTTAATGAACTGGAATACAGCAGCCTAGCCTGGGACTCTTACACTCACAATCCACTCACTTAAGTGGATTGTGCTTACACCTAGACGACAGTAGAGTATCATGGGATTGGCTGTTACCGTTATAATTCATATCTACTAAAATACCGTACTCTCCGATTGTGGTTTAGCTGCAAGGATTATACAGTGTATTCAGTATGTGGTTATAACTAATCTTTTCTATAATAATGTCCTTTTCTCATTTGTGGTTCAGCTGCCAGAATTATAGAGAGCGTGGACTTCTCAGCCGACCCTTGCCAGGACTTCTACCAGTTCGCTTGTGGTGGGTGGATCGACAAGCACCCGGTACCTGAGTCTGGAGTGTAAGATGGTTCCTCTCTTGTCTAGTTGCCATGGCAGATTTTAGGTCGTATTCTCGTTGGCTTAGGACAAGGGTTGGGGAACTTTTTTACGGTATTACCCCAAAACTTATTTGAGTAAAATGAAATTATCCCCAGACTTCAAAGTAAAGTACATCTGTGTACACGTCAATAGTACGGCGGCCAAGCAACAAATATCATGATACATAATAGCCTACGTGGTTTTACATCTTGTTCACTAAAACTTACATCATTTATGTGAAAAATCAGCAATATAGCGCAGGCATTGCCCCCTTGATTTTTAGATTTACCCCATTTGGGGTACCGTACTTTACCACTGTTCCCTGACCCTTGGCTTAGAAGGATTTTTTAAAACTCTCACTTAGCGACTTATTTTGCATACTGCACCTTACTACTTCCTTGTATGTTATGTCTTTTTTATTAACTGCTTTAATAACGTAGAAGTAAGCGTCGAACAGGAGGACTCCAATGTTATCCGAAGTTAGCAGATCAGCTTGGGTTGTCCCAATATGATTAATACTTTATCATCTATTTTCAAAATAACAATACTGGCTATAAAATACAACAACATAGAGTACATCCTCAGGAATACAGGTTTATCGACGTGGTGTTGAAATATCGGGCACTGAGTAGCCATCACTGTGGTGTCAGTGTTTTGCGCGGAATGTGCACAAATATATATATATATATATATATATATATATATATATATATATATATATATATATATATATATATATATATATATATTATGCAGGAATAGGCTTGCATGGAGGACCTGAGGAGCCTCTATAACCAAGAAGAATACGGCCCTTCGTAGCACTTCTCCTTGAGCCATATCAGTGCTTGCATACGAAACCTCGTAGCACCCGTTCCTTAGCTGTTTATTTTGCCTATTAGGCTACACCTTATTTCTATCGGTCCTATGGCTCCTTCTTCACTTAAATCGGGCCACTAGCAAACGACGTTATTTAACTTAAGGGAAATCTCTAGTGAATGGGCTAATGAATGTTGTATGCACTCTCCAGTTCCAAGTCCTTGTAAAGGCGCGATTCCACCGAGGCAACATTTTGGCAACATGTGGCATGCTACATTGTCGCATAGGCCAAATGTGTTCCAACCAGTTCAACACAAGGCAACATGTAGCATGCAACTGTGTGGCATGCAACAGGTGGCAACAAGTTGCCCGTAGAACGTGACGCATGCGACAAGATTTAGCCTGTTGCCTAGTGTTGCCCGCCTTCCCATGAGTCGCGGGAAGGATTCGATGTTGAATGCAAAAAGATGAATTGGTCTCAAGAATAAAATCGTAGAATTTACCGAAGAATATAGAAAACTTGTGGTTCAATGGGACATACGCTTGGAACAATACAAGAATAACCATGCTAAACTAGATGCACTGCGGGGATAAGCCAAGAACACACACACACACACACACACACACACACACACACACACACACACACACACACACACACACACTCTCTCTCTCTCTCTCTCTCTCTCTCTCTCTCTCTCTCTCACACACACACACACACACACACACACACACACACACTCAAAGAAAAGCATAAACAAAAAAAAAAAAAAAACACCCTCACATGAAGCCTCAAAGTTAGCCTTTTGAACAGAAACCCAAAACAATAAAAACGAAAAAGCTGATGTTTTCTATAAAGAATGTGATTCCCAAAGTTGTGTGTGTGTGTGTGTGTGTGTGTGTGTGTGTGTGTGTGTGTGTGTGTGTGTGTGTGTGTGTGTGTGTGTGTGAGAGAGAGAGAGAGAGAGAGAGAGAGAGAGGATAAAATATAAATAAGAGGGCAGAGTTGTTGATAATTAGAAGAAAAATGTTGAATGTTAGAGAGAGAGAGAGAGAATCAAATTAATTACCGGCTAAGAATGTGTTTACAAAAGGCGCATCAAAGCCGAGAAACATTGCAAAAAGCACCTTATTAAAATTTATAGGTGAGTCTCTCTCTCTCTCTCTCACTCTCTCTCTCTCTCTCTCTCGACTTTATTCTTCTCATGTCGCTTCTCCTCTCTCTTCCCTCCTTCTCTTCTATCCGTCTCTCTCTCTCTCTCTCTCTCTCTCTCTCTCGCTCGCGACTTTATTCTTCTCTTGTCGCTTCTCCTCTCTCTTCCCTCCTTCTCTTCTATCCGTCTCTCTCTCTCTCTCTCTCTCTCTCTCGCTCGCGACTTTCTTCTTCTCTTGTCGCTTCTCCTCTCTCTTCCCTCCTCCTCTTCTCTCCGTCTCCCCCCCCCCTCTCTCTCTCCGCCAGTCCTAATACTGTGCCAACACTCAGGGGCGCACCCCAGGGGGGGGGGCCACCGGGTCTGGGTTCCCCCCTTAGCTCTCTGGATCCTTTAAGAATTTATATATATTTGTTTCGATAACAGCAAAACATGAAAAATTGGCAAGCACATAAAAAGAGTAACACATGAGCCAGCAGCTCCCTGACTCTAAACCTGCATGTGACCTCCCCGTAATTATCAGACAACCTGACCTCAGCTCACTACGAGCCCCCCCCCCCTTAGAAAATTCCTGTTTGCGTCCCTGCCAACACTAGCAAATCTTTCTTCTGTTACATTATTCTCTCTATCTTATCACTTGTTAAGCTAAGATACGGAACTTCATAAAATTTTTCATTCGTGCCTTGCTCTTGACGGAGGGCACGCAGCACCCGTCTTTCTATACATTCACACCTTTTTACAAGTTATTCGGGAGTGTGTGTGTGTTCTTACCTAATTGTTCTTACCTAATTGTATCTGTACAGGAATGAGTCAAGCTCGTACTGTCCCGTGTCTTACACCATATTTATCGTACATATCCTTAAATTTGTGAATTGTTCTGGCACACACTATTTCATTCGGTAGTGCATTCCACTGATCAATTGCTCTATTTGGGAAACTAAATTTCCTTACGTCTTTAGCACCTCTCTTCTTATGCAGTTTTTGCAGTGTCCTCTTGCTGATGCTTCTCCATAGGTTAAGTTTTTTTTTTTTTTTTTATGCGAGGAAGAAGGAACCAAAGGCCATGGCCCGCAGTAACAGTTCCCTCCAAGAGAAAAACAAAATGCAAGAGAGAGCCAAATTCAAGATCCGATCATTTTGAGATGCCTGGACACACTGCGTTTGAAAGACTGGAGATCATAGGCAGCAGGAAATACAGACAGAGGGAGACAGTTCCAGAGCTGACCTGTTGCATAAATGAAAGACTGGGAGTAACGGTTAACTCTTGCATTAGAGAGTTGGACAGAAAAGGGATGAGAGTTTGCTGCCAGACGGGTGCTACGCGCCCGTCGTAGAGGTGGAGGAATGCAAGCAGACAGTTCAGCGGAGCAGTGACCATTAAAGTAGCGATAGAAAAGAGATAAAGATGCAACAGTACGGCGAAGAGACAGAGGTTGAAGGGAGTCAGTAAGAGGAGGAGAGTTAATGAGACGAAAAGCCTTTGACTCCACCCTATTGAGAAGAGCTGCATGTGGGGAGCCTCCCCACACATGAGAGTTGTACTCCACACAGGGGCGGATAAAACCTCTGTATAGAGTCAACAATTGTGCAGGGGTAAAGAAAGAGCGGAGTCGGCTTAGCACACCCAATCTCTTGGAAGCAGATTTTACAAGAGATGTAATATGGTCTTTCCAAGATAAGTCCCGAGTAAATGAAACCCCAAGCATGTTCAAGTATGATGCAGGATTAAGCTGAATATTATTAAACATTAATGGGTATACCTGTGGAAGATTTTGTCGGGTTGATAGGTGTAAGAACTGAGTCTTAGATGCATTAAAGACAACCATATTATTTTTACCCCAGTCAGTGATACGAGCCAAGTCAGACATTAGGTGTGCCATAGCCTCATCCCTTGTTTCTTGAAGTAACTGTTGAGATGGGCGTTGCGGGAACCGAATGGAAAGGTGAAGGGTGGAGTCATCAGCGTATGAGTGGATAGGGTTAGATGTACAGCTTAGAAGATCATTGATGAATAAAAGGAAGAGAGTTGGTGATAGGACAGAGCCCTGAGGAACACCACTGTTGATAGATCTAGGAGAAGAACGATGGCCGTCTACAACAGCGGCTATAGAACGACCAGAAAGGAAGCTAGCGATGAAGGCACAGATAGAAGGATAGAAACCATAGGAGGGCAGTTTGGAAATTAAAGATTTATGCCAGACTCGATCGAAAGCCTTTGAGATGTCAAGTGCAATGGCAAAGCTTTCGCCAAAGTCCCGAAAGGAGGATGACCAGGAGTCTGAAAGGTAGGTGAGAAGATCGCCAGTGGAGCGTCCCTGACGGAACCCATACTGACGATCGGAAAGAAGGTTGTGATAGGAAAGATGCCTTAAAATTTTTCTATTAAGAATTGACTCGAAAACTTTTGAAATACAGGACGTTAAAGCAATTGGACGATAGCTGGAGGGTTGGGAGTGGTCACCCTTCTTTGGGACTGGCTGAATGAGAGCAAACTTCCAGCAAGAAGGAAAGGTACAAGTTGACAGACAAAGGCGAAAGAGTTTGCCTAGGCAGGGTGTAAGCACAGAAGCACAGTTCTTGAGAACAACAGGAGGGACCCCATCAGGCCCATATGCCTTGTTAGTGCTGAGGCCAGTGATGGCAGAAAATACATCAACTGAAGAAATTTTAATGTCAGCTATGAGGAAGTCAGAGGGGAGAAGTGATGGAGGAACAGCACCGGAATCGTCTAAGGTGGAATTGGAGGAGAAAGTCTGTGCAAAGAGATCTGCTTTATCAGTAGAAGAAATAGCTACAGAACCATCAGAGTAGAAAAGAGGAGGGAAGGATGATGAGGTAAAGTTGTTAGAAAGATTTTTGGCAAGGTGCCAGAAGGAGCGGGAAGAATTCGAGTTGGAGAGTTGAGAGCATTTAGTATGGATGAAATTATTTTTAGCAGAGTGAAGAACAGACTTAGCACGATTCCGGGCAGAAACGTAAAGATGATGTGATTCAGGGGTGGGTTGGCTCCGGTACCTTTTGTAGGCCTTCTCCTTGTTGCGGACAGCATTAGAACAAGCGTGATTAAACCAAGGCTTTCTTGCGTTAGTCAAAGGATATGAGAAAGGAATGTATGCTTCCATGCCCGAGAGAATAACCTCCGTAATGCGCAAGGCACACTCAGATGGCTCACGGCCATGGAAGCAATAATCATTCCAGGGAAAATCAAAGAAGTACTGCCTGAGGGCCTCCCAGTTCGCGGCTCCAAAATGCCACAGACGACGTTTCCCTGGAGGGTCCACAGGCCGTACCGGAGTGATAGGACAGGTTAAGGTAATAAGGTTGTGATCGGAGGAGCCCAACGGAAAGAAAAGATTAACAGAGTAAGCAGGAGGATTAGTTGTGAGGAAGAGGTCAAGTATGTTGGAGCTCTCTCCAAGGCGGTCAGGGATACGGGTAGGGTGCTGTACAAGTTGCTCTAGGTCATTAAGGATAGAAAAGATGTAGGCTTGTTCACCAGGTGGATCCGTGAAAGGAGAGGAGAGCCAAAGGTGGTGGTGAACATTGAAATCTCCAAGAATGGAGATTTCAGAGAAAGGAGAAATGGACAGAATGTGTTCCATCGTAGAAGTAAGATAGTCGAAGAATTTTTGATAGTCAGTAGAATTAGGGGATAAGTAAACAGCACAGATATATTTAGTCAGAGAATGACAGGAAAGCCGAAGCCAGAGTGTGGAGAATTCAGAAGAATCAAGTTCAGGAACACGAGAGCAAGATAAGTCGTTGCGTATGTATACACAACAGCCACCTTTGGCTTTGAAATGAGTATAGAGAAAGTAGGAGGATACAGAAAAGGGTTTGCTGTCGGTTGCCTCAGACAGCTGAGTCTCCGTCAGAAAAAGAAGGTGAGGTTTAGAGGAGGAGAGGTGGTGCTCAACAGAGCGAAAGTTAGATGAAAGGCCTCGAATGTTGCAGAAATGAAGAAGAAGAGAGTCAGACAGTGGTTCCAGGCACCTCGAGTCGTCACCGGGAGAGGGGCAGATGGCGGGGGCATTTATGGTCCCCCCCCCTGGGGACTCCGAGGCTTGATTAGTAGACGCCATTTTTGTTGATTTTTGAATAGGAAGTGTAGTGTGTACTGTGCATGTAGTTTGGTGAAGATAGTTAGAGAAATTTGTACTGGAGAGCATGCTGGCCTACTCTCTGTGTAACTGAGACACTGAAAAAGTTCAGCAAAGGGGGATGGTCAGGAACTAGTCCTGAGGGCTGATGAAACGGGAGCTCCAGCTCTCCCTGTCATCAGCTTTCCATCCACCTCGGGAGTACTGCCCTGCTCGACTGGTGCTACGGTCTACTCCTCAGAATCATTTATGTCTATTTTCTTCTTCCCTGATATGCATTTATATAGCATAATCATGTCACCTCTTTTCCTTCTCTCCTGTAGTGTTGGTAGATTAAGTTTACTTAGTCTTTCTTCATAGCTTAGATCCCTTAAGCTTGGTACCAATCTTGTAGCAGCCCTTTGAACTTTTTCAATCTTGTCTATGTGTTTTTTGAGATGAGGACTCCAGTCTACTGATGCATACTCCAGGGTTGGTCTGATGAATGATGTTATTATCTCTCTTAGCATGTCTTCATTTATGTACTGTATGTGATCGCTATTCTCATATTTGCAAGCAGTGTATACAGTACATGTTCCGTACCTTCTCACTGATGTGGTCAGCCGGAGATAGTCTGTTATTGATAATCACACCTAGGTCCTTCTCTCTTTCTGATGTGTGTAGGGTTTTATTTCCTAACTTATAATCCCAATCTGGTCTTTTTCCGCTTTTACCAAACTTGATTACATAACACTTGTTCACATTGAATTTCATTTGCCATGGATTGCTCCCTTCATGAAGTTTATTTAATTCTTCTTGTAGCTCTTTACAAGAGTCTGTGTTAGTAATTCTCCTTTGTATTTTTGCATCATCTGCAAACATATTTAGATACCTTTCATTTCCAGTGTTACTGTCTGTATCATTTATATACACTAAAAACATGATTGGTGCCAGCACTGAGCCCTGTGGTACTCCACTAGTCACTTCTCTCCATGATGAGTATTTTCCCCTTAGTACTGTTCTCATTTCTCTTTTTATGAGAAAATCTTGCATCCAACAATACAGTTTGCCTCGAATTCTCCTTCATGGTAAAGTTTCCATAAAAGTCTTTGGTGTGGTACTGTGTCAAATACTTTCTTGAAATCTAAATAGATACTGTCCACCCATCCTTCTCTTTCCTGTAATATGTCTGTTACTCTGTCATAGTAGCTCAACAGATTAGTAACACAAAATTTTTCTTTTCTGAAACCAAACTGTCTTTATCATACTGTGTTCTTCTAGAAATTTTACCCAAGCTTTTCTTATAAGCTTTTCTAATACCTTGCGTACAACACTGGTTAGTGATACTGGTCGGTAGTTGAGTGGATTTTGTCTATTCCCTTTCTTTAATAAGGGAACAATGCTTTCTTCCAAATATCAGGTAGTTAACATTGTCTCAAGGATTTCTTGAAAATTAAAAATAATGGTTTACTTAACTCCTTTGCACATTCACGTAGCACCTAACATGAAATTTCATCAGGACCATT
Organism: Coenobita brevimanus; assembly: GCF_032717465.1. Classification (NCBI taxonomy): domain Eukaryota; kingdom Metazoa; phylum Arthropoda; class Malacostraca; order Decapoda; family Coenobitidae; genus Coenobita; species Coenobita brevimanus. The sequence goes on from NC_137046.1 coordinate 40,943,647, forward strand.
TGCTTTTCCTATATCAAATTACTAAGCTCCTCCTGTATTACTTTTTCTGATATTTGTATATCTGGTAGTATGTGTGGGCATGCATGTTCCACATAATCCCTCTCAATTATTGTTTTTCCTCTGTAAAAACTGAATGGAAATTCTTGTTTAGTGCTTCACAAATATCCTTCTCTTGTATATAGGTGATTCCCTCGTCCGTAATGGATTGTATTTTATCTTTTACTTTGGTTTTGCTTCTAATGTAGCTGTAAAATAGCTTCGGTTGATCACTACTTTTATTTATGATATCCTCCTCAAACTGTTTTTGGGCTTCCCTCCTTATTCTTGTATAATCGTTTCTTACCTGTTTATAATTGATATATGCCCTTTCACTATTGTGTCTTCTGTATCTATTCCACAGCAAATCTCTTTTTTCTTTTGATTTTTTACATTGTGTATTGAACCATTTCTTTTCTTTTCTGCTTCTTTGTGCTGTGGGATGTACTTCTGGACTCCTATTTCATAAAGTTCACAGAATTTTTTATATAAAGCATTTATATCTTGTCCTCTAAGCTCCTTTTCCCAATCAATTTCTAAGAAATACTACTTGAGGTCATGATACTTTCCCTTTTTATAGTTTAGGCTCTTTTTGTAACTTTCATTGCTGTTAACTATGTCATATGCAATCCTGAAGTTGCAGTTTAGTACTGCATGGTCGTTTTTGCCGAATGGAGGGTGATATATTAAACTGTCAATATCGTTTTCTTGCCTAGTAAATTTGAGATATAGCATTGAGGGTACATCGAGTCCTGTTTTTCTGGTGCTTTCCCTTACATGTTGAGTTAGGAAAAACTCTTGCACGACATCCAGGAGCTTTTGGTCCCAACAACTTTCTTGGCTTATTATATCTAGAGTATTCCAATTTATATTTGTATTAAAATCTCCAGTTAGTATAATTCTTTCCGATTTCTCTTCCATTTTATGTAGTAATGCTCTTAAACTCTGAACTGTACTCTCTGCCAGGTCCTCATATTCGTCTCTTTCCCATGTGTTTGATCTGGGTGGCATGTACAAATTGGCTACAATTACTTTCCCTTCAGATGTATTGATCTCTACTGCAATCAGTTCTACTTGTGAGGGTATATCTAGTTCTATTTCTTTGACTTTTAGATTTTTCTTAGTTAATATTATAATGTGTGTGTGTGTGTGTGTGTGTGTGTGTGTGTGTGTGTGTGTGTGTTACACGGTATCTACTTATGTTTTCTGTTAAGCTCTGTCTGTCTACATACCAGTCTGTCTGTCTGTTACATCGTGTTGACAACTGGCTCGGTTTTTGTTGAATCGGTGGAAAAGGTTTTGTGGCATTCAACATAAACATTGGCATGTGGCATGCAACATGAAACAACAGTGTTGACTTGTCGCAGTCAACATGTCTCCTGGTTGAATGCCGCATTCAACATACTGTACATGTTGCAAGCCAGGCAAATCGCATGCTACATGTTGCCTGTGTTGCCCCGGTGGAATCGCGCCTTAAGATTAACAAAAACGTCTGATGTGATATATACTACGAATGAAACATAAATGACAATACTATACTGGAGTTAATTTTATTTTGAATGTTACTGATCCTGTTTTATAACCAGCACAGTAGACATCAGTAGCATACAAGAGTATACTGAGGTGTAATATATAAAATAAAATACCAGAGGAACATGTAAAGGCGAAAGTAAAGGTGGGGACAATCCCTTGAGGCGCTTACCCGCGGTGCTAATCTCCGTAAAAGACCTTTGAACCTGTGGCGGATTATTTGCCTAATATCATGGGATACAAGGCCACTGCATCATCCAGGCCACCACAGTTACCTCGCCTAGGTAAGCCAACTCATTTTTACCAACCAACCCACAGACGGTCGGTGGCTGACACCTGAGTCGCGTGACGCCAGCTTCCCGCACTAGGATTACAACCCTAGCGTTAACGGGCCGGCAGCTTCCCAATCTGAGATGCTTGCCACACAGGTGTTACAATACTTCTTAAGCCCACGAGAAAACGTTTCTCTCTCTCTCTCTCTCTCTCTCTCTCTCTCTCTCTCTCTCTCTCTCTCTCTCACCAAAACGTGGCGCAGGTATAAGCACTGAAACAAATGTGGATGAGTATTTAAGTTACTATGCACACAGTCGGAAATTAGTAACAACTGATGCTTAAGTAACTTACCCAAAAAATCTACCACCCTGTTGCTGGAACCTCTTCCCACAAGCAAACTCTTCGTCGCTCCAGCCGTATTTTTAAAGCGAAGAGGTTCATCTAATCATATTACGCCGCGCGAAGGGTTTCTGTCTCCGGTCAAAAGTACTGGAACATGAAGCAGGACCACCCATCACCCGCTTCTTCGGTCCAAAGTGGCCCGCGAAAATGCGGCTTCAAAATAGAAGCTAAACGGCCACTCGGCGCATGCGCACTGAGCGAAACGGTTACTTCCAGCATAAGTCACTCCGTGCATACGACACCGGTGGTCTGGCTGCGGGGAAGAGGGACGTTGGGTTACTGGGGAGATATGTCGTTCCTGCCTGGATGGCTTGTCAGGTAAAACGGCCTCCCCGTCATCTCCTCGTGGGGTGGGTGTTACCCCCTGTACTTGCCTCCTGGGGTGGTGGTGTCGGGTTCACCCCGCCGTCCGGGTATTTCACTGTAGTTGTTATGTTGCCCAATTTGAATCATCTCTAGGCTAAAACACTCGCTAAAATATTGTGTACAACGCATCCACACAGAACAACATGGCCTCTTCCTTTTTTTCTTTTCTTTTTTTCCACAATGCAACACCGTACCGAGAAACCCTGTTCCACATGGATACACGAATAATCACTGATCAGCGATAAGAACACGGCTGATCCTGACAACACCATGTGGATTACTGCTAGGGGACGCCGCTGCAAAAGTTTCCAAAAACCAACATGTATGGACAATAATGAGCGTGAAACTCACAAACACGTGGTGCAATGGGTTTCCCTGCTAGAGTAGTATCAAGTATCAAAACTATTTCCTACCTCTGGACTGATTCGGAGACGTGGTTTATCAGATTTAGCATATTATTTTACCAATACCCTGTCCATCACACGAGAGAGAGTAAACATAAATAACGGCAAAGTGGCGCTCCTCCAGCGTACCAATCTCACAATTTTTTTTCTCAGAGAGCACCTCCGCAGCATACCAACCCTTCCGTAGTCACTTTTTTGGAAGAGGCTGCACGGCCGGGGTTTAAACGTACCAAACTAGGAACCTCTTGCAGCTAGCAACTCTTCACACAGATGCTTCGCGAGAAGGGGAGGATAAGTATCGTCACGTATATCAAAACGGGGATATCTCAAAAACTACTGTTGCAGCAGACATGCGCACATCACTGGAAAGCTTATGGAAAAGTAATAGGTATTTCTTGCGTGGCATTTCCCAAAATTCGCCACCATATTGCTGAAAATAATAAAAAAGTGTCAAACTATGGACCAAAACAACAGTACATTATCTCAGAAAGAGTGCTACGCAGACCTACGAATATCGCTGGGAAGCTAAAATGACATTGGCAAATTTGCTCGCTCAGAAACATTCCATACTTTCAAACGTAGACGTCTTTAACTTCATTTCTCCTAGGCAACATGAAATAGCCTGGCTATAGTAAGAAAGAAAAATTGAAGAGGTTTCTTACCAATACTCTTCCCACTCCCGTGTTGTCCACCTTGTTATTATTATCATTATTATTATTACTTGCAGACGATATTAAGGAACCTGGGAAGCACCTCATCCAGTTCGATAAGCTTCGCCTAAAAAAAATCGACTAACAAATAAGATTAACACAAATGAACCATCACCGTGTTAGGAAAATTTACATTTCTCTCTCTCTCTCTCTCTCTCTCTCTCTCTCTCTCTCTCTCTCTCTCTCTCTCTTACCCCGCCCATCCTGTTTCCTTTACCCTGTCCATTCTAATTCTGATAACAATCAATCCACCCACCTCCTTTGCTTCTAACTCCATCCATCCTGATATTCTCCTTCCACATGTGTCAATCCCCTCCTCCCCTATCACCAGCACGGGCACGATCAACGAGGCCGTGGAAATCATGGACAAACGCCTTCACTTGATACTGGAGACCCCGGCAGACCCTGGTGCTCCAACCCCGTTGCACATGCTGCGGACCTTCTATGACTCCTGTAACGACACAGGTGGGTTTTGGAGCGGGGGAGGTGGAGATGAGAACTGATAGGAATAGTGACTACGTAACATTGCCTTGTTAAGTAGTATATGGAAGGAATGAGGGTACAACACACACACACACACACACACACACACACACACACACACACACACACACACACACACATGACTCTTGCTGAAAGGTTCAGCACACACACACACACACACACACACACACACACACATGACTCTTGCTGAAAGGTTCAGCACACACACACACACACACACACACACACACACACACACGATCCTTGCTGAAAGGTTCAGCGCACACACACACACACACACACACACACACACACAAATGAGAACGGTCAAACCCTGTGGAAGAATAGCAGAGTGCTTCAGGGTTCAGTGCTAGCCCTGGTCATGTTTCTCATAAATGTCAAAAACCTACCAGAAGGACTGAGTGGCTATATTAAAACGTTTGCAGTTGACGCAAAAATTATGAAAGTGCTTAATGAAGCTAGTCGTAGAGTTGCTTGATAACTTCTGTAAAATGTACAGTCAGACATGAAAACTGGATTTTAAAGCAAAGGAATGTCACGTATGAGAAATGGGAGTCAGTGAGAAGAGATCCAGATGCGAATAAAAATGGGAAAAAAGAAAAATAAAGTAAAAGAGTACTTTAATCATACAGAATGACCTGTCACCAGAAACTTATGTTAATGGGATTACTGGAGAGTCATACGGACTCTTAACAAACTTGAGAGTAGTTTTTAATTTTATGGATGAGTAGATCTTTAGAGGGATTATAGTGTCCATAATAAGACCTAGACCTGAGTATGTAGCTGTGATATGGTCTCCACATTATTGGGAAAAAAAAAATACAGGAAGATTATTTCAGACTTAAGAAAACTTTCCTACGAAGAAATAGTAGAGAAGCAAAAATTGCCCACACTATGGGAAAAAAGAGAGAGGGGGGGGGGAAGACTTGATAATGATGTACAAAGGTGTAAGAGGTCTAGAACAACTGGACAGATAGGATCTCTCTGCAGTGGATGATGGAAGATGAAAGGACAAGAGGACATGAATACAAACTGAGGAAGAACAGGTGTGTCAACGATGTTAAATTGTTTCACCAAGAGATGTAATGATATGTGGAATAGGTTGGACAAAGAGGTGATGAAGGAAAAGAACATCCATGTGTTTAAAACTAGATTAGAGAAAAGTAGACATTGAGGCGGGACAATAAGGGCTTAGCTCAAATCATGTATGCTACAACTTGGTAAATACAACCAGTAAATACACACACTTAACAGAAAAGTTCAGTATTTTGTGAATAGCACATACACACACACACACACACACACACACACACACACACACACGAGCCTTGCAAAAATGCGATGTATTAAGCATTCAAGAGCAGGAACATACACAAGTAAGGCTCATTGTGCTGCAGTCACTGCTCCTACTCCCTCCTGGTTACATTCTCTCTCTCTCTCTCTCTCTCTCTCTCTCTCTCTCCTTATAGTGAGAGAGAGAGAGAATGGCAGGCTATGCAGATCTGACAGGAGAGAAATACTGAAATAAATGCTGAAATACTGTATAATTATGATACATGCAGAGCAAGAACATTCACTGATCAACTGGTAGAGGAATGTTTATTTGAAATGTATGCTAAAAGAGGGAATGGAAACAGCTAAGGTGGTGAAAATGGTACATGCAACCAAAATTGCATGTGCAACAGGTAGCAAAAGGCCAAGAAAATTGCTGAATATGGCAAGGAAATGCTCTGAAATAACCTGCACAGATATTGGGATGAGGACTGAAACAGCAAAAGATATAACTGGACTGATTAGATATAAATGGAGATGCACATGATAACAGTCGCATCTTTTACTGAACTTAACAATCGATGGAATAGTTCTACACCATGTTTTCCAAGACATCATTTCCTGAGGTTGGAAATCACTCCTCTTTGAGCCACCAAATCAGGTTCAGATCATTAATACTGAGGTTTTCTTGTGTGAGATGTATCCCTAACCCACTTTCTCACAATCACACAGAAGAAGATCTAGTTTTTTTTTTTTTTTTTTTTTTTTTTTATCTCTGAAGATAGGAACTACTCGAGTAAAAATTTCCATGTAACACATGAATACCCAGCACCCCTTTCAGTCATACTGTACTTGGTACAAGGTTCCTAACAACACAGCTGCTGAAAAGAGTTTACACATGTCTGTGACAGCTCAAAGAGGAGGGATTTTATTTCCAATCTCAAGACATGGTGTCTGAAAAATTAACTGATCAAAAAGAAATAGTTCCTTAGGTTCGTCAGTCCTATTCTATCAGTTTATGTTACAAAATAAACTCTCTGCCATGATCAAACTATGGGCTACGGCAAATTTTTACAGACACTCTGGATGCACTTGGCCTTGACCCTCTGGTGGCACTGTTGTCATCTGCCCAAGGAGGGTGGCCAATGGTGCTAGATGACTGGGACCCCAACACTTTTGCCCTCACCACTGCCCTCAACAGCCTCAGAGACCTCAACGTATACCCTCTTGTTGCTGTTGGAGTTGATCTGGACATTGACAACACTTCCACCAGGATTATTTATGTCAGTTTTCCTTAATTACCTTTCCCTGTAATTTTGCAGAAAAGCACTGTAGAAATTGCCGATTAGATAGCCATCTTGAATTTACTGACACTGTTCTATACACTGCAGTAGTCATATGGAACACAAACAAGTAATAAAGTTTTACACACTGACGCACTACAGGTGGATGCTGGGACTGTTCCTATGGGAGTAGGCCTGATGGAGAACCCCGACCAAGGCCTTCTTGGCCCCTATACAAGCTTCATGACCTCTGCTGCCAAGATGCTTAGGGACCACATGGCCTCTGCTGTTGCCGACCAGGAGATTGAGCAACAAGTTCAAGAAATCATTTCTTTTGAGATCACATTCGCAAGGGTATGACTGAAACATTATTATTCCACCGTGTCTTTTATAACACCCTGAAGCATTTATTGTAGATACAGTACTGTAATATCATACTAGAGTATTCTTTTAATGATTTTTATGATGTACGGATGAAGAAAAGTGCAGAGATAAGAGATGTAAAAAGCACAGAAACAGGAGGGAATTGGAGATGGGAAGAGATTCAAGAGTTCTATATCCATTACTTTTGAGACTTTGGTGAAGGCTATGCCATTATACTTGACATGTCAGAAAGGCTTTTGACAGTATCTGGCATTAATCTTTAGTTTCCAAACTGCCCTCTTATGGTTTCTATTCTTCTAACTGTGCCTTCATCTCCAGCATTCTCTCTGGTTATTTTATAGCTGCTGTTGTAGATGGCCACTGTTCCTCTCCTAGAACTATCAATAGTGGTGTTCCTCAGGGTTCTGTCCTATCACCACTTTCTTCTATTCATCAATGACCTTCTAAGCTATACATATAACCCTATCCACTCACACATTGATGACTCCTCCCTTCACCTTTTTGATCACTTCTTGCGGCATCCATCTCAGCAGTTACATCAATTAAACATGGGATGAGGTTCTGGCACACCTAATGTCAGATTTGGATCACCTTAGACTGGGGTAAAAGTAATCTTGTTGTTTTTAATGCATTAAAAATTCAGTTCTTACACTTTTTGACTAGTCAAAATATTCCACAGGAGTATCCTTTAATTTTTAACATTATCCAACTCAATTCTGCAACATCTCTGCACATTTTTAGGGTTTCATTCTCCTGAGATTTATCTTGGAAAGATCATTTTACTTCTCTTGTAAAATTTGCTTCCAAGAAATTAGTTACGCTAAGCCAACTCCTTGCCTTCATTACCCACACACAGTTGTTGACTTCATACAGGGGTTTTATTCGTTCTTGTGTCAAGTACAACTATCATGTGTGGGAAGGCTCCCCACATACAACAGGGTGGAGTCAAAAGCTTTTCATCTAATTAACTCTCTTCCTCGTACAGGCTCCCTTCAACCTCTGTCTCTTCAGCACACTGTTTCATCGTTATCTCTTTTCTATCACTGTGTCAATGGTCACTGCTCCTCAGAGCTGTCTGCTTGCATTCATCCACCACTATGGCAGGGGCACAGCACCCATCTGGCAGTAAACTCTCATCCTTTTTCTTTCCAACTCTCTAATGCAAGAGTTAACCATTACTCCAGTCCTTCAGGCAACAGGTCAACTCTGGAACCATCTTCCTATGTCTGAGTTTCCTATTACCTATGACCTCCAGTCTTTTAAATGCAATGTGTCCAGGCGTATCAAAATGAATGGATTTTGAATTAGGCTCTCTGTTACAGTATTTCTTATCATGCCCAGACTGGGCAGTCTTCATAAATTCCTCAAAACTCATTTGCACTCCTGTTCTCCCCAAGTTTTTTTATTAATATTAGTTTTAGTTTCACATCCATATTCTGATGTGGGCAGTGATACATTTTCATGCAGTTCTCTCACAGCCCCTGTACTGAGACTCCATGAGAGTACTGCAAGCACCAGATGCTTTGCTTACTTGGACCTCTTTACATTCTACTTCTGTAACATATCCACCTCTCTGTTCAAGTGTTCAATTACTGCAGCTAGTTAATTAAACTCTTCCACCACCCTAAGCCCCCTCTCCGTTCACCAACACATCACACTGAAAGTCACCTCTCTTCTTGACATCCATCATTTTACTCTTATACAGCAGCTAATATTCAGATCTCGTTACTGATAGGCTTTCAGTAACCTCTAAACCAGTCTACAACATTCCAGTCATGATCAGCAAACATCATATATTCGTAAACATTCATCATATACGAAATACTCCATCATCAGCCATGGTGACTTAGTGCTAGTGCGTTTATCTTACAATTTGCATGTGCTCCAAATCTAAAACTCAAAACCCATGCTGTGGTGGATGGGTGCATATCCTTTCATATACCTGCATATATTCACACCATGTTGGTTCATGCACAAACAGTCAGTACAGTACAATGCTTCCATTTCCACAAGCATCACTCTCACAACAGACAACCCTCCCCTATTTATACTTCACTGGCATGGGCAGGGGTTAATTCTGGTTATTAATCTCCTCTGAGGGGAAAGGTCAGTCCAGCAGTGGACTTCATTCCTTTTCAGCAATCCATGGTTTGACCTCTTTCCAACCTACATTCATGTAACACACACACACACACACACACACACACACACACACACACACACACACACACACCGCATGCGGGTTCAGTGGTAGCATTTTCGCTTGCCATCTGGTAGACGGGAGTTCGAGCCTCTCTCAGGTTGTTAAAAGTTTCACTGACGAAGTGGGTGGTTACTGTCCCCCTTGAGCAAGGGGACGGGTTTGTGCATGTGTGAAGGTCACAGTCTTGCCCTTAGATCGGACTATATGAGCTCTCAGCTCCCTTCCGCGAGGGTAAAAGCTGTCGATCACAACCATCAAGTGATCCTGACCGACTCGGTGAACTACACACACACACACAAAAGCAGTGACCAATCATGAAGACCACACGTCACTGTCATACACTGGTGTTAATGCAGTATTTAGCTGCTCACTTAAAGATCCATTTATTTCTTACTAATGGACCTGCCAGGCTTGCTGGGCAAATCCACGATGGAGGCTTTTGGCAGTGACAATCCGGCAGTGACAAAATCCGGAAAATCCAGTTTGACAGTCAAAGATCTGGCAATATAACTCCAGAGGCAGATAATCTTCCACTTTTCTATATGAACACTTTGGTTCACGGAATTTTGTTTTCACATATAAAATTATTACTGTGAGCAGCTTTAATGTAGTAAAAATAAACTGATGTAGCAGAAATCAACAAAAATTTCAGAGTTAATGAATTTCAATGATTTATGCCTGAAAACCTTCCCCATGATGCCAAACTCGTGTACAAAAAAATACAGCCTGATATCTCCATTGGATCCCGAAATAAGTGCATTCATCATTATAGCTTTTTGTACAAAGAGAGATACAAGTTTTGCTATCATTATGAAAACAGTTTACAGTATTCATCATTTTTCCTTTCACTCCATACATGCAGTTACCTGCTAAAAGTCATCTCTGTTCACTCTGTTATAAGCTTTTTCCACATCCATGTTATAAATATCTTGCAGTCCACATTACAGGCATTCATCACTACAGGTATCACCCTTGCTGCAAATATTTGATCCACACATCTCATGTCACTCTACAAGCCACCCTGTTTATCACTCACCACATATCCTGACACTTATCCTACCATTTCTAGGAGTTTTTCAACATAGCTTACCCACAATGATCATCACAGTTATTCCACAATAATACATGTAAGTTTTCTGTACTTTTATACAAAGATACAGTCACAGCCTTCATCTATTCCTTTAGTACTGTATTCAGTAATTCCATCCACCCAGGCATTACAATATATATTCAATAATTCCATCCACCCAGGCATTACAGTATATAATACAGCCCAGAGATGTCTCAATGCCTTTTCTCCACTACTTCTAATTCACATCTACATCCAGCACACTAAAATTTGCTTCCTTGCTATTCTTCAACCTTTTCACAGCCTTCTTTACTTCTGCCACTAAAACATTCTTGGGAGCCAAGTGTCCTTTCTATTGCACTGCCTAACCCAATCCTGTTAACACCTCTGTTCTGGTCTCATCATTTCCACTACTTCTTAATCACATCTACATCCAGCTCATCAAAATTTGCAACCTTTCTGTTCTTCAGCATTTTCACAGACTTGTTTACTTCTGCCACTAAAACATTCTTGGGCATCAAGTGTCCTTTCTGTTGCACTACCTAACCCAATCCCATTAACACCACTGCTCTGCTCTCATCATTCCCAATCATCAAATTTTCAAAGTGAGTCATTCCACTTGCTCCCTACTTCACATCCATTTGTTCACATTCTTCCAAGTTCATCCCATACATTTACATTTGTTCTCATATTCATTCCCATGGCTACTAAACAGTAAAGTTTAGCAATTTGGTCTTTTCCTTACCCATCTTTGTTTTATATTACTTTTATTCATATATCTGACAGTTGTTAATGATGGAGGTAAGTACCGTAATCATAAATATCTACCCATCAGCTGGTGATGAAAGCCGTCAATGAGACCACCGACCATGCCTGGCGGACCACCGTGACGGGACTTCAAGATGACACTGATGCTGGCACCCCTGGTCAGGTACTGGTTCTCTTGAAATAAAAAGTAAAAACTAATCAACAAGTCTGAGGGCAAAGCAAGGGACTGGTCTAATGGCAGAAGACTAGACCTAAGGTGACGAAAGGAAGTTTATTCATATGTTGACAGGGGCAAAGGTCTGTCTCATTCACAACAATATTCTGATTACAGCAACTAATTTTGGGTATACGCATCTCAAAGAAGGTAATACCAAACATGCTGTTGCCATTTTTTGTACATCTTATAATACCTGAATTGCTCTACAGAAAGTTGAATACAGTATGCTACATGATATTAATAAGAATGTGGATGATATTTGGTATAATTAATAATAATCAACTTACAAAAAGAAAAATTAAAACTTAATTATGCATAGAAAGCATCATTAAAATGATCACTGAAGGCTGAAGTCTAAACTCTGCACTAACTATGCTATGCAGTTTAACTGGCTGGCTTTCCTGAAAGAGATGTTCATCCACACTGGTGTGACCATCACCACAGATGAGCCATTGCTGTCTTTCAAAGGACCCTTCTTTGGTGACTTCAGTGAACTCCTTTCTGCCACTGATCCGAGAACTCTAGGTGAGTCACTCAACAGCCACTTCCCCTGTACAAAGGGATTATCTGTCCTGCTCTATTTCTTCAAATGTAATAAACACAATAAATCAAAACACACACAGTACTCGGCATACTTGTGTATCCTTGAGTTATAAGTTTATGCTTAAAGGTTTGGCTCTAATGAATGTCTTGTTTGCAGCCAATGTCATTGGATGGTGGTGGGTGTTTGAGCTGCAGCAGGAGACCACCTATGCCATGAGGAACATATCATTTGACTTTCTGCAAGCCATTACTGAACAAACCACAATATCACCACGTTGGGTACACTGCATGGATGAAACCAATGGCAACTTGGGCTTTGCTCTTTCTCGAGAGTATGTTGACCAGTACATGACAGATACTGTAAAGCCAGAGGTGGGTTTCACTGTGCTGAAAAAACTTATATAATACAAGCGCATTATCATTTCACATTACAGTACTCTGTATATTACACATGAAGCAACTAAGTTATAGCACACTTAAATGCACATTTACCATAATTTCTTTGCTTTAAACTTAGTAAGTAATAAATTAAATGCTGGACAACATTCATATTAATGTTGTTATTTCATCAAATTAAGCATGTACAAGAGTACAATACTAATACAGTAATGGTGTCTTTGCTTAATCTAAACAGGTAACAGAGCTGGTGGAGGACCTACGTGAATCCTTCTCCTCTCTGCTGGACAACAACACCTGGATGCTGCCTCAAGACCTCATCATGGCCAAGGAAAAGCTGGCTGCTATTGACACCTTTGTTGCCTACCCAGACTGGATCATGGATGACAGTCAGCTCACACTAGCATATGAAGGGGTGGGTTTTGGTGATGGAGGGTGCTACAGTGCAGTTGCAGAAATGATTATCAAATCAGATCCATTATTGCACTTTTGCCTAATGATATTCAAGATGAAACAAAAGCAACTCTAGTAAATGAATACTCAACACTACCTAGTCTCTCTAATATAAGAGATAATTTATTTTGTAAGTCTTTGCTACAGACATTGGCTTATGTCCTGGTGAAGTTAGCTACAGAGATGACAAATTATAAGTATGTGCATAAAAAAAAGTAAACCATTTAACTCTTGTTGTTTAAACTTGATATTTGGTATAAAATTCTCTCTCTCTCTCTCTCTCTCGTCTCACACACACACACACATTACAAAAAAACATATGGATGCAGGACAACATCAGCTCAGATAACATGATATAAAGTACACCAGGCCCTCCACAATCGCGGGGGTTAGGGAACGCAGACCCCCACGAATGTGAAATTTCTGCGAATGTTTGGTGCACCCTCCCGTAAATACCACTACAGTCGCAAATCACCCCCTGTGAGCAAGTGTGCACATACTGTACCTAATAAACCATATTTGGGACCTGAAAGCAGCATAAAATGTCACAAATAGCTGATGACTTGCCCACATGTGAGTGAGGGCAAGTCATCAGCTACATATATACCCCAATACACCAGTCCAGTATGAGACCGCCCTAGCATGTATTCAATATGGATGGTGGATGTTAGTGCCGAAGTGGTGACATGTAGAGAGGTGTATGATATGGAGGACTACTGGGCCTTGAGAGGAGGCTGTGAAGCCTGTGCCCAGAAGTTGGACCAAAAAAAAAAAAAAAAAAAAAAAAAAAAAAATCATGCAATCATACCCATTAAATTCAGTCTTGGCTCCACAGAGGGACAATGCCTCTACAGCCACAAATCACCCCCTGTGAGCAAGTGTGCACATACTGTACCTAATAAACCATATCTGGGACCTGAAAGCAGCATAAAATATCACAAATAGCTGATGACTTGGCCACACTTACAAGTCATCAGCTACATATATACCCCAATTTCTTGCAATCATACCCATTAAATTCAGTCTTGGCTCCACAGAGGGGCAATCCACGAATCTTCGAAGCCCACGAAGTTCATTCCGCAAATGTGGAGGGCCAGGTGTATAATACAACTAAGTAAATGCAAACATACACACACAGACATACCGGTACTTGTACGAGTATAAGGATGGGTGAGATCAGAAACAACATGAAGGTGGTTCCAGTGTGTGTGTGTGTGTGTGTGTGTGTGTGTGTGTGTGTGTGTGTGAGATATACACATACACACACACACACACACACACACACACATACACATATACAGTACCCAAGCGCACCAGTATTTTTGTCAGACAGTACTGTACTACTGTACTGGACTATCTGTACTGGACAAACAACAGACCTTATGGGAAAAATGAATAGTGTCAGACAAGCCTTGAAAAATTCCCCCCTAAATTCAGCTTAAGTGCATTTTAACAAAACTAAGATTTTACCAACCTTTAAGGTGAGTGGTGATGGGCTTGGGGGGGGAAGCGGAAGGGGTTTCTGAGGCTGTAGGAGGTCCTACTGACTCCCTGGAGGAGGGCCTTCAGGATCCTGAGGAGGCCTCTCTGCCTCAACCTCCCTCATAAATCCCTCATAGTCACACACTGACACATCGTTGTCTTTGACATCAGAGGGAAGTGCAATATTTGCAATTTGACTGGCACACATCATAAGTCACGAGGAAGGTGTACTGGACTGGCACGGCAGTACTAGGGAAACATTCCTCGGTGTTGGCCATCTTCCCGTGCGTGAGTGGGTAGTAGTACTAGACGCAGCACGTCAGTACTAGAGAAGAACTCCTCAGATTTGTCACACTTTGTGTGGCTGATCCGTACTAGCCCAACAAATCCGTACTACAGTAATAAATTACTGTATTTAACTTTTTTGCCGACCATACTGGATGAGAATAGTACTGGACAAACGTACTGGACGCGAGGGTACTGTACATATATATATATATATATATATATATATATATATATATATATATATATATATATATATGTATATATATATATATATATATATATATATATATATATATATACGCATAAGGAGTTACGAGGAAAAGTTATTATCCTAAAGACCTTGCGGTCCATATCGAGGAGATACTTTGTATTTGCTTGGGAATATATAACCAATTTGTACTCATTCTAGTGCAGGTAAGATCCTATCAAGGGCTCCATGGAGAGTCATTTCCAGGTGGAGCAGATCTTAAATGTGAAAAAGTTTTCACATATAGTGGTGTTAAATCTTTTTAACTCCAGCTTCCAACCATGGTTGTTTGTTGAGATTAAACAACTTTCTGTGGTCAAGATTGTGAAACCCATTCAGTATTGTAAACACTTCGGTGAGCTGACCTCTTTCTTTTCAAGTATCTAATGAAAACAGTTCCAGAGCCCTTAGGCAGTCCAGATAACTCAGTCTCCTGATGGATGGAATAAGTTTTGTAGCTCTAGCTTGAACTCTTTCAAGCTAATCTGCATCGTTCCTAAGTGTTGGTAAAAAGAACAGCACAGCATACTCCAGAAGGAGTCTTATTAAGAAGTAGTGTAAGAATAATCCCTCTATTCCTGTAACAAATTTGCCTCTGGATATAGCCTAGCAGTTTCTGGCCCTTTTTCTTAACTTTGATGCACTGTTTGGAAAATTTTGACCACTACTTATCAGTACACCTAAGTCCTTTTCCAAGTCTGTCATCCTCAGAGTTCTTCCCAAAAGTGAATATTCTGACTTGGAATTTTCATGGTTAAAATGCATTACCTTGCATTTCTCCAAGTTACACAGCATTTGCCATGTCTCAGACCATTTTCCTAGCTAACACCTGTCTGCCTGGAGTTTTTTATCCCTTCAAGACTACTCACATTTGCTCCAAGTTTGATGTCATTTGCAGACAAGACCACACTTAATGGGCCAACATCTATGTCATGGATATAAATGATGAACAGGAACAGACCAAGGGCTGACCATTGCAGAATTCCAGAAGTGACTGACACCCAGTGAGAAGAAATTCTGTTGATTACCACTCGTTTCTTATCTGTTGGCCAGTTTTCTATCCAGAGTGTAACCTTCTGATTAATATGGGGTGCATGCACTTTTGACATTACCCTGAAGTAAAGCACTTTGTCAAAAGCCTTCTGAAAGTATAGGTTATCTTCTGCTTTCTTCCTGCCATATTCGTTCAACATTTTGTGGAAAATTTCAAGCAAATTGACTGAGAGTCCATAATCAGGTTGTGATTTTCCAGGTGTTCGACAGTACTGTCTGCAGTTATTCCTTCTACCAGTTTTACTATGATAGAGGTCAAACTAACTGGATGATAATTCTAAAGACACTATTGATCCCCTCACTTAAGGACTGGAGTCACATCTGCAAGCTTCCAGTCTGGCATTTCCCATTTCCAGTGACTTGTTGAAGATTTCTGCAAGTAAAGGAGCTATCTGGTCATGTACCTCACTGGGAACTCTTATGAATCAAGTGACTTGAAAATATTTAGCTTGCCAATTCACCTTGCCACCTTCATACATGTATATCCAAGGATGATGGAATCTTTACTCTCATGGGTCATCACTGAACTGATTTTGCAATGTCATGAGTATCTTCTAATGTATGTGGTAGGTGGAGGTGCTCACCATCCACTCACTCGATGTAGTGCTGCTGTTGGGTGTCTGCCCTTTCCTCTCCTCTGTCCTTCTTTCCTTTCATCCTCTTCTGTCTTCCTTTCCTTCATTCTTTCCTTGTCCTTCTGACTACGGGTAACTTTACACTCCCTCTTTTGTCTTTCTTTCCTTCATTCTTTCCTCTTCTTTCTGCCTGTGAAAATGGGAGAAATGGAGTTCCCCCGAGCTAAGCCCTGTATTGGACTATATAGCCCTGCTAGGGTTACAGGAGTGAGCTACCACTCCCAGCATGGCAGCCCTGGTGAGGCTCGAACTCGCAATCCCCCGATTACGAGTCCAGCGCGCTACCACTGTGCTACTGCGCTCCCCTTTCTGCCTGTGAGTGACTCTACATTGAGTGACAAGCCAAATGGTTTCCTGTATACCAGGAAACCATTTACTACGTTGAGTGGTAACCATATAACCAAATTTTGGCACCTGGTGGTTTAGTGGGTAATTATTGCGCTCCAGTCGGATTGAACCGGTGAAGGTTTATATCCAAGGGGTGGTTGGGGTTGATTGCTCATGTAATGCCACTCAGGGATGAGTGAGGCTGGTCGCTGTCATCTTAAATGTCGAGACCAACTGCCTATCCCCGGGCTTCTACGCTCCTCATGGGGCAATGTAGGATAGGATGATGGATGGATCTTCTAGTGTAAAGACTGAAGCAAAATAGTTATTTTGAGTGTTGGCCATATCCAAGTCTGAGATCTGCTCTACATCTAATTGATCTTTAAGTGGTCCAGTACTACCTTGGAAAGGTTTCCTACTGTTTACATGAATGAAGAACTCTCTAGGGCTCTCTTTGCACTGCAGTGCTACCATGATTTCTTCATTTCTTTTTGCCAACTTCAGAAATTTCACTCACCTACATAGTCTTGAAGGAGTCCAAATAATTCTGGTTCAGCTTCTTTTGGTCTTCGTCTGTGCAGCCTTTCTGTTTTTTATTGTAGCTGCTATTTCATTACTAAACCATTTTGGTTGAGCCATGTCTGGCATTGTGGACTTAAGGATATGAATTCAGTTTGTCATTCTGAAAACTGCTCTTTAAGTGAGTGATTCATTGCCTTTACATCACTGTCCTAGTCCAATTCTCATAATACTCACTTTAAAATCTACAAAATCAGCTCAGCTGGTCTGTTTTTCTTTAATGAGGTCCAGATGATCTTTCACAGCAAATATGTAATGAGAACCCAATCAGGTTGTGGTCACTACCCCCCAGTGATTCACCAACAGACAACCAGGTAACACTTTTGATTCACCAACAGACAACCAGGTAACACTTTCATCTTCCATAGTGAACACAAGATCTAGGATAATATTGCCTCTCTTTAGTTCTTTTTCCGACTGGGACAAAATATTTTCAACAAAGTCTACATGATGCCTACCTTTTGTATTTGCAATTTTGTCCTCTCAGCTTACATGACAGTTGAAGTCACCAAGAATTACCGTACAAAATTATTACCACATACTACACTGTTCAACTTCAGTACAGTATGTATCATCATCAGGACAGAGAGCTAATGTGGTCTGTATACAAGAACTAACTTATACATAGTGTTGGTTAGATGAAGGTCCACACCTAACATTTTGTGGTCTAACCTAATTTTACAGTAGATAGGATTAAGCTGCCATCATATACTGTATTTCAATCCTGCCCCCTTCCTATGACGAATGATCTTTGTGAAACATTTTGGAACTAGGAATAATCACTATCCAACATAATCTCTACTCACACTCTGAATCCTTGGCTCTGTAATGACCATAACATCAAAAAGTTCTGTAGTCATGAATGTTTTGAGTTTGGGTAATTTGCTTCTAACTGCCCCAGCACTAAATAATAATAATATCATCATTATCATCATCATCATCATCATCATCATCCAGCCATATGTTGCCCCATGAGGAGTGTAGTAGCCAGGAGCTAGGCAAGTTGGTCCTGATATTTCAGATGAGAATGACCAGCCTCACTCATCCCTGAGTGGCATTACATGAATACTGTAACACACCCTCAACCACCCCATGGATATAAACCTGCACTGGCTCAATCCGACTGGAGTGCATTAATTACTCACTAAACGACCAGGTGCCATAATTTGGTTACATGGTTACCACCCAGCATAGTAAATGGTTTCCTGATGTACAGGAAACCAGAAACCATTTGGCTCATCACTTCGTGTAGAGTCACCTGTAGGCAGAAGGAAGAGGAAAGAATGAAGGAAAGAAAGACAGAGGGAGTGTAAAGTCACCTGTAGGCAGAAGAGGAAAGAATGAAGGAAAGAAAGGCAGAAGAGGGAGTGTAAAGTCACCTGCAAGCAGAAGGAAGAGGAAAGAATGAAGGAAATTATGAAGATGATGATGATGATGATAATAATAATAATAATAATAATAATCTATCTATCTATCTATTGCCAGACACCTCAATCCCGTTCGGGGTGGACACAAACAAATCGCCTCCACGTCGCCCTGTCCCCTGCCATTTCACTGCCCCTCTTCCAACTCACACCCTCCTCTCTCATATACCTCTCCACCCCATCCCTCCATCTCATCCTCGGCCTCCCCCTCCCTCTTCCCTCCTCCACCTCACTCACATACACAATGAGGAGGAGGAGGAGGAGGAGGAGGAGGAGGAGGAGGAGATCACTGAAGCACTACTGTATATTATTACTTCTTATCAACAAACTTTATTATTCCACACCTTTTACACATTACATAAATTATTCCATCCATTCTGTGCTCTCCATACACATTTTGCCATACTCATAACCTCATTTCCACCTCTTTTAGTCTTGAATTTTCACCAAAACCTTGCACCTATACATTAACGTGAGCATTAACAAACATTCTTTTAATCCTTCTGCAGCCTTCATGCTTAGATCTTTGCTTAGTATCATGGCCTTCAAAGCACCAGCCATTTTCCTTCCTAAGGGTGGTAACCTTATAACCAACCGACACGTGTTCCCTGCGTGACAGGAAGTGGGTTGGTGAAGGGTTAGTGCCACTCCCCGGAAAACAACTAACTAAAAATACGATCAAGAAGCCTCAGACCAGGACAGACCAAAAGATGACGACTAAAGACCGAACAAAGACATGATACGAATGGCGACGTGGAATGTAAGGGGTGCAAATGATGAGGTGAAAGAGAGAGAGATAGTCCAGGTGCTTGAGAGTGCGAAAGTGGATGGATGTGGATTAACTGAAACTAAATGGCGAGGAGAGAGTATGAGAGAATGGGAGTATGGATTTGGTATATGTGCAGGAGTAGGTGAGAATGACAGGACAAAAGAAGGAGTGTGTATTGTTTTGAGTAACAGATGGAAGGAGAATACTGTATGAGAGAATGGTTCAGTTGGCACAAGGATTGTTTGGGTAAGATTGAAAGTTGGACTACAAATGTGTGCGATTGTGTGCGTGAATCCACCAACGCAAGATCATGCAAGAAGAGTGAGAGAGGAGTTCTGGACAAATGTGAAAGTGTGCATGGAAAAGTTTGAAAGGAATGAGAGAATGTTTTTGATTGGTGATATGAATGGTAAAGTGGGAAATGTGAAGGTGGATGGAGTAGTTGGTGAGGGGGGTGTGCCTGCTGAGACAGATGAGAATGGCAGTGCTTTAGTGGACATTTGTGCTGGGAGGGGATTGGTGATAGCCAGTACCCTCTTCAAGCACAAAATGATCCACAGGTATATGTGGCAAGTGATGAGAAGGGTGGGTGGTGAACTGAATGAAAGAAAGGCAATGATTGATTATGGGTGTGTGTATGGATGAAAGGATGCAAAGGTGTGTAATGGATGCAAGAGCATATAGAGGTTGGGGGAGTGGACTTTCTGACCACCTGAATCAAGGTCTACGTAAAATGAA
The DNA here is from genome assembly GCF_032717465.1 of Coenobita brevimanus. NCBI lineage: Eukaryota > Metazoa > Arthropoda > Malacostraca > Decapoda > Coenobitidae > Coenobita > Coenobita brevimanus. The sequence goes on from NC_137046.1 coordinate 40,964,002, forward strand.
GAAATAGAAGAAGGGAAGGACGGGGGGAAGGAGTAGATGCAAGGAGAGTGGAAAGGTTACAAGAGGATGAGAAAAAGGCAGAATATAAGAGAGAAGTGGAGGAACGATTGGGTAAATATGAATTGGAGCAGATGGGGGACGTGAAAGGTGTGTGCAAGGTATTCACAGAAGAAATATGTGCAGCATGTGCGGTGGTGTGGGGGGTGAAGAGAAGACAAAAGGGGATGCAAGGAACGGCATGGTAGAAGGAAGAGATGAGACAGGCTGTGGCAGAAAAGAAGAAAGTATATAATGAATGGATGAGATATAGGGGCATGGAAGAAGTTGAGAGACAGAAAAGAGAGTTATATGTAGAAAGGAAGAGAGAGGTGAAAAGATTAGTAAGAGAGAGTAAGAAGAGAGTGGATGAGGAATTTGGAAGGAATTTGAGTGTAAAGTGGAGGGACTGTAAGACAATGTTCTGGAAAGAGGTAAAGAAAGTTAGACAGGGTGGCAATAAAGTTAGTAGGGGAGTGAAAGATAAAAATGGTAGATTACTAGTGGAGAAGCAAGAAAAAGTGAGCAAATGGAAAGAACACTTTTAGGAATTGTTGAACATAGAGAATGAAAGTAATGCGAGTATAGGTGGCTGGGGAATGGCTGAGAGAAGGAGGGAGGCGAGAAGACAGGAAGAAATCAATAGGATGGAAGTTGTGGAAGGAATGAAGAAAGTCAAAATGGGGAAAGCCCCAGGAACTGATGAAGTGTGTGGTGAAATGCTGAAGCATGGGGGAGAGATAGTAGTAGAATGGATGTGGAAGATGTGCAGATTGGCCTGAGATGAAGGGAGTGTCCAAGAGGATTGGAAGTCAGGTATAATTATTCCCTTGTACAAAGGGAAAGGGGAAAAAGAAGTCTGTGGTAATCATAGGGGCATTTTGTCTTCTTAGTGTAATAGGAAAAGTATATGGTAGGATGTTTATTGACAGGGTTAGGGAAATAACAGAGGAATTAGTTGGAGAAGAAAAGGGACTTTTTAGGAAAGGAAGAGGTTGTGTAGATCAGATATTCATTCTTAGAGCCCTAGTGGAAAAGTTTCTGGAGAAGGGAAAGAAATTGTATGCGGGCTTCATGCATTTGGAGAAAGCATATGACAGGGTGGATAGACAAGGATTGTGGAAAATATTAAGAATGTATGGAGTAGATGGGAAGTTGAATGCTGTGAAGAGTATGTATGAGGGTGCTAAGGCTGCAGTGCGTGTGGCTAGTGAACTGAGTGAATTTTTCTGTTGGAAGGTTGGGTTGAAACAGGGATCTGTCATATCTCCATGCTTGTTAAATCTGTACATGGATGGGGTTATAAATGAGATACAAGGTAGGGCAGTGGATGTTGGAGTGGCCCTAATGAGAGAGGGCAGTGTTTGGAAACTCCCTCTAATGTTGTTTGCAGATGCTACTGTGTTGTTAAGTGAAGTCGAAGGGGAGCTGCAAGGCTTGGTGGATGAGTTTGGGAGAGTGTGTAAGAAACGAAATCTAAAGGTGAATGTAGGGAAGAGTAAAGTTATGGTCTTCGTGAGAGGTGAAGTCAGTGAACGTACAGTGAGGCTAGAAGAGGAGGAAATGGAAAATGTGAATACTGTACGTTTAAGTACTTGGGTAGTGTGATGAGTAAGGATGGAAGTTTGGAGGGTGAAGTGCTTGAAAGGGTACTGCAAGGAAGAAAGGTTGCTGGTTCCATGAAAGCAGTGATAAGAAACAGGGAAGTGAGCATGGAAGTGAAGAAGTTACTACATGACAGTATTGTGATACCAACTCTAATGTATGGAAGTGAAGCTTGGATGTTGTTGGAGGGACATAAGACAAGAGTGACAGCTGTGAAAATGAGTTATTCGAGAAGAGCAAGTGGAGTCACATGGAGAGACAGACTGACAAATAAGGATGTGAAGGAGCATTGTGGTGTGGATGTGGTTGTGATAGGAAGCGTTAGGAGAAATACGCTGAGGTGGTTTGGCCATGTGGAGAGGATGGAGAGTGAGAGACTGACAAGGAGAGTGTATGTGAGTGAGGTGGAGGGGGGAGAGAGGGAGGGAGATACTGTACCAAGAATGAGATGGAGGGATGGAGTGGAGAGGTATATGAGAGAGGGGGGTGTGAGCTGGGAGCAGGGCAGTGAAATGGCAGGGGACAGGGCGATGTGGAGGCGATTTGTTTATGGCCACCCCGTATGAGATTAAGGCGTCTGGCAATAGATAGATAGATGGTGCCACTTTTCAGTTCCTTTGGAAATTTACCTCCTCTCTTTTCCTATTTCTGCATCTTTAAACTCCCTTGCAAATAGTCTCTCAACATTCACCATCTGTGGCAGTACCGTATCATATTAACAGAGTTACTGTCTCTCTCAGCAACCATTACTTTACTCTTATCTGCATTTACTTTAACTCATTCAGTACCGGAGCCTTTGTCAGCTTTTGTCCCCAGATTGCCGGATCTGGGCAGAAAAGTTACCTACAATGCCAGACATATTCTACTTTTTTTATTCAATGAATAGGTACTGATGGTGCAGGGAAGGAAGCCTGTACCCCCTCCCACCCATGGGAGAGAAGGAAGGGTGCTTGTCTTCCCATTTTCTGTCAAGTAACTAGGCCTGACTCAAATAATTACGCACAAATGTGCAGAAAACCGCGTCCATATATATATGGATTTGGCAGTTTAGCATATTATATGTTTGTCCATATTTATATGGCCTCGGCAATTTAGCAAACTATACTTTTGTCCGCATATATACGGACTCGGCAATTTAGCGTACTATACATTATGTCCATATATATACAGACTCGACAATTTTAACACATTTGGTTTATCCGTACATACTGTATACGGACACAGCATGGAATGGGTTAAAAACATGATGCCCACAGACATTCACGAAACTCTACATCAGTTTGCAAAGCTTCTATTTAATATTGACAGGCAACACAGCATCATCTGCAGACACTACAGTAGATACGAGATACTCCACCATTATCATCTCACCCCTCTCTCTGCACCTTGAGCTTTAATACCTCTCATAAACCCATCTATATCTACAGCTATTAATTATATTATACAGTACTGGATTGCCACAGTAATATCACAGATTGTTTTCTTCCTTTGTCGCTGATAATCAACCACTCACTTAAAGCATCCATTTTTTCTTACACATACTTCATTGCCATCACAAAACTCATTACAACATTCAACAGTTTTCCATCTACACCAGACATACATATAACATCTCATACACTTTCCCTATTCATACTGTCACATGCTTTTTCCAGATTCATAAATGTCATAAACACGGTACAATCCTTCAAAAGCTTTCTCCACCATCTGTCTTACCACATATATTAGATTCCCACATTCCCTACCACTCATGAAAACTGCTGTGTTCATCACTCACCAGACAGTGATGTATTCCTTGCCATCTCCATGAATTTTCTTTCCTATACCTATCCTACAGCACACAGCAGCCTTATACCATGAAAATTTTAGCATGCACTTCAGTCACTTTTACTTTTGTACAAATGCATTATCACATTTTTCTTCTACTCCACTGGTGCAACTTCATTCACCAACCAGGCTTTCTGGCATTTTTTCCAACAAACATTTAATTCCATTCTTTTCAGTATACTTTTCATTATGTTTAGTAGCCCCTACATGTACTTCATTGGCACTCGATGTCTTCCCATTCATTAATCTCTTCATAGCATTCTACATTTCCACATTCCTTCTCTTCCAAAACTTGCCACTGCTCTTCGTCATCATTCCCATTCACTAGTTTTTCATCTTCTATGCAATTTTTACTTTACTTACAGATGCTAGTATTTTTCCACTTGGATTCCACACAGTTTTGCATTTTTTTTCCTTCACTCTCAAATCTACATATTTGCACTTATTTTCAAAATAATTTCCTTTTTTTATTTTTTATTTTTTTATCATCTTACATTACAGTATTTTTCTTCCTTGATCATTTACTTCCTTCTTTTTTCTCCATGAGAACCTCTTCAATTATTTTTTAAATCCTTAATTCCTGTATACAGTATTCACTTTTTTTTTTTTTTTTTTTTTTTTGTCTCACATTGACCACAGCCACATTTTTCTTCCATTATTCTTTCATCCTCCACATCACACCAAGCTGTGCTTTTCTTAATAGTTGCTATCTTTGCAACACAAGACACAACTTTGGGAAAATTTGTGGCATCCTGTGTGGATCCCACATGTTTTCTTAATCCATATGCTCCTAATTCATTTACCCTTCATTTTCCGCCACTTTAACCTCACATTCATCACCTAGTGCTTTCTTCCTCAGCCTTTCCACTTTCAGTCATGCCCTTTAAGTTCTTCTCCTTCAGTTTATACGCCACTCTCCTCTCAGTTTTACATTATATATCATAAGCATATGACCAAATAAGCCTTGACCTAGGTCTCTAACTCCCCATATGTCAACAGCACTCTCAAGCATCTTTCTGCCTATAAGCAAGTAACCAGTGAAGCTTCTTTCTACATTCTCTCCAGCCTCAATCATTCATAAAGTAATGTATTTTTGTGCATCTTTGTGCTTAAAATGTGCATTCCTAAAGCATCACCATCATTCCTTATAAATTTTCTTCAATCAGCAACCATTATTGTTCTATACTGGCCCTTAAAAATGACCCACTCCACCATTACGGTGCCTATGTAAACTCTCCCATTATCTACCATCACAAGAACTGTAAAACCTCTCAGCATCTGTCCTACGGCTTCATCTAGCTGGGTCCAAAAATCAGTCCTTCTCTTCCTCACTTCACAACAGCAAGGTGTACACAGTTATCCAAGCCACTATCTCTCCAGCACCATCATAAACTTTTACATTACATGATGCATATACACCTCTATCTAAAGCTTTAAAAATTAGTCATAATTAAACATGTGCTGAGGATGCACTGTCATGCAAAATACACATCGCTATTTACAGCTCAACCTGGTGAGTGGTGACCATGTTGGTAATCTACACAAGATTGGGATATGGTTTGACATCAACAGCCTGGCATCTTTGCGGGAAAAACCCGAGCATTCGTAAGTTTGTTTTTTTGTCTTTTGCATCATATAACTGTATAGAGTGATGAAACTTAAACTTCTTCAGTATAAGCTAGCAAAAGCAGCAACAACAATACATTAATATTAATAAAGTAAAGGAATCAATTAGACTCATAAAGCAAGTTACTGTACTTGAAACTTCTGAGACAAACAAAATTTCTAATTCTTCATGTAATGACATGTATAATATAAGAGCAATACCAAAAAGAAAATTCAATGACCATAACTTATTATTTCATGGACTCCTTACAGGTTCCTCTACCCTCCAACTTTTGTAAACGCTTTCTACAGTCCTCAGCAAAACAGCATCAGTAAGTTCTGGAGTGATGATGTCAATGGTGACTTCCTTTTTTTTTTAAGACTGCAATCATCTATCTTACATTAAGATATTATCTAAATTGTACTACCCAATGCTACAGTAATGTGTTTTATTAATTTTAGCCATTAAAGTACTTTGTACAAACAAGAAGCTCCTCACATATGCGGTTAAAGTGTCAACCGTGCCTTCTGTATAAGAAGAACCTGCGTAACTTTGCCCCATTAACCCATTAAAATAAAACTGTATTCTCCAACCCCCAACCAGATCCCAACTTGCCTACTAAAATCCCTCTGTGACCCCAACTAGGCTACAGATATGCTTCCTAAGGGCATAACATGCTGTATAGAGATGGTGGTAATAGTAGTAGTAGTAGTAGTAGTAACAGTGGTAGTAATAGTAGTAGTAGTGGTAGTAGTAGTAGTAAGTGGTAGTAATAGTAGTAGTAGTAGTAGTAGCAGTGTAACCTGGCCCTGTCTAGTGGAGCAGACCCATCAACCTCAGACAAGCAGTCACCCCTGCTGGGTCATCCCATGCAGTGAACTAATGTGCTCTAGTGCTCTGTGGATGGTGCTTTGCCACAGTAAGGCACCCTAGGAAGAATTAAGCAACATCACATCAGATGAATGGATGATGGCAGGCACCATGTAACACCAACTGTACAGTATAAAAGCAAAACAAACATAAAGGAATAAGAAAGTGGGAAAAGTTTCACCATGATAAATACCAACCTACTGATGAAAAAACATTCTGTGAACCCACTCTCTACATAGGTGCTAGATGTTGGCCTCAAACCCCTCGATTTTTTTTTTACAAAAGCCAAGATGATGGCCTAGACATCACTGCACAGACATTTTGAATGCCATCATGGATTTTCACCATTGATGGGCACCTTGCAAAATTTTTTGACCACTTAAGGAGTTACTGCGTATCCAGAATCCGTGGATGCAGGGCCCACCTTTGGCAAAAAAAAAAAAAAAAAAAAAAAAATCAGTTTCTTGACAAACTTCATGATGGAAGCCTAGAAAGGAATAGTGTTGTATTACACCACATATAAGACTAGTACCTTCTCTTTTCAGCCAGTCATAAGGTATTGTTTAGTATGGTATTGTACTAAATACAGTAAAAGTCCAAAATTTCGGCATCCAATGCCCCGGCAAATCTGACATTTCAGCAGTTTTGAGAAATAGTCCCATTTACGAAAATCTCCGATCGTTCGGCAGATTCTCCGATTTTTTTCGTCAATCTTGAAATCCTCCATGAGGCTCGCCAGCTAGCTACCCGCCTTTACCCGCCTCAGTGAGTGAGATAGTGAAAGTGATGGAACGAGTCTACCACTGCCATGAAGCTCAGAGGCTAGCTCTTTCTCCTATAGCATAAAGAGAGGACAAACATGTAGTGAGTCTAGTATGGGAAAGAGAATCTGTTTCGCCATTCTTCCTCCATTCTTCCGAGTTGTTGCCGTGCTGCTGCCGACTTCTCTTGATACTTCTGTGTGCTTTGTGAACTTCGTACCGAAATACCTCTGAAATTACTATTCGAGTGTGCTGTAAGCACCGTAACATCAGACAGGAGCTTTGTAACACCTGAGTGGACCAGCCGTGTGTTGTGAACAGTATAAACATCTTCTGCGTGCTTTGAAAATGGCCTCCACGTGTGGAAAGTTAACTGGTGTTAACAAGAAGCGTACACATAAGATGTTGACTATTGTACATATGTACATATTGTACATATGTAAATAAGGAACCTACAGTACTATAAGTTTAGGTAAGTGCATGTGAACTTGTAGGCCTACTGTACCATTACATTTATATACAGTATGTTCACTAATTTCTTTATTTTTCATATTCATGTATAGTACTGTATTCATTACAGTATTGTACAGTATCAAACAGTATACAGTACTCTCTCCAAACACATTTGTAATGATATGAGTAATGATGATAGTGTTCACCGAAACATATAAGGTACTGAGTGGGTAGGGTTTTCGATAATTCGGCAATTTTGCTATTTCGGCACTTGCCTGGTCCCATAGATGCCGAAATATTGGACTTCTGCTGACACACTATACTGGCAATATTCAGCATAAGTAATGACTAAGTCATAAATTTTTGTTGTCCACTAATTCATATAGGTGGCCTTACCACTTTATACAGCATTATATGAATTATCCCATACAAAGAGATACCCTTGTTTAGTCACAGGAGGATCGGTGGTGTAATATTTATCCCATAAATAGAGTTAATATTGTAAGAGGTGTGTAAAGCACACTCATAATTCTAGCTTCAGTAAATCATTTAGGTGTTTCATGTCTTGCTAGGGTTTCATCTGGTATGCTGAAATTTCCAGATAAAAATGCCACTTAATTTTGGTTATCTTTACTCACATAAGAAACCTAACTGTCATCTCTCTCTCTCTCTCTCTCTCTCTCTCTCTCTCCACACACATGGTGACCCTTAAATAGCATTCAACTAGCAATTTAGGTGGGGAAACATAGGTGTTGAGGAAATGGCTCAGGCTACCGGTGTGGGCATGGATTTGACATTTGGAGTAGGTAATGAATATATGATGCATGTTAGACACTGATAACGTTGACTAAGCCATCCTCTCAGCACCTGTGAAATTGCCCTCCGGAGTGGCAGAGAAGTGTAATATGTGGGTCACCTTGAATATGTGCCTGATATGAAGAGTGAATATAATATATATATATATATTTTTTTTACTTTTCAGCCATCCTTGGTGGCATACTAGTGTTCCCGTTCTACAGCCAGAACTCACTGGCTACTCTCAACTATGGAAGCATTGGCATGATCATTGGCCATGAGATGACCCATGGCTTTGACAATACAGGTTAGATTATTAGCTTTTTAAACTTCATATTTAAGTCTAATTAGTGCTTAAGAGGGAAACCTTCATGTGTTGGCACTGATATATGATGGCTGTGAGCTCCTTAGCTAAACAAATGTTCCTCAACTCTTTCCAATCCCCTGAAAAGATGATTATGGACTCCAAAGAGGGAACTTCAACCTGCAGTGAACTGGATTCATGTCCTGATGAGCCTGTGACCATAAAAACAATAGGCATTTGTCTTTCCCAGTGTCTGTATAGAAGAAGTGTTAGAAAACATTAAAAGAACTTACAATGGCTTGGCCATGTGGAGAAAATGGAGAGTGAGATACAGACTAGAAAGGTGTATGTGAGTGAGGTTGACATGAGGAGGGGGCAGGCAAGATTGAAGATGAGATGGAGCAAGATGTGAGTAGTAGAAAGGACAACCTGATGGCAGAGAACAGGGTAACAGAAGCGATTCATTTGTGCCACCCTTTCCAAGGTTAGAACATCTAGCTATAGACAAGCAGATGAATGCATAAGACTGAGTGACTGAAAATCTGTCTGCTGCATCTGTCATCCAACCTTTATTGCTCTGTTAGAAGCACAGGGGATCAGGGCTTGGCTACTCAAGCCAAACATTTAAGATGAGTGTGACCTCTTACCCCATTAATCTATTAAACCACCAAGCATCCACATCAAATTTAATTAAAAATTATTACCCAGAACATTCTGGTAGCAAGTGAGCCAAGACAGAATGATAACTGGCAAAACACCACCCAGTGACCCACAGGGAATGAGCCAGGAAGAAGGAAGATGTGGAGAGGATTGAGATAGGCATCCATTCCCCTAACATCAAGGAAGATGACATGATGCACAGGGAAAGACACATGCACAGAAAGCACCAAGCCCCCCACCAAAAACACACACACACACGCACACACACACACACACACACACACACACACACACACACACACACACACACACACACACACACACCGCTCGCTGGTGCAGTGGTAACGTTCCCGCTTGCCAACTGGTGGATTGGAGTTCGCGCCTCGCTCAGGTTGCGAAAAGTTTCACTGACGAAGTGGGTGGTTACTGTCACCCTTGAGCAAGTGGATTACAGACCATTATCCACGAGTAGCCAGTAGCATCCGAGTGAACCAGGTGGCTGGGGAAGTTTGACCATTCAATATGGATCTGGACAGCAATTTTAGCTCAGCTTGTGGGTTACAGTCTATTACCCATACGTGAACAGAGAGGCCGGCGAGCCACCCAACTGATTCTTTTAACTTGTCAGCTGGTCAGCTGCCGATGTTGCAACTTTTATGTTCAGATATGGACTAATAAATCTGGATACAGAAATAATAGATCCAAGGCCTAACATCCGTGTATATATACCGGTATATATATATATATATATATATATATATATATATATATATACAGTATACAGTAAGACTCCACTATAACAGACTAATTGGGGCCCAAGCCATTCCAAAAAATGCGAAATTCCAATAAAAGCGACATCCGGACTTCCCCCTGCTAACCCAGACTTTTTCCAATATATCAGACATTAGTCTGGATCGCACCAATGGTTTTTAAACTGTTTTGACTGCCATTGCGGTACTGTAGTGTGTTATAACTTCACTACATTAATCAAATGGTAATAATACATATAATAATACTGTACTGTACACTGATAAGCATGTCTTTTATTTATCTTATTGTGGTGAACATGGCTGAAGTGATCAGACAGTCCGGATAGCTTCTGGCTTTATCAGATGTTTTCCAATATACAGTATAGGAATTTAGTTCGGTAGCTCCTTGAGTCCGATAAAAGCGAATTCCGGTCTATTGAAGTCCGGTATTTTGAGGTTTTATATATATATATATATATATATATACATACATACATACATACATACATGCATACATATACAGTAATACCTCGATATGCGATACCCTGGCTTAACGAGGGGGGTAGAAATTGCACCATACCCTGCCTAATGATGGCCAAACCCCGGTTTAACAATGGGTTTTGATATTTCTTACCAATTTTGATGATATTTTTTACTAAAATTGTGTGTTTAGGTTGATTTATAAACTGTTTTTAGACTTTGATTAATGTGTTTTAGCCATAGGGGTGAACGTTGTCATTTTGGGGTACAGTTTACTAAGCTTGATTTTTTCCAGCCTAATATTTGATGATATTCAGATTTTATTTGTTGGTTTTAGTCAGTTATTTACAGGTGTTAGGCTTAGGTTAGCTTCCTTGACAGCAGATAGGCCATTTAGATTGCCTTTAAACCTGTTTATGGGCTCATCTGGATAGGTTTTGGACTTGGTTTGGGAGGAAACCCAAGGCTGGTAAATGGTCCACATTGAAATACATGTTAAAAGTACCCCGATATATGATACCCCGCCTAACAATGGGGTTTAACCTAACCAGTTAGATCGTTAAACTGGGGTATGCCTGTATATATATATATATATATATACTGTATAAGTAAACTCTCAATTATCTGTCGTCACAATATCCGGTGCTGCTGGCTTGGCTCTAGTAAAGCAATATTCAGTAAAATTATGCAACATTTGACCCCAAACCAGGATGTAACCAGTGGTTCTATGCAATATTCGGCATTGAGGCGTATCAACCACCTCGTAAATGTTAGCCAACCAGCACTGTATTACTGTGCTGGATTATTATTTTATTGGTATGCCTAGTTTTCATCTTTTACTCAAGGGAAAGGTTTTAGGATAGAGGCAGATGGTAACACATCAATATCCAGCCCAATGCTGAATGTTGAGCTGCTGGGGGGTACCATGCAATATCTGGCATGTCACGTTGCTCAGTGTAGGGTGTAGCTGAATTACAATGGATAATTGGGAGTTTACTGTCAATATATAAATATATATACAGTATGAGGAGCTGACAAATGAAGGGGTGTATATCCAAAAGGTAAGCTTTGAGAATACCTGTACAAAGTGTAAAGATTTAAGAGTTTATATCCCAAAAGTGAAAGATAATAAAAACTTGGAACTTCGGGGAAAAAGAAATCATTAACATAGTTACCTACATCACTCATGACGAAATAGGTTACTCATCATCCATAACCCCCCCCCACCTCTTTTCCCCACCCTACTTTGTAATTTGGCAGGATTAGGTTGTGTGCAAATCTTAAGGTAAATTGCACAATTAGGAATGGAGTAAAAAACTCAGAAAATAACTCGTACTGAGCAATGCAAATTGTATGATTAGGAATGGATTTTTTTTCTGAAAATAATATATGCCAAATGATGAGGAACGAGGAACAACACGTGATTACTTCTTTAAAGTAACATATAAAGATGTATTTCTGTGGCATGATAAAACATTGATGGGACAAGGTTTAAGTAACTAGACTGGCATATCCACACAACCATACACATGGCTGGACTGATGCCACAGGCATTCCAAGACCAAGTTGTAAGGGTTAGTCCTAAAAAATCCACTTGAATTGAAGATGATACGGCACCACACACACCCTCCCCCATCTCTCCATTCCACTGCTTCCCATCTCAGTCCGTTGCCTCCCTTATTAACTCCCCTTACCCCCACCTTCCAACCGCTGCCTCCCCTCTACCCACACCTCTACTCCCTCCTCCCTCCCTAACTGTGACCTCTCTGGAAGAAACAAGTTAGTTCAGGTGGCAAAGTCATACCTGGTGTAGTCACTCCATCTGTCTGCAAGTGTACATCATGATGTACACAGTCTGGAAAAGAAATACAGTGAGTGTTGTACTTGTAATAGTACCTGATTTTCTCAGAGGTAGCAGTAGTTGTACTCCAGTACAGTACAGTATATCTTTTTGTACTTGATCCCAACCCTGTTCTTCAAGGTCCAAAAGGGGTAAGTTCAGATTGGATATTACTACTGTCCTTTTTAATTATTACTATCTATCTATCTATTCATCTATTGCCATATTACAAGGTAAGATATTTATTAGCCTTGTCAAACAAACTTTAAGCATTTTCTACTGCCTTTGGTTTGCTTTCAGGTCGTCTGTTTGACAAAAATGGGAATCTAGTGCAGTGGTGGAGTGACGAAACCATCTCGGCCTATAACCAGCGGGCTGAATGCTTTGTCAACCAATACAATGATTTCTACCCACCTGAACTTGTTGATGTTGGCCTCAATATTTCGGTATGAATGCTGCTGTAATTTTCCTTAAATGGGATACATAGCAAAGTACAGTGCTGTACTGTAAAAAAAAAACTATGTAATAACTACAAATACATACATACATATATATATACATATATATATATATATATATATATATACAGTATACAGTAGGCTCGCCCAGTGCGCGTCATCTCAGTGCACGAATCGCGTTGTGCGCGAGTGACCAAAAATCATAACAAAAAACCTTGAATGCGCGAGTTTACCCCACAAAACATGAGGTAGAGGCAAGAAGTGGCTTAAAAACGCCATTTTCCATCAGTACGCAACCCCCCTCACACACAACGCGCCAATAGTGACCTAGAGGCTCATGGGGAAGGTGCTCAAGATGAGTCTACAATAAGATATCGCCAGTAACAGCGTTTTCGGCAATAACAGTAAGTTAGAATAGATACCTAGCTTCTATAATAATGATGTTTATTTCGTGAATACCAAGTTGTTATACTGCCAATACGTCCATAACAAGACGAGGAATGAAACAAACAAGCAAGAAGAGATGAAGGAAATTGCCGAAAATGTGAGCAGTAGCAAGGAGGAGAGGGAGGATTCTCCCTTCACCACCTCCCCTGACTCGCCCACCGTCGTCCTCCACTGCCCCACCTGACTCACCAGCCGCCTCCCTCTCCACCTT